>NC_041392.1:253316415-253389317 GCF_002162155.2 Triticum dicoccoides | reverse complement strand
CGGAAGTGCGTCCTTATTACAAAAAAATGAATACTCCCCCCGCTAGCTGGGACCCACCTTGGTGGGAGGCTGACTTGTGGGCCTACTAAGTTGACGGGGACGAAGGGCTTTGTCAACTTAGTCAATATGAATGATTCTAGATCTAGTGACCGTACGATGTCCATCCAACGGCCGTAGTGCTTCTTCAACCTCTGGTCTTCTTGCTCCAGCCGCCCAAAGCAGCATCGGTCGTGCCGCATGCTCCTGCCTCCCGTGGCCGGCTGTGCTGCCGTGGAGACCTCACCTCCCCCTACTATTCCCGCCGCTGGCCAGGCCCTGCGGCGACGGCAGCCTCACACCGCAGTCGAACCAGTGAACCCTTGTACTCTTCTCTGTGCGGGCTTCCACTGTCGCGTCTTCCCCGGCTCCGCGTCGTCCCCTTCCTAGGCCTCGCCGTCGTCCACCGCCATGGTGCTCTCCACGCGGCGTGGTCAACGTGGTCAAGGAACGACTTCCATCAGAAGAGTACTGTACATGGAGAGGCTGACAGCTAGGTCCACGGCCACAGCCAAGTTTTTTTGTGATTTGCCAAGTAAGTCGCTTTGTCAGGCCTGTTGGGCTGCAAATCTTTCAAGACGAGGAGAGCTTTCATTCGGCTGGCCGAGAAAATGGCCCATCAGTAATGAGAAATGGGATGTACATTTGTAAAACACATCAAACCGGCAATTAGTTTCAAATATCTTTTTTTTATTTCGAGATTTTAAATTACATTAATTTTTATGCGTGGAGAATTTGTTGGATTTTATATTGATATACATTTATTTTTAAAATCAGTTTGAATGTGAGTCGAAATTTCGGGATTAAAAACAGTTCGGACCGCACCGAAATATGCAAAATTTCATATAATTTTTTAACCGTGGCCACAATATGGTCTGTAATGCTAACAGAAAGAATATGGGCTCCAAAAAAACCTTAAGAATTAGCAAACGGGCTGTAAATTATTAGAAATAATGGCAGATGGGTTGTATGCTGTTTTCCACAAATTTGAGTCTTTCCTAAAAAAAGGTTGACGCACAAGCAGTGACTGTTGGATGTCCATCGAACGGCCGTCGTGCTTCTTCAATCTCTGCTATTCCTGCTCCAGCCGCTCAAACAAGCGCCGGCGGGACTGCCTGCTCCCTCCTCCCCGCGGCTGGCTGTGCTGCCGCGCAGGCCTCACCGCCCCACCATACTCCCATCGCTGGCCTAGCCATCCCTCTACTCACCCACACCTACTGTTATTCTCCGGCGACAGCAGACGAAATAGTAAACCCTCGTACAGTCGTACTCCCTCCAGATGGGAAACAACTATCGAGTCTTCCCTGCCTCCGTGTCATTCCCTTCCAAGCCCTCGCCGTCGTCCACCACGGCAAAAGATAAAGAAGAGATGAGTGTCATCCCCTATGCTTCAGCCATAGGATCTATTATGTATGCCATGCTGTGTACCAGACCCGATGTAAACCTTGCCGTAAGTTTGGTAGAAAGATACCAAAGTAATCCCGGCAAGGAACACTGGACAGCGGTCAAGAATATCCTAAAGTACCTGAAAAGGACAAAGGACATGTTTCTCGTTTATGGAGGAGACGAAGAGCTCGTCGTAAAGGGTTACGTCGACGCTAGCTTCGACTCAGATCTGGATGACTCTAAGTCACAAACCGGATACGTGTATATGTTGAATGGTGGAGCAGTAAGCTGGTGCAGCTGCAAGCAGAGCGTCGTGGCGGGATCTACATGTGAAGCAGAGTACATGGCAGCCTCGGAGGCAGCACATGAAGCAATATGGGTGAAGGAGTTCATCACCGACCTAGGAGTCATACCCAATGCGTCGGGGCCGATCAAGCTCTTTTGTGACAACACTGGAGCTATTGCACTTGCCAAGGAGCCCAGGTTTCACAAGAAGACAAGGCACATCAAGCGTCGCTTCAACTCCATCCGTGAAAATGTTCAAGATGGAGACATAGAGATTTGCAAAGTGCACACGGATCTGAATGTCGCAGATCCGCTGACTAAACCTCTCTCGCGTGCAAAACATGATCAACACCAGAACTCTATGGGTGTTCGATTCATCACAATGTAACTAGATTGGTGACTCTAGTGCAAGTGGGAGACTGTTGGAAATATGCCCTAGAGGCAATAATAAAAGTATTATTATATTTCATTGTTCATGATAATTGTCTTTTATTCATGCTATAACTGTATTATCCGGAAATCGTAATACACGTGTGAATACTTAGACCACACAATGTCCCTGGTAAGCCTCTAGTTGACCAGCTCGTTGTGATCAACAGATAGTCATGGTTTCCTGACTATGGACATTGGATGTCGTTGATAACGGGATCACATCATTAGGAGAATGATGTGATGGACAAGACCCAATCCAAAGCATAGCATAAAAGATCGTGTAGTTCGTTTTGCTAGAGCTTTGCAAGTGTCAAGTATCTCTTCCTTCGACCATGAGATCGTCTAACTCCCGGATACCGTAAGAGTGCCTTGGGTGTATCAAACGTCACAACGTAACTGGGTGACTATAAAGGTGCATTACAGGTATCTCCGAAAGTAGCTGTTGGGTTGACACGGATCGAGACTGGGATTTGTCACTCCGTATGACGGAGAGGTATCTCTGGGCCCACTCAGTAATGCATCATCATATTGAGCTCAATGTGACCAAGGTGTTGGACACGGGATCATGCATTACAGTACGAGTAAAGTGACTTGCCGGTAACGAGACTAAACAAGGTATTGGGATACCGACGATCGAGTCTCGGGCAAGTAACGTACCGATTGACAAAGGGAATTGCATACAGGGTTTGATCGAATCCTCGACATAGTGGTTCATCCGATGACAACATCGAGGAGCATGTGGGAGCCATCATGGGTATCCAGATCCCGCTGATGGTTATTGACTAAGAGCGTCTCGGTCATGTCTGCATGTCTCCCGAACCCGTAGGGTCTACACACTTAAGGTTCGGTGACGCTAGGGTTATGAAGATATGTATATGCAGAAACCCGAATGTTGTTCGGAGTCTCGGATGAGATCCCGGACGTCACGAGGAGTTCCGGAATGGTCCGGAGGTAAAGAATTATATATAGGAAGTGCTATTTCGGGCATCGGGACAAGTTTCGGGGTTATCGGTATTGTACCGGGACCACCGGAAGGGTCCCGGGGGTCCACCGGGTGGGGCCACCTGTCCCGGGGGGCCACATGGGCTGTAGGGGGTGCGCCTTGGCCATCATGGGCCAAGAGCACCAGCCCCTATAGGCCCATGCGCCTAGGGTTTCCCCCTAGGAGGAGTCCTAGTGGTGGAAGGCACCCCTAGGTGCCTTGGGGGGGAGGGAAACCTCCCCTAGGCCGCCGCCCCCCCTAGTAGATCTCATCTACTAGGGCCGGCGCCCCCCCTGGCACCCCTATATATAGTGGGGGAGAGGAGGGACTTCATACACCAGCCCCTGGCGCCTCCACCTCCCCCCGTTACGTCTCTCCCTCGTAGTCTCGGCGAAGCCCTGCTGCTGTGACGCCCTGCTGCTGTGACGCCCTGCATCCACCACGACGCCGTCGTGCTGCTGGATCTTCATCAACCTCTCCTCTCCCCTTGCTGGATCAAGAAGGAGGAGACGTCTCCCATCCCGTACGTGTGTTGAACGCAGAGGTGCCGTCCGTTCGGCGCTGGTCATCGGTGATTTGGATCACGTCGAGTACGACTACATCATCACCTTGCAAGCTTCCGCACGCGATCTACAAGTGGTATGTAGATGCAAACTCTCTCCCTAGACTCGTTGCTTAGATGAACTCATAGATGGATCTTGGTGAAACCGTAGGAAAATTTTTAATTTTCTGCAACGTTCCCCAACAGTGGCATCATGAGCTAGGTCTATGCGTAGTTCTCTTTGCACGAGTAGAACACAACTTTGTTGTGGGCGTGGATTTTTTCATCTTACTTGCATCTACTAGTCTTTTCTTGCTCAACGGTATTGTGGGATGAAGCGGCCCGGACCAACCTTACACGTACACTTACGTGAGACCGGTTCCACCGACTGACATGCACAAGTTGCATAAGGTGGCTGGCGGGTGTCTGTCTCTCCCACCTTAGTTGGAGCGGAATCGATGAACAGGGCCCTTATGAAGGGTAAATAGAAGTTGACAAAATTACGTTGTGGTGATTCGTAGGTAAGAAAACGTTCTTGCTAGAACCCAATTGCAGCCACGTAAAAGATGCAACAACAATTAGAGGACGTCTAACTTGTTTTTGCAGCGATTGATCATGTGATGTGATATGGCCAGAAGTTGTGATGTATGATGAATTGTGATGTATGAGATCATGTTCTTTGTAATAGGATTCACGACTTGCATGTCGATGAGTATGACAACCGGCAGGAGCCATAGGAGTTGTCATTATTTTTTGTATGACCTGCGTGTCATTGAATAACGTCATGTAAACTACTTTACTTTATTGCTAAACGTTAGTCATAGAAGTAGAAGTAGTCGTTGGCGTGACAACTTCATGAAGACACGATGATGGAGATCATGATGATGGAGATCATGGTGTCAAGCCGGTGACAAGATGATCATGGAGCCCCGAAGATGAAGATCAATGGAGCTATATGATATTGGCCATATCATGTCACAACTATATAATTGCATGTGATGTTTATTATGTATTATGCATCTTGTTTACTTAGGACGACGGTAGTAAATAAGATGATCCCTTATAAAATTTCAAGAAGTGTTCTCCCCTAACTGTGCACCGTTGCTACAGTTCGTCGTTTCTAAGCACCACGTGATGATCGGGTGTGATGGATTCTTACGTTCACATACAACGGGTGTAAGACAGTTTTACACAGCGAAAACACTTAGGGTTAACTTGACGAGCCTAGCATGTGCAGACATGGCCTCGGAACACGGAGACCGAAAGGTCGAACACGAGTCGTATGGAAGATACGATCAACATGAAAATGTTCGCCGACGATGACTAGTCCGTCTCACGTGATGATCGGACACGGGCTAGTCGACTCGGATCGTGTAACACTTAGATGACTAAAGGGATGTCTAATCTAAGTGGGAGTTCATAATTTGATTAGAACTTTATTATCATGAACTTAGTCTAAAACCTTTGCAAATATGTCTTGTAGATCAATGGCCAACGCTAATGTCAACATGAACTTCAACGCGTTCCTAGAGAAAACCAAGCTGAAAGATGATGGCAGCAACTATACGGACTGGGTCCGGAACCTGAGGATCATCCTCATAGCTGCCAGGAAACAATATGTCCTAGAAGGACCGCTAGGTGACGCTCCCGTCCCAGAGAACCAAGACATTATGAATGCTTGGCAGTCTCGCACTGATGATTACTCCCTCGTTCAGTGCGGCATGCTTTACAGCTTAGAACCGGGGCTCCAAAAACGTTTTGAGCATCACGGAGCATATGAGATGTTCGAAGAGCTGAAACTAGTTTTTCAAGCTCATGCTCGGGTCGAGAGATATGATGTCTCCGACAAGTTCTACAGTTGTAAGATGGAGGAAAACAGTTCTGTCAGTGAGCACATCCTAAAGATGTCTGGGTTGCACAACCGTATGACCCAGCTGAACATTAACCTCCCAGATGAGGCGGTCATTGACAGAATCCTCCAGTCGCTCCCACCAAGCTACAAGAGCTTTGTGATGAACTACAACATGCAGGGAATGGAAAAGACCATTCCTGAAGTGTTCTCGATGCTGAAGTCAGCAGAGGCTGAAATCAAGAAAGAACATCAAGTGTTGATGGTCAATAAGACCACTAAGTTCAAGAAGGGCAAGGGTAAGAAGAACTTCAAGAAGGACGGCAAAAATGTTGCCGCGCCTGGTAAGCCAGTTACCGGGAAGAACTCAAAGAATGGACCCAAGCCTGAGACTGAGTGCTTTTATTGCAAGGGAAAGGGTCACTGGAAGCGGAACTGCCCCAAATACTTCGCGGATAAGAAGGCCGGCAATACCAAAGGTATATTTGATATACATGTGATTGATGTGTACCTTACCAGTACTCGTAGTGACTCCTCGGTATTTGATACCGGTGCCGTTGCTCATATTTGTAACTCACAGCAGGAGCTGCGGAATAAACGGAGACTGGCAAAGGACGAGGTGACGATGCGCGTCGGGAATGGTTCCAGAGTCGATGTGATCGCCGTCGGCACGCTGCCTCTACATTTACCTACGGGATTAGTTTTGAACCTCAATAATTGTTATTTAGTGCCAAGTTTGAGCATGAACATTGTATCTGGATCTCGTTTAATACGAGATGGCTACTCATTTAAGTCTGAGAATAATGGTTGTTCGATTTATATGAGAGATATGTTTTATGGTCATGCTCCGATGGTCAATGGTTTATTCTTAATGAATCTCGAGCGTAATATTACACATGTTAATAGTGTAGATGCCAAAAGATTTTAAGTTGATAACGATAGTCCCACATACTTGTGGCACTGCCGCCTTGGTCACATTGGTGTCAAGCGCATGAAGAAGCTCCATGCCGATGGACTTTTAGAGTCTCTTGATTATGAATCGTTTGACACGTGCGAACCATGCCTCTTGGGCAAAATGACCAAGACTCCGTTCTCCGGAACAATGGAGCGAGCAACCAACTTGTTGGAAATCATACATACCGATGTGTGCGGTCCAATGAGAGTTGAGGCTCGCGGAGGATATCGTTATGTTCTCACTCTCACAGATGACTTGAGTAGATATGGGTATGTCTACTTAATGAAACACAAGTGTGAGACCTTTGAAAAGTTCAAGGAATTTCAGAATGAGGTGGAGAATCAACGTGACCGAAAGATAAAATTCTTACGATCAGATCATGGAGGAGAATACTTAAGTCACGAATTTGGTACACACTTAAAGAAATGTGGAATCGTTTCACAGCTCACGCCGCCTGGAACACCTCAAAGAAACGGTGTGTCCGAACGTCGTAATCGCACTCTATTGGATATGGTGCGGTCTATGATGTCTCTTACCGATTTACCGCTATCATTTTGGGGATACGCTCTAGAGACAGCTACATTCACTTTAAATAGGGCACCGTCTAAATCCGTTGAGACGACACCGTATGAATTATGGTTTGGAAAGAAACCTAAGCTGTCGTTTCTAAAAGTTTGGGGATGCGAAGCTTATGTCAAGAAACTTCAACCTGAAAAGCTCGAACCCAAGTCGGAAAAATGCGTATTCATAGGATACCCTAAGGAAACTGTAGGGTACACCTTCTACTTAAGATCCGAAGGCAAGATCTTTGTTGCCAAGAACGGATGCTTTCTGGAAAAAGAGTTTCTCTCGAAAGAAGTAAGTGGGAGGAAAGTAGAACTCGATGAAGTACTACCTCTTGAGCGGGATAGTGACGCAACACAAGAAACCGTTCCTGTGATGCCCACACCAACTGAAGAGGAAAACCATGATAATGATCAAGGTACTTCGGATCAAGTTACTGTTGAACCTCGTAGGTCCACAAGGACACGTTCCGCACCAGAGTGGTACGGCAACCCTGTCCTGGAAATCATGTTGTTAGACAACAATGAACCTTCGAACTATGAAGAAGCAATGGCGGGCCCGGATTCCAACAAATGGCTTGAAGCCATGAAATCCGAGATAGAATCCATGTATGAAAACAAAGTATGGACTTTGACAGACTTGCCCGATGATCGGCGAGCGATAGAAAACAAATGGATCTTTAAGAAGAAGGCGGACGCGGATGGTAATGTTACCATCTATAAAGCTCGACTTGTCGCTAAGGGTTATCGACAGGTTCAAGGGATTGACTACGACGAGACATTCTCTCCCGTAGTGAAGCTAAAGTCCGTCCGAATCATGTTAGCAATTGCCGCATACTATGATTATGAGATATGGCAGATGGACGTCAAAACAGCATTCCTTAATGGGCATCTTAAGGAAGAACTGTATATGATGCAGCCGGAAGGTTTTGTCGATCCTCGGAACGCTAACAAAGTATGCAAGCTCCAGCGATCCATTTATGGACTGGTGCAAGCATCTCGGAGTTGGAACATTCGCTTTGATGAAATGATCAAAGCGTTTGGGTTTATGCAGACTTATGGAGAAGCCTGCGTTTACAAGAAAGTGAGTGGGAGCTCTCTAGCATTTCTCATATTATATGTAGATGACATACTCCTGATGGGAAATAATATAGAATTTCTGGACAGCATTAAGGCCTACTTGAATAAGTGTTTTTCAATGAAGGACCTTGGAGAAGCTGCTTATATATTAGGCATCAAGATCTATAGAGATAAATCGAGACGCCTCATAGGTCTTTCACAAAGCACATACCTTGATAAGATTTTGAAGAGATTCAGAATGGATCAGTCCAAGAAGGGGTTCTTGCCTATGTTACAAGGTATGAGACTGAGCTCAGCTCAGTCACCGACCACGGCAAAAGATAAAGAAGAGATGAGTGTCATCCCCTATGCTTCAGCCATAGGATCTATTATGTATGCCATGCTGTGTACCAGACCCGATGTAAACCTTGCCGTAAGTTTGGTAGCAAGATACCAAAGTAATCCCGGCAAGGAACACTGGACAGCAGTCAAGAATATCCTGAAGTACCTGAAAAGGACAAAGGACATGTTTCTCGTTTATGGAGGAGACGAAGAGCTCGTCGTAAAGGGTTACGTCGACGCTAGCTTCGACTCAGATCTGGATGACTCTAAGTCACAAACCGGATACGTGTATATGTTGAATGGTGGAGCAGTAAGCTGGTGCAGCTGCAAGCAGAGCGTCGTGGCGGGATCTACGTGTGAAGCGGAGTACATGGCAGCCTCGGAGGCAGCACATGAAGCGATTTGGGTGAAGGAGTTCATCACCGACCTAGGAGTCATACCCAATGCGTCGGGGCCGATCAAACTCTTCTGTGACAACACTGGAGCTATTGCCCTCGCAAAGGAGCCCAGGTTTCACAAGAAGACCAGGCACATCAAGCGTCGTTTCAACTCCATCCGCGAAAATGTTCAAGATGGAGACATAGAGATTTGCAAAGTGCACACGGATCTGAATGTCGCAGATCCGCTGACTAAACCTCTCTCGCGTGCAAAACATGATCAACACCAGAACTCTATGGGTGTTCGATTCATCACAATGTAACTAGATTGGTGACTCTAGTGCAAGTGGGAGACTGTTGGAAATATGCCCTAGAGGCAATAATAAAAGTATTATTATATTTCATTGTTCATGATAATTGTCTTTTATTCATGCTATAACTGTATTATCCGGAAATCGTAATACACGTGTGAATACTTAGACCACACTATGTCCCTGGTAAGCCTCTAGTTGACCAGCTCGTTGTGATCAACAGATAGTCATGGTTTCCTGACTATGGACATTGGATGTCGTTGATAACGGGATCACATCATTAGGAGAATGATGTGATGGACAAGACCCAATCCAAAGCATAGCATAAAAGATCGTGTAGTTCGTTTTGCTAGAGCTTTGCAAGTGTCAAGTATCTCTTCCTTCGACCATGAGATCGTGTAACTCCCGGATACCGTAAGAGTGCATTGGGTGTATCAAACATCACAACGTAACTGGGTGACTATAAAGGTGCATTACAGGTATCTCCGAAAGTAGCTGTTGGGTTGACACGGATCGAGACTGGGATTTGTCACTCCGTATGACGGAGAGGTATCTCTGGGCCCACTCAGTAATGCATCATCATATTGAGCTCAATGTGACCAAGGTGTTGGACACGGGATTATGCATTACGGTACGAGTAAAGTGACTTGCCGGTAACGAGACTGAACAAGGTATTGGGATACCGACGATCGAGTCTCGGGCAAGTAACGTACCGATTGACAAAGGGAATTGCATACAGGGTTTGATCGAATCCTCGACATAGTGGTTCATCCGATGACAACATCGAGGAGCATGTGGGAGCCATCATGGGTATCCAGATCCCGCTGATGGTTATTGACTAAGAGCGTCTCGGTCATGTCTGCATGTCTCCCGAACCCGTAGGGTCTACACACTTAAGGTTCGGTGACGCTAGGGTTATGAAGATATGTATATGCAGAAACCCGAATGTTGTTCGGAGTCCCGGATGAGATCTCGGACGTCACGAGGAGTTCCGGAATGGTCCGGAGGTAAAGAATTATATATAGGAAGTGCTATTTCGGGCATCGGGACAAGTTTCGGGGTTATCGGTATTGTACCGGGACCACCGGAAGGGTCCCGGGGGTCCACCGGGTGGGGCCACCTGTCCCGGGGGGCCACATGGGCTGTAGGGGGTGCGCCTTGGCCATCATGGGCCAAGGGCACCA
The DNA here is from genome assembly GCF_002162155.2 of Triticum dicoccoides. Taxonomy (NCBI): domain Eukaryota; kingdom Viridiplantae; phylum Streptophyta; class Magnoliopsida; order Poales; family Poaceae; genus Triticum; species Triticum dicoccoides. The sequence goes on along the minus strand of NC_041392.1, from coordinate 253,379,015 downwards.
GCCCCTATAGGCCCATGCGCCTAGGGTTTCCCCCTAGGAGGAGTCCTAGTGGTGGAAGGCACCCCTAGGTGCCTTGGGGGGGAGGGAAACCTCCCCTAGGCCGCCGCCCCCCCTAGTAGATCTCATCTACTAGGGCCGGCGCCCCCCCTGGCACCCCTATATATAGTGGGGGAGAGGAGGTACTTCATACACCAGCCCCTGGCGCCTCCACCTCCCCCCGTTACGTCTCTCCCTCGTAGTCTCGGCGAAGCCCTGCTGCTGTGACGCCCTGCATCCACCACCACGCCGTCGTGCTGCTGGATCTTCATCAACCTCTCCTCTCCCCTTGCTGGATCAAGAAGGAGGAGACGTCTCCCGTCCCGTACGTGTGTTGAACGCGGAGGTGCCGTCCGTTTGGCGCTGGTCATCGGTGATTTGGATCACGTCGAGTACGACTACATCATCACCTTGCAAGCTTCCGCACGCGATCTACAAGTGGTATGTAGATGCAAACTCTCTCCCTAGACTCGTTGCTTAGATGAACTCATAGATGGATCTTGGTGAAACCGTAGGAAAAATTTTAATTTTCTGCAACGTTCCCCAACACGGAATGCGTCGTGTTCATTGGGAGGCAACGGAACGCGTGGGAGCCAACCGTCTGGGTCGGAACGGAATGCGTGGTCGTGTTCATCGGGAGGGCTTGGACGAAACAGGCGATGGAAACGAGGCCTGGCGTCCCGCACAACGGAGGAAACGGACCTCCTACGTTCGGAACGGGGTCCTGTTGATTGGGAGGGGTCTGGCGTACCGTAAAATGGAGGAAATGGACCTCCTACGGTCGAAACGGGGGTCTTGTTGATCGGGAGGGGTGTGGCGCACTGCAAATCGGACGAAACGGACCTCCTATGGTCGAAATGGGGGTCCTTTTGATCGGAAGGGGTGTGGCGTACCGCAAAACGGACGAAACGGACCTCCTACGGTCGAAACAGGGGTCCTGTTCATCGGGAGGGGTGTGGCGTACCGCAAAACGGGACTCCACGGGATACTGTTCATCTCCACTGTCGACCTCCTCCAGCCTCCACGGGCTCCTGTTCATCTAGCCTCCACCGCGCGCTACTCCACTGGCTACTGTTCAACCACCCCTCCACGGGCACCCCTCCACCATCTACTGTTCATCCAGCCCTCCACACCACAGGGTCATGTTCAACCACCCCTCCATGGGCACCCCTCCATCGTCTACTGTTCATCCAGCCCTCCACCACACCACGGGGTCCTGTTCATCCAGAGGCAACGCCACTGCTCACTGTTCATCCACCCCCCCTGCAACGCTTGTTGTTCATCCCAGAGGCAGCATCGATTGGCTTCAGTTAGCAGCAGTAGCGAAGGAATCGCTCGATCGGGTTCAGTTAACAGCCATCGATCGATCGCTCGGGTTCAGTAACGCGTAGCCTGCAGTGCAATCCCTCGGGTTTAGTTAGAGCCCAACACCTCGCTCGGGTTCAGTTAGAGCCAACGCCTCCACACACGCGCGTACGTGTACGAGAGAAACGCGCATCGCTCGACCCCCGACCTCCCACCGTAACCGGGAACTCCCCAAATTTTCCTCGCCCTCGCTTCTACCACGGTTTTTTCCGTCATGGACGGCCCAAAGAATGTCATGTAGCTGCGTCTCTGGCCCGCCCAGGATGAAAAGCCCATTTTCTGTCATGATTTTTTGTCATAGAAGTAGGAGCCCACCACATCTATGATGATACCGGGTTTTGTCACAATTATCATCATAGAAGGGTCATATGTATGACAGAAAAAAGTTTCATTCGGCCCAAAATGTCACGGATGTGTCTTTTTTTGTAGTGTTAGCAACGAATATCTTGCCTTCGGATCTGTGATAGAAGGTGTACCCAATAGTCTCCTTTGGGTATCCAATGAAGACACATTTCTCCGATTTGGGTTCGAGCTTATCAGGTTGATGCTTCTTCACATAAGCATCACAACCCCAAACTTTAAGAAACAACAACTTGGGTTTCTTGCCAAACCACAGTTCATAAGGTGTCGTCTCAATGGATTTAGATGGTGCCCTATTTAACGTGAATGCAACCGTATCTAAAGCATAACCCCAAAACGATAGCGGTAAATCAGTGAGAGACATCATGGATTGCACCATATCTAATAAAGTGCGGTTACGACGTTCGGACACACCATTATGTTGTGGTGTTCCAGGTGACGTGAGTTGCGAAACTATTCCACATTGTTTCAAATGAAGTCCAAACTCATAACTCAAATATTCACCTCCATGATCAGATTGTAGAAACTTGATTTTCTTGTTACGATGATTTTCCACTTCACTCTGAAATTCTTTGAACTTTTCAAATGTTTCAGACTTATGTTTCATTAAGTAGATATACCCATATCTTCTTAAATCCTCTGTGAAGGTGAGAAAATAATGATATCCGCCACGAGCTTCAATGTTCATGGGACCACATACATCAGTATGTATGATTTCCAATAACTCTGTTGCTCGTTCCATTGTTCCGGAGAACGGATTTTTAGTCATCTTGCCCATGAGGCATGGTTCGCAAGTACCAAGTGATTCATAATCAAGTGATTCCAGAAGTCCTAAACGGCAGTGCCACAAATAAGTTGCACTATCATTATAAACTCTACATCTTTTGGTTTCAATACTATGAACATGTGTATCACTACTATCAAGATTTAGTAAAAATAGACCACTCATCAAGGGTGCATGACCATAAAAGATATTACTCATATAAATAGAACAACCATTATTCTCTGATTTAAATGAATAACCGTCTCGCATCAAACAAGATCAAGATATAATGTTCATGCTCAACGCTGGCACCGAATAACAATTATTTAGGTCTAAAACTAATCTCGAAGGTAGATGCAGAGGTAGCATGCCAACGGCGATCACATCGACTTGGGAGCCATTTCCCACGCGCATCGTCACCTCGTCCTTAGCCAATCTATGCTTAATCCGTAGCCCTTGTTTCGAGTTGCAAATGTTAGCAACTGAACCAGTATCAAATACCCAGGCACTACTGCGAGCATTAGTAAGGTACACATCAATAACATGTATATCAAATATACATTTCACTTTGCCATCCTTATTCTCCGCCAGATACATGGGGCAGTTCCGCTTCTAGTGACCAGTTCCTTTGCAGTAGAAGCACTCAGTCTCAGGCTTAGGTCCAGACTTGGGTTTCTTCACTTGAGCAGCAACTGGCTTGCTATTCTTCTTGAAGTTCCCCTTCTTCCCTTTACCCCTTTTCTTCAAACTGGTGGTCTTGTTGACCATCAACACTTGATGCTCCTTCTTGATTTCTACCTCCGCAGTTTTTAGCATTGCGAAGAGCTCAGGAATCGTATCTATCCCTTGCATATTATAGTTCAAGCTCTCGAAGCTTTGTGGCGGTGATTGAAGAACTCTGTCAATGGCACTATCATCAGGAAGATTAACTCGCAGTTGAGTCAAGTGGTTGTGGTACCCAGACATTCTGAGTATATGTTCACTGATAGAACTATTCTCCTCCTTCTTGCTGTTGTAGAACTTATTGGAGACTTCATATCTCTCAATCCGATCATTTGCTTGAAATATTAACTTCAACTCCTGGAACATCTCATATGCTCCATGACATTCAAAACGTCGTTGAAGTCCCGGTTCTAAGCCGTAAAGCATGGCACACTGAATTATTGAGTAGTCATCAGCTTTGCTCTGCCAGGTGTTCATAACATCTGGCGTTGCTCCTGCAGCGGGTTTATCACCTAGCGGTGCTTCCAGGACGTAATTCTTCTGTGCAGCAATGAGGATAATCCTCAAGTTACGGACCCAGTCCGTGTAGCTGCTACCATCATCTTTCAACTTAGCTTTCTCTAGGAACGCATTAAATTAAACAGAACAACAGCACGGGCCATCTATCTACGACAACATAGACATGCAAAATACTATCAGGTACTAAGTTCATGATAAATTAAAGTTCAATTAATCAAATTACTTAAGAAGTCCCACTTAGATAGATATCTCTCTACTCATCTAAGGGATCACGTGATCCATATCAACTAAACCATGTCCGATCATTACGTGAGATGGAGTAGCTTTCAATGGTGAACATCACAATGTTGATCATATCTACTATATGATTCATGCTCTACCTTTCGGCCTCAGTGTTCCGAGTCCATATTTGCATATGCTTGGCTCGTCAACTTTAACCCGAGTATTCTGCATGTGCAAAACTGGCTTGCACCCGTTGTATGTGAACGTAGAGCTTATCACACCCGATCATCACATGGTGTCTCGGCATGACAAACTGTAGCAATGGTGCATACTTAGGGAGAACACTTATACCTTGAAATTTAGTGAGAGATCATCTTATAATGCTACCGTCGAACTAAGCAAAATAAGATACATAAAGGATATACATCACATGCAATCAATATAAGTGATATGATATGGCCATCATCATCTTGTGCCTTTGATCTCCATCTCCAAAGCACCGTCATGATCACCATCTTCACCGCTTGACACCTTGATCTCCATCGAAGCATCTATGTCGTCTTGCCAACCGTTGCTTCTACGACTATCGCTGCCGCTTAGTGATAAAGTAAAGCAATTATATGGCGATTGCATTTCATAAAATAAAGCCACAAACATATGGCTCTTCCAGTTGCCGATAACTGTGTTACAAAACATGATCATCTCATACAATAAAATTTAGCATCATGTCTTGACCATATCACATCACAACATGCCCTCCAAAAACAAGTTAGACGTCCTCTACTTTGTTATTGCAAGTTTTACGTGGCAGCTACGGGCTGAGCAAGAACCATTCTTACCTATGCATCAAAAACCACAATGCGGTATAGTGATTGCCTTTTGATCTTCAGAAAGAACCCTGTTCATTGAATCCGATTCAACTAAAGTTGGAGAAACTGATGTTGGGGAACGCAGTGATTTCGGAAATTTTCCTACGCACACGCAAGATCATGGTAACGCATAGCAACAAGAGCGGAGAGTGTCGTCCACGTACCCTCGTAGACCGTAAGCGGAAGCGTTATGACAACGCGGTTGATGTAGTCGTACATCTTCATGATCGACCAATCCTAGTACCGAACGTACGGCACCTCCGCGATCTGCACATGTTCAGCTTGGTGACGTCCCACAAGCTCACGATCCAGTAGAGCTTCGAGGGAGAGTTCCGTCAGCACGACGGCGTGATGACGGTGTTGATGAAGCTACCGACGCAGGGCTTCGCCTAAGCACCACTACGATATGACCGAGGTGGATTATGGTGGAGGGGGGCACCGCACACGGCTAAAAGATCAATGATCGACTTGTGTGTCATGGGGTGCCCCTCCTCCGTATATAAAGGAGTGGAGGAGGGGGAGGAGGCCGGCCTCCTAGGCGCGCCCAAAGGGTAGTTCTACTCCCACCGGGAGTAGGACTCCAACCCTTCCAAGAGTAGGAGTAGGAGGAAGGAAGGAGGAGAGAAGGGGAAGGAAAAAGGGGGGCACTGCCCCCTTCCTTGTCCAATTCTGACTAGAGGGGGAGGGAGGCGCGGCCTGCCCTGGCCGCCCCTCCTCTTATCCACTAAGGCCCATGAGGCCCATTATACTCCTCGGGGGGTTTCAGGTAACCCCCCGGTACTCCGGTATTCATCCGAACTTGCTTGGAACCCTTCCAAAGTCCAAACATAGTCATCCAATATATCGATCTTTATGTCTCGACCATTTCAAGACTCCTCGTCATGTCCGTGATCATATATGGGACTCCGAACTACCTTCGGTACATCAAAACACATTCATCAAGGAGGAGTCCAAGAAGAAGAGAACATCTACACCATCCAAGAGGGAAGCCTGGAAGCGAAGAAGGAAGTGCCAAGAAGAAGGCAGCAGCTCCCAGGTGACCCCGTGACCCCGTGCCCACGGGCCTCCCAGGCAGGTGGTCCTGAAGACCACATGCGCACGGGCGTTTACCGTGCCCACGGGCCTCACTGACCCCGTGCGCACGGGCTCCTGCGTCAGGTCACTGGATACCCCGTGCGTACGGGCTCCACTTACCCCGTGCGCACGGGCCCCCTGTGTGATGCTGTGGGCTTTTCCCTTGTTTTACCATTTTGCCCCCACTTATCCCTCTCTTTGCCTAGGACTATATATACTCCTTCCCCTCCTCCATTTGGATGTAGCTAAGAATAGATCTAGATATTAGAGCTTAGCTCATGTACCTCCCCTTGTGGGATTCCTCTTGAGAGAGAAGACTCCATTGGAGTACAAGACCTCCATTGGAGAAGATCCCTAGTGGATAAAGCCCCATCTAGGGAAGGATCTATCTAGATCATCAAGCCCTCATCTCCTTTGGATTTGAGATGAACTCTACCATGTATCTTGTTTCCCTTTGATTGTTCATGTACCTTGTGGATCTTGTGTGCTTGATTGTCTAGTGGATGTGTGATTGGACTTGTTATTGAGTGTTCCTATTGTTTCCTCTATTGTGTTCATCTTGTTCTTGAGGATTCTCCCTCCAATTCATGAAAGATCTCCACTTAGGGTTCCACCCTACAACATCTTGGTATCAGAGCCCTGGTTTCTCATGAAATTGGAGCCCCCCTTCTTAGTTTTCTAGCCTAATTTTGCTTGTTCTTGCCTAATTTTGAAAATCCCCACAAAAAGAGCCATACAATTTTTTTGTGATTTGAAGTTTCTTGTGAGTTTTTGTTGATTTTGATCCGTGGATCTAATGTATAGCAAGTAGATCTACCCCCTCTTGCATCCCCATACCCCAAACTTTCTTTTTCCCCTTGTATTTGACAAGAAAATCGTGAAATTCCCCCCTACCCCGTGCCCACGGGCCCTTGCATAGTCCCAAGTGACCCCGTGCCGTCGGTACATATACCATGCGCACGGGACCCCGTGTCCACGGCCTTGGACCCCGTGCGCACGGCCCTCCGAGAATCAGCCGCGTGCACCTTACATTTTCGGCCATAACTTCCACTCCCGAACTCCGATTTGGGTGTTCTTTGGCTCGTTGAAAAGCTAGCGACGTGCCCGCGCTGCTCATCTTGGTTTTAACACCATTGGACTCCATAAAATTTCCTCCATTTTTTCATCTTTTGCATAGGCCATCCACCATAACTTTCGCACCACCACATACATCTTCCGCAAACTAACCCATTTTGGTCCTTAGTGCATTTGTGGTTGTTGGAGTTGTGATTTGAGTCTCCTCAGGTGTTTCGGCTACTTAGGTACGGTTACATCTTCATCCACCACCGGTGACTTGTATTGGTCCATCGACTACATCCACCACGAGCTTCCACATCGACGACTACCATCCATCCTTTGAGACCATCTTCAACCGGAAGCAAGGCCAGTTACCCCCGACTTCATGAAAGGTTAAGTGTGACGAAGGTATCCATTCCGTCATAAAATTTTCCTTCCTTACCATTACATCTTGATAGCCCCACCATCTTTGCGCATACCTTCATACCTATTGAGACTAGCTATCCGAGTATTGTCGGGCTTCGCGAAAACTTGTGCACCATAGTGATACGATATCATATTGTTGCATCTTTCAATACATCATATTGTGCAATTGCTTGCTCCCGTGCATATCTTGTGATACTTATCCCATATGTGTGGTTGAGGCTCAATAAGAGAAAAGTGGAGAGGAAGAGAAGAGCAAAAAAAGAGAAAAAAGAAGCTTTTAAGCAAGAAAAGGATGATCATAATCTTATAAGCAAAGAGTTGAGCATGAAAAGAGATACTTGTGCATGAGGATACATGGAATAGGAAAAATTTAGCTTGCATGCATATAGGTTGGTGCCAAGTGGTGAATCGTGCCCAAGTGTCCAATCAAGCTAGTGCTCTCCTAGTGTTTGTGCAACACGAGCTTAGTCTTCATGAGGCAATTTTGCATTGCTCATCCCTATAGTTGCACAAGCCCCATTATCCCACCGTGTGTGTTTCTTTATTGCCCTCCTCTATATTTGTGATCACTTGCTTTGCATTTTGAGTCCTTTGGATTTATTTCAACATTTACAATATCTTGGACCTCAATTTGCATGAAATTTGTGCCACTTGTCCTAACCAAGCCACTCGATAAGCTTTTACTTGTAGGTGTGAGTGAACAAGTCCGGTACCAATTCCACTATTCTTTCATCTCACATTAAGTGATACGAGATACATCCTCAACTTTGGGAAAAGGTAGCTTGGTATTGTTTATCTCATTTCCTAGTCACCTTTGCTCGAGTCTTGTGATGGATAGGAAAAGCACATCATCTCCGGTCTACAACCACGATGACGAGTTCGATGCTATGAAGAACTTCATCGACACCAAGATGGACAAGCAAATGGAGGAGATCAAGGCCCTCATCAAGAACCGCAAGCGGTCTTCTTCATCTTCGAGAAGACGCACAAGTGCAAAGACTCCTGAGCTACCATCTTCGGCAAGTACACACAAGCATCGGCATTGACATGACCATGAAGAGCGAGCCTCAGGACACACGTTGGCTACTCTACCAACCCCGTGCACACGGGCCCTCGACCCTTGTGCACACGGCCTCCTGCACCCCCATGCACACGGGCTCTACAGAACCGCGACATCAACTACAAGACTTCGGCTTCTTAAACAACATTGGCATCTTCGCCAAGTGACTTCAAGGCATCTTCACCTTAGGATGTACGGCATCTTCGCCTACTCCACGACCTCAAGTCCACTACCTCCACGAGATACTTCAACTTCACCGATGATGATGAGTTTCCATTCTTTGGGACTCATGACCCCGAAGAGTACCTCGAGTGGGAGTGCAAGATGGACGACTACCTCATGCTGCACCACGTACGCTTTGACGATCAAGTGAAGTGCGCCACAAGTGCCTTCCACGACTATGCATTGACATGGTGGCTTCATAGACCTTCAACAAGCTTCACCATGATGTGGCCCACGATGAAGAAAGCGATGAGGTGAGAATTTGTGCCTTCCACCTACACGGAACATCTTCAACGCCAATTGGAGAACACCATACAAGGATCCAAGTCCCTCGACGAGTACTTCAAGAACATGAAGGAATCCTTGCGACGTGCCGGCGCGGACGACCCCATTTGGATGAAGTTCTACTTCATGATGGGATTGAACAACGACATCTCCAAGACTATCTTCCTCGAGAACTACAAGTCCCTCGACGACAATTACATTGGTGCTCTCCAGGCGGAGCAAGAACTCATGAAGGCCAAGTATACTCGACCCCGAGCTCACTTCGCACCGACCACGCTACAAGATGGTGAGAGTGACGATGTGCCATCTTCGTCCTTCATCCACAACGAGAAAGATGATTTGCCATCATCGGCCTTCATCCATGACGAGAGCAATGATGTGCCATCTTCGGCCTTCATCCACGATGAGAGTGGTGATGTGCCATCTTCGGCCTTCAACCACGGCGACGACGACGAGACGGTTGAGCATGGGATTTTCCCTTCGACCACGACGACGTATGATGACTTGAGTGACATTAGCCACCATATAGAGAGTGAGAGTGACTTCACCACTAGCCCCATATATGATGAGTTGCCATAATTCCCATGTGAGGAGAGCCACCACCACCACCACTTGAGTGATTTGAGTGACTCCACCATATGTGACATTGAGTGCACCTACCTTGAGGGAGTGACTGGGCCACCACCACATAGAGAGAGTGAGATAGTTGATGAGGCATATGAGGCCATTTCTCTTTCTAACAACTTAACCTCTACCTCTATTGTGTCTTCTCCTTTGGTGCTAGGTCCCATATATGATGATGCGCTGATCTCCGATGACTTTGTCCTTCCTTTGGACAAGACGATGGCCATGGTGGAATATGATGCACCCCCCTTTGGTGCTAGGTCCCATATATGATGATGCGCCGATCTCCAATGACTTCGTCCTTCCTTCTTGTGATAATTCTCTTGGTCACATCATATTCGACAATTCGCTTGCCTTGTCATATGCTATGCATGAGATCAATCATATGTCATATTTGCAATCTCATCATAGTGACTATGCATATGCCATTAAGATTAACCCAATTTGCACCTATGGCATCGATGACAAGCCCATGGTGATTGGCATTTGTTTTTCTTGCGATGATGTGGATATGCTTCCTTTGCATCATTTATCTCATATGCCATGACCACCTAGCTTCGGATATGCATTGTTTTGGATGTTGTCCATTTTCTCCATATGATATTTCCGATATTGCTCATGAGGAGACCCCATAGTTTCCTCATACATGTTAGGAGATTTTGCTCCATCCCATCCATTGCATGACCCCAATACTTGTGTGCACCATATGATCCCCATGAATAAAAATGCTATTGTTGTGCCACACACTTGCTATAAATTGCGTCCCAATCATGTTGAACACAACAACTATCATTGCATGATGGATGACATGTTTCTCTACCATTCCTCAAATTTCTTTGGGCATTCTTTATCTTGTGCTAACGCTCACGTTCACATACACATCATGACGGGTGATGTGTACATTTACCACGCACGCACTTTCTTTGGTTTGTGTCTCTTTTGTGTAGGTACCATGAACACTCGTCAACCTCACAATCCCATGAGTTGACGAAATGAGCTCTAGAGAGCAATGATGACTTGGGATCCCGTGGATTATCCTTACCACCACTCCCTTCGCGCAAAGACTTCGCGCATATCTTCCATACGGCCCTCACATGGTTATGGGTTATTTACCACTTCTCACTTTATGCCCATATTGCCATCACTTTGCATGATATGCTCATTCCTATGCCTTTGCCATGCATTTGTGACCCATGCTTTGCATTACACATGATGATTGATTCTAGTACTTGTATGTGTATTTGCAAGCTTGGTGGAGATATCACTTGTTATTACCATGTTTGCTTTGTGCCCCATGCCTATGATGATACTATGATCTTGCTTTGTGTCCGTGCTTGCGATATGTCATGTGCATTGCCTATGCCTATTATTTGCTCACATGACATGATTGCCATGATATCCTCTAGTGTGTTGGATCTTCGCTCCACTAGCTTGCACGACATGATTGATATGCTTGCTTATGTTGCATCACCGATGACTCATACTTGCTCGTTTCTTCGGTTGATGGCATCCATTTCCATGCTTTGCACATGATTGACTTGATTGCCTCACACATATTGAACAATTGCTCCTTCTTTTGTGTTGAGTGCCATGATATCTTCACTACACCATATGCACATTATGCTTGGATTGTCTTGCACTTACCCCATGTGTTTCGACATCTCATTATATTTGGTGTTGTAAATGATTCATATGCATACCATAGACCGTTTGTTGAGTGCTTTATGCATGCTTGCTATGGCCGTGAGGTAGATGCTTGTTCACTTGTCACACATATTAGCATCCTCATCTCCCATTTGCATGCTTGTTTCCATGATGTCCTTGATTGTGCTCAACTTATATGCTTAATGCCATGCCACACTTCTTTGTCAAACCATATGCTTTGCATGATGATGACACTTGTTTGGTGACTCACCTCTTGAATGCTCGGTTTTGCTTTAATGCCAACCACATTTGTTTTTCCAAGTGCTTGTTATCTTCGCTCCTTTTGAAGGAATTACAAGATGGTGCGACATTGGAGAGTGCCCATTTCAAGCTACAAGATGATGAATGCTTGGTGATCGTCAACTTCTATAAGGCGACATCATCTCTTTCCCATGGTGATTTGGATTTCGATCTGAGGTTGGATCTTTCCCAAGGGGGAGGGGGTGATGCAGAGCATCCTATGGACATCACCACGTCAAGAGTTCGTTCGGCAAGTGACACGTGCGACATCTATTTCATACATACAAAGGTGAATCATCTTATTTACACGTGTCCACTTGTACCTCTCAAGGATGGTATACTACTTGACCCCTCTCTTGTGTGCCTACATAGGTGTGAGCAGAGCTACACATTCATTAAGGAGGAGTCCAAGAAGAAGAGAACATATACGCCATCCAAGAGGGAAGCCTGGAAGCAGAGAAGGAAGTGCCAAGAAGAAGGCAGCAGCTCCCAGGCGACCTCGTGTGCACGGGCCCCTCCGACCTCGTGCCCACGGGGCTCCCAGGCTGGCGGTCCTAAAGAGCCCGTCCGCACGGGCGCGTACCGTGCCCACGGGGCCCCGTGTCCACGGGCCTCATAGACCCCGTGCGCATGGGCTCCTGCGTCAGGTCTCTGGATACCCCATGCGCACGCCCCCCCTGTGTGATGTTGCGGGCTTTGCCCTTGTTTTACCATTTCGCCCCCACTTATCCCTCTCTTTGCCTAGGACTATATATACTCCTTCCCCTCCTCCATTTGGATGTAGCTAAGAATAGATCTAGATATTATAGCTTAGCTCATGTACCTCCCCTTGTGGGATTCCTCTTGAGAGAGAAGACTCCATTGGAGTACAAGACCTCCATTGGAGAAGATCCCTAGTGGATAAAGCCCCCATCTAGGGAAGGATCTATCTAGATCATCAAGCCCTCATCTCCTTTGGATTTGAGATGAACTCTACCATGTATCTTGTTTCCCTTTGATTTTTCATGTACCTTGTGGATCTTGTGTGCTTGATTGTCTAGTGGATGTGTGATTGGACTTGTTCTTGAGTGTTCCTCTTGTTTTCTCTCTTGTGTTCATCTTGTTCTTGGGGATTCTCCCTCCAATTGGTGAAAGATCTCCACTTAGGGTTCCACCCTACAACACTTTCCCAAGGAAATTGCTCCAGTATTGTCACAAAAGATTTTCATTGGAACCGATGCACTAGGTATGACACCTAGATCGGATAAGGACTCCTTCATCCAGACTCCTTCATTTGCTGCTTCCAAAGCAACTATGTATTCCGCTTCACATGTAGATCCTGCCACGACGCTCTGCTTGGAACTGCACCAACTGACAGCTCATCCATTTAATAAAAACATGTATCCGGTCTTTGACTTAGAGTCATCCAGATCGGTGCCAAAGCTTGCATCGACTTAACCGTTTACGACGAGCTCTTTGTCACCTCCATATACGAGAAACATATCCTTAGTCCTTTTCAGGTATTTCAGGATGTTCTTGACCGCTGTCCAGTGATCCACTCATGGATTACTTTGGTACCTCCCTGCTAAACTTATAGCAAGGCACACATCAGGTTTGGTACACAACATTGCATACATGATATAGCCTATGGCTGAAGCATAGGGAACACCTTTCATTTTCTCTATATCTTCTGCAGTGGTCGGGCATTGAGTCTGACTCAACTTCACACCTTGTAATACAGGCAAGAACTCCTTCTTTGACTATTCCATTTTGAACTACTTCAAAATCTTGTCAAGGTATGTACTCATTGAAAATATATCAAGCGTCTTGATCTATCTCTATAGATCTTGATGCTCAATATGTAAGTAGCTTCACCGAGGTCTTTCTTTGAAAAACTCCTTTCAAACATTCCTTTATGCTTTCCAGAAAATTCTACATTATATCCGATCAACAATATGTCATTCACATATACTTATCACAAATGTTGTAGTGCTCCCACTCACTTTCTTGTAAATACAGACTTCACTGCAAGTCTGTATAAAACCATATGCTTTGATCACTTTATCAAAGCATATATTCCAACTCTGAGATGCTTGCACCAGTCCATAGATGGATCGATGGAGCTTGCTCACTTTGTTAGCACCTTTAGGATCGACAAAACCTTCTGGTTGCATCATATACAACTCTTCTTTAAGAAATCCATTAAGGAATGCAGCTTTGACATCCATTTGCTAGATTTCATAAAATGTGGCAACTGCTAACATGATTCGGACAGACTTTTAAGCATCAATACGAGTGAGAAAATCTCATCGTAGTCAACACCTTGAACTTATCGAAAACATTTTTTGCGACAATTCGAGCTTTGTAGATAGTAACACTACTATCAGTGTTCGTATTCCTCTTGGAGATCCATTTATTCTCAATGACTCACCGATCATTGGGCAAGTCAATCAAAGTCCATACTTTGTTCTCATACATGGATCCCATCTCAAATTTCATGGCCTTAAGCCATTTCGCGAAATCTGGGCTCATCATCGCTTCCTCATAGTTCGTAGGTTCGTCATGGTCAAGTAACATGACCTCCAGAACAGGATTACCGTACCACTCTGGTGTGGATCTTAATCTGGTTGACCTACGAGGTTCGGTAATAACTTGATCAGAAGTTTCATGATCATTATCATTAGCTTCCTCACTTACTGGTGTAGGAATCACTGGAACTGATTTCTGTGATGAACTACATTCCAATAAGGGAGCAGGTACATTTACCTCATCAAATTCTACTTTCCTCCCACTCACTTCTTTCGAGAGAAACTCCTTCTCTAGAAAGGATCCATTCATAGCAACGAATATCTTGCCTTTCGATCTGTGATAGAAGGTGTACCCAACAATCTCCTTTGGGTATCCTATGAAGACACATTTCTCCAATTTTGGTTTGAGCTTATCAAGCTGAAACTTTTTCACATAAGCGTCGCAACCCCAAACTTTAAGAAATGACAGCTTTGGTTTCTTGCCAAACCATAATTCATACAGTGTCATCCCAACGGATTTAGATGGTGCCCTATTTAATGTGAATGCAGTTGTCTCTAATGCACAACCCCAAAACGATGGTGGTAAATCGGTAAGAGACATCATAGATCGCACCATATCCAATAAAGTACGACTACAACGTTCGGACACACCATTATGCTGTGGTGTTCCAGGTGGCGTGAGTTGCGAAACTATTCCACATTGTTTCAAATGAATACCAAACTCGTAACTCAAATATTCGCCTCCGCGATCAGATCGTAGAAACTTTATTTTCTTGTTAGATGATTTTTCACTTCACTCTGAAATTCTTTGAAACTTTCAAATGTTTCAGACTTATGTTTCATTAAGTAGATATACCCATATCTGCTCAAATCATTTGTCAAGGTCAGAAAATAACGATACCCGCCACGAGCCTCTATATTCATCGGACCACATACATCAGTATGTATGATTTCCAACAAATCTGTTGCTCGCTCCATTGTTCCGGAGAACGGAGTCTTAGTCATCTTGCCCATGAGGCATGGTTCGCAAGCATCAAGTGATTCATAATCAAGTGATTCCAAAAGTCCATCAACATGGTATTTCTTCATGTGCTTTACACCAATATGACCTAAATGGCAGTGCCACAAATAAGTTGCACTATCATTATTAACTTTGCATCTTTTGTCTTCAATATTATGAATATGTGTATGACTATGATCGAGATTCAATAAACCATTCACCTTTGGTGTATGACCATTGAAGGTTTTATTCATGTAAACAGAACAACAATTATTATATGACTTTAAATGAATAACCGTATTGCAATAAACATGATCAAATCATATTCATGCTTAACACAAACACCAAATAACATTTATTTAGGTTCAACACTAATCCTGAAAGTATAGGGAGTGTGTGATGATGATCATATCAATCTTGGAACCACTTCGAACAAACATCGTCACTTCACCCTTAACTAGTCTCTGTTCATTGTGCAACTCCTGTTTCGAGTTACTAATCTTAGCAACTGAACTAGTATCAAATACTGAGGGGTTGCTATAAACACTAGTAAAGTACACATCAATAACATGTATATCAAATATACCTTTGTTCACTTTGCCATCCTTCTTATCCACCAAATACTTGGGGCAGTTCTGCTTCTAGTGACCAGTCCCTTTGCAGTAGAAGCACTTAGTCTCAGGCTTAGGTCCGGACTTGGGCTTCTTCACTTGAGCAGCAACTTGCTTGCGCATCTTCTTGAAGTTCTCCTTCTTCCCTTTGCCCCTTTCTTGAAACTAGTGGTCTAGTCAACCATCAACACTTGACGCTTTTCTTGATTTCTACCTTCGTCGATTTCAGCATCACGAAGAGCTTGGGAATCGTTTCCGTTATCCCTTGCATATTATAGTTCATAATGAAGTTCTAGTAACTTGGTAATAGTGACTAGAGAACTCTCTCAATCACTATCTTATCTGGAAGATTAACTCCCACTTGATTCAAGTGATTGTAGTACTCAGACATTCTGAGCACATGCTCAGTAGCTGAGCTATTCTCCTCCATCTTGTAGGCAAAGTGCTTGTCAAAGGACTCATACCTTTCGACATGGGCATGAGTGTGAAATACTAATTTCAACTCTTGGAACATCTCATATGCTCCGTGGCATTCAAAACGTCTTTGAAGACCCGATTCTAAGCTGTAAAGCATGGTGCACTAAACTATCTAGTAGTCATCATATCGAGCTTGCCAAACGTTCATAACGTCTGCATCTGCTCCTGCAATCGGTCTGTCACCTAACGGTGCATCAAGGACATAATTCTTCTGTGCAGCAATGAGGATAATCCTTAGATCATGGATCCAATCTGCATTGTTGCTACTAACATTTTTCAACTTAGTTTTCTCTAGGAACATATCAAAAATAAAACAGGGGAGCTATACGCGAGCTATTGATCTACAACATAGATATGCAAAAACTATCAGGACTAAGTTCATGATAAATTAAAGTTCAATTAATCAAATTACTTAAGAACTCCCACTTATATAGACATCCCTCTAATCATCTAAGTGATCACGTGATCCACATCAACTAAACCATGTCCGATCATCACGTGAGATGGAGTAGTTTTCAATGGTGAACATCACTATGTTGATCATATCTACTATATGATTCACGCTCGACCTTTTGGTCTCCAGTGTTCTGAGGCCATATCTGCATATGCTAGGCTCGTCAATTTTAACCCGAGTATTCTACGTGTGCAAAACTAGCTTGCGCCCGCTGTATGTGAACGTAGAGCTTATCACACCCGATCATCACATGGTGTCTCGGCACGACAAACTTTCGCAATGGTGCATACTCAGGGAGAACACTTATACCTTGAAATTTAGTGAGAGATCATCTTATAATGCTACCATCGATCTAAGCAAAATAAGTTGCATAAAGGATAAACATCACATGCAATCAAAATATGTGACATGATATGGCCATGATCATCTTGCTCCTTTGATCTCCATCTCCAAAGTACCGTCATGATCTCTATCGTCACCAGCATGACACCATGATCTCCATCATCTTGATTTCTATCAACGTGTCATCACATGGTTGTCTCGCCAACTATTGCTATCGCATAGCGATAATGTAAAGCAATTATTTGGCGCTTGCATCTTATGCAATAAAGAGACAACCATAAGGCTTCTGCCAGTTGCCAATAACTTCAACAAAAACATGATCATCTCATACGACAACTTATATCTCATCACATCTTGACCATATCACATCACAACAAGCCCTCCAAAAACAAGTTAGACATCCTCTACTCTGTTGTTGCAAGTTTTACGTGGTTGCTACGGGTTGAGCAAGAACTGTTCTTACCTACACAACAAACACCACAACGCGGTATAGTGATTGCTTTTTGATCTTCAGAAAGAACCATGTTCATTGAATCCGATTTAGCTAAAGCTGGAGAAACATACACCCACTAGCCACCTGTGTGCGAAGCACGTCGGTAGAACCAGTCTCGCGTAAGCGTATGCGTAATGTCGGTCTGGGCCGCTTCATCCAACAATGCCGCTGAATCAAGAATCAACTAGTGACGGCAAGCAATATGTATATACCCACGCCCACAACTCCTTTGTGTTCTACTCATGCATATAACATCTACGCATAAACCTGCCTCGAATGCCACTGTTGGGGAACGCAGTAATTTCAGAAATTTTCCTACGCACACGCAAGATCATGGTAATGCATAGCAACGAGAGGGCAGAGTGTCGTCCACGTACCCTCATAGATCGTAAGCGGAAGCGTTATGACAACACGGTTGATGTAGTCGTACGTCTTCACGATCGACCGATCCTAGTACGGAACGTCCGACACCTCCACAATCTGCACACGTTCAGCTCGGTGACATCCCACGAACTCACGATCCAGTAGAGCTTCAAGGGAGAGTTCCATCAGCACGATGGCGTGATGACGGTGTTGATGAAGCTACCGATGCAGGGCTTCGCCTAAGCACCGCTACGATATGACCGAGGTGGATTATGGTGGAGGGGGGCACCGCACAGGGCTAAAAGATCAATTATCAACTTGTGTGTCATGGGGTGCCCCCCTCCTTCGTATATAAAGGACTGGAGGAGGGGGAGGAGGACGGCCTCCTGGGCGCGCCCCAAGGGGAGTCCTACTCCCACCGGGAGTAGGACTCCAACCCTTCCAAGAGTAGGAGTAGGAGGAAGGAAGGAGGAGAGAAGGGGAAGGAAAAAGGGGGGTGCCCCCCTTCTTTATCCAATCCAGACTAGAGGGGGAGGGGGCGCGCGGCCTGTCCTGGCCGCCCCTCCTCTTCTACACTAAGGCCCATGAGGCCCATTACACTCCTCGGGGGGTTCAAGTAACCCCCCGGTACTCCGGTATTCATCCGAACTTGCCCGGAACCCTTCCGAAGTCCAAACATAGTCATCCAATATATCGATCTTTATGTCTCGACCATTTCGAGACTCCTCGTCATGTACGTGATCATATCCGGGACTACGAACTACCTTCGGTACATCAAAACACATAAACTCATATTACCGATCGTCACCGAACGTTAAGCGTGTGGACCCTACGGGTTCGAGAACTATGTAGACCTAACCGAGACTCATCTCTGGTCAATAACCAATAGCGGAACCTGGATGCTCATATTGGCTCCTACATATTCTACGAAGATCTTTATGGGTCAAACCGCATAACGATATACGTTGTTCCCTTTGTCATCGGTATGTTACTTGCCCGAGATTCAATCGTGGGTATCTCAATACCTAGTTCAATCTCGTTACCGGCAAGTCTCTTTACTCGGTCGGTAATGCTACATCATGTAACTAAATCATTAGATACATTGCTTTCAAGGCTTATTGTGATGTACATTACCGAGAGGGCCCATAGATACCTCTCCGACAATCGGAGTGACAAATCCTATTCTTGATCCATGCCAAATCAACAAACACCATCGGAGACACCTGTAGAGCACCTTTATAATCACCCAGTTACTTTGTGATGTTTGGTAGCACACAAAGTGTTGGGGATATCACTACTGGGCGTAAACTGGCCTATCTGGGCCGGGTTAACTTCGTCAGTAGTTAAGTATGTTAAAGCCCAAGAAGGCAGATGAGGGCTCGAGGCCCATAGTCGGTTCAAGGCCTGTAGCCGTAAACCGGTGTTGGTATTTAACTTGTATTGTAAGTTAGGAATAAGTAGAGACCAAACCGGACACATCTATGAGCCGGTATTGGGACTCTGTGAACCGACGGGCGTCACCCGTGTATATAAGGGGACAACCCGGCGGCGGTTCAAGGAGAACAGACAACAACTCGAGACATAGGTGAAGCTTGTTTGCTCCCTGGTCATCGAAACCCCATCAATTCCATCACAACTAGACGTAGGCTTTTACCTTCATCGAAGGGGCCAAACTAGTATAAACTCTCTTGCATCCCTGTGTCCGCTTTAACCCCTTCAAGCTAACCCGTCGTGATGGCTCCACGACTAAGTCCTTTCTCTAGGACATCTGCCGTGACAAAACCACGACAGTTGGCGTCCACTGTGGGGCTATCGCACGGTGGTTTCAAGTTCTTGGAGGGCCGCTTTGAAGGACTCGAGGGCTACGCCGTAGGCCGGATGACTAAGAGTCGTCGCGGCAAGCTTTACCTCGACGATGCAGGCTGGGGCCCCGAGGCCGGCTCAGTTGAGTACGGGTACCGGGTCCCCTTTGGTGGCATACACGTTTTCATCGGCAAGATCGAAGAACCGGGCCCTGAGCCGGATATCTGCACCGACCTCATCGAAACGGCTCAGCGTGCGCGATCTGCCCGGGTTAAACCGGCCATGAAGCGTGCCTTCGTGGGAGTCATCCATGGAGGAGGTCATGAGGATGGATCGGGATCTGGCGGCGAGAACGTCATTTACTCCGGCGATGAGTCATCAACCGGAGAAACCGAATCTCTATATCAGCTACAAGATGGCCGGATTGGGGGTTGTTCCGACGGTGACAGTATTCCGGACCCCTCTGATCTGCCCAACCGAGTTGGAATATTCATGGCCGGCACACAAGCAGCGCTTCATTCTTCGACCGCTGCGGCAACAACCTCCGGTTACGGCTGCCGGGGCAGGAGGCCCTGTGCGCTCGCCGGCTCAAGTTCTATCAGAGCTATTTGATGCATTGGTTGTGCTTATGGCGGAAGCTAATCCGGCGGATCAGGACGTCCACAACACGGAGATTGCAAAGGTAAGGGAACAGATCACCCAGGCCAAGGCGGACCTAGCAGCTGAGGATACCAGGATGGCCATAGAGCGGGCCGCTCTAGACGCACAAGCCTACATGCTCATGTTGGACCAGAACGCGTCGCATGAAGTCATGAGGAGGAAGTACCGATCCCATTTGCCTCCGGTTTTCGAGGCCAGAGACCTTTTCAACACCCCGGGAGCGGGAACCAGTAATCCGCTGGAGGGAAACCGGGCGGAAGCTCCTGGGACTGGTGTGCCGGTTCAGCCTCGTCGGATGGATCCGCCTCGTCAAAACACCGTTATACCTCAGGCTGTTTCAACACCTCCGGGTCACTACTCCAACCCAATGGACAATCTCGTCGCCGCTGCTGCACGGCTGGAGGCCATTCCAATTGAAGGTGACTCACCGCAGGCGATAGAGACGCGACGGGTCAAGGAGCTTCTTAGGATAGCTTTGGACCAACAGGAAGCATACTCGTACAGCCGCGACCGGATCCACTCGACCCCTCGCCCAAGCCGAAGCTATAGCAGGCGTATGGAAGAACCAGTAGTGTCAAGTAATGAACAACGTGGAGTACCCCGCGGCAACAACCCGGCGGGTGGTGCTGATAACGCTCAGGAAGTGGTGGACCGGGCCCGAGCACGCAGGGAGGCCGAGTTAGCCGCACAATATCAGGCTCGGCAGCTTACGCCGGTTCGTCCAACTATTTCGGTCGAACCCGGTGTTACTTCTAGCTCTTTGGGGGTGCCTTGCCTTGTCCCCGCTTTACGCAATGTGCGCCTACCTAAGGATTTCAAGGGCCCGCGCAAGGTACCAAATTACATGGCGGATCAACCCCCAGAGACATGGGTGGAGAGCTATGAGATGGCCATGGAGATGCTGGATGTGGATGATGCGGCATGTGCGAAATACTTCACCATGATGCTTGAAGGAACGGCCCGCACTTGGTTAAAAAGCTTACCGGCCAATTCTATTAGTTCATGGGCCCAATTACGAGCCCGATTTATCAATAATTTCAAGGATACATGTAAGCAACCCATGTCGATAGTAGACTTAGCTGCCTGTGTCCAGGAGGAAGGAGAATCGACGACTCATTGGGTGCGCCGAGTCTCACAAGTGTTGCATTCATCAGACCGCATCAACGCTGACACCGCAGTCTTAACCCTAGAAGGCAACTGCCGGTTTGGGCCCCTAAAGCTGAAGTTGGGATGGATGAAGCGCCATTGCACTGACATGGGGACCCTCATGGCTGCTTTGGTAAAGTATGCTGATTCTGATAGTACCAAGGATCCCGAATCTGATGATGACAAGGCAGGAAAGGGAAAGAGGAACAACAACTCCAAAGGTCAGCAGCATCACTGGGTAGGCGATGGTGGTGGAGGCAAGCGTAAAGTGGATGGTAACATGGACTTTGTGGCTAATACCAACGCGCAGGACAATGGCCAGCGACGCAAGGGTAAACCAAAAAATTGCAGTGGGGCACCCAACCCTAACCCGGATCGCCTAAATTATCTACTGAGCCAGCCCTGTCCAAGACATGGGACGAAGGAGGTGCCAGCAAACCACCTTTGGAAGGATTGCTTTATTATGCAGGAGTTCAAGAATTCTTATGCTTTCCGGTATGATCACGGCTCCGGTGGTGGCTCAGGATCCGGGCCGGGTTATGGTGGAGGAAATTCCGGTTCAGGATTTAATGGTAATCCGGGCGGACATAATAATCAAAATAATCAGAACAACCAGGGTGGTTATAACCAGCAGCAGCAACAGTCAGGTTACCAGAGCAACCCAAAGCAGTTGAATAGTGGGTAGTACCATGTCTTCACCACTAGCTTGAACAAGCGAGACCGGAAGGTTCAGAGGCGGGTAGTCAACTCTGTTGAACCGGCCGTGCCCCGTTATCTACGCTGGTCTGAACAGCCAATCATATGGAGCAGAGAGGATCACCCTCCCCAGGTTGATAATCCGGGTCAGTTGGCTCTGGTGGTGGCACCTCAGGTGGGAGGTTACAAGTTCACCAAAGTGCTCATGGATGGAGGGAGCAGCATTAATATCTTATACTATGAGACCTTCCGTCGTATGGGACTAACAGATAAAAATCTCAAACCATCTAATACGGTGTTCCACGGTGTAGTACCTGGCAAGTCAGCATATCCTGTTGGTAAGATAGCTCTGGAACTGGCCTTTGGAGATGATCATGATTCCAGGTCGGAGACATTGACGTTTGAAGTGGTGAAAATCCAAAGTCCATATCACGCCCTGTTTGGGCGACCAGCCTACGCCAAGTTTATGGCACGACCCTGTTATGTGTATTTGCAGCTCAAGATGCCGGGTTACAAGGGGACAATAACGGTTCACGGAAGCCGTAAAATCACTTTGGAGTACGAGGAAGGAGATGCGGCTTACACAGAATCGGTTTGTGCCACCGAGGGGCTGAAGTATTATAAGGACAGTGTTGATCCGGCGGACATGACTCCATTAAAAAAGCCAACTACGGAGCATGATCCGGCCCTGGAGTTCAAACCGGCAGCAGAAACTAAGCTTGTTGACTTCATACCCGGCGATTCATCCAAGCAGTTCAGCATCAGTGCCAACTTGGATCCGAAATAGGAAAGCGTGCTCATCGAGTTCATCCGTGAGAATCGGGACATTTTTGCATGGAAGCCCTCTGACATGCTGATACGTCTCCAACGTATCTATAATTTTTGATTGCTCCATGCTACTTTATCTACTGTTTTGGACTATATTGGGCTTTATTTTCCACTTTTATATTATTTTTGGGACTAACCTATTAACTGGAGGCCCAGCCCAGAATTGTTGTTTTTTGCCTATTTCAGTATTTCGAGCAAACAGAATATCAAACGGAGTCCAAACAAAATGAAACCTTCAGGAACGTTCTCACCGAACGTGATCCAGGAGACTTGGACCCTACTCCAAGAAGTTTCCGGGGAGGTCACGAGGGTGGAGGGGCCCCCCCTGGGTGCGCCCCCTGCCTCGTGGGCCCCTCGAAGCTCCACCGACGTGCTCCTTCCTCCTATATATACCTACGTACCCCCATTAGACCAAAGACAGAGCCAAAAACCTAATTCCACTACCGCAACTTCCTGTATCCACGAGATCCCATCTTGGGGCCTGTTCCGGAGCTCCGCCGGAGAGGGCATCCATCACGGAGGGCTTCTACATCAACACCATAGCCCTTTCGATGAAGTGTGAGTAGTTTACTTCAGACCTTCGGGTCCATAGCTAGTAGCTAGATGGCTTCTTCTCTCTTTTTGGATCTCAATACAATGTTCTCCCCCTCTCTCGTGGAGATCTATTCGATGTCTTTTTGCGGTGTGTTTGTTGAGACAGATGAATTGTGGGTTTATGATCCAACTTATCTATGAATAATATTTGAATCTTCTCTGAATTCTTTTATGTATGATTGAGTTATCTTTGCAAGTCTCTTCGAATTATCCGTTTGGTTTGGCCAACTAGATTGGTAGTTCTTGCAATGGGAGAAGTGCTTAGCTTTGGGTTCAATCTTGCGGTGTCCTTACTCAATGACAGAAAGAGTTGCAAGGCATGTATTGTATTGTTGCCATCGAGGATAACAAGATGGGGTATTTATCATATTGCATGAATTTATTCCTCTACATCATGTCATCTTGCTTAAGGCGTTACTCTGTTTTTAACTTAATACTCTAGATGCATGCTGGATAGCGGTCGATGAGTGGAGTAATAGTAGTAGATGCAGGCAGGAGTCGGTCTACTTGTCACGGACGTGATGCCTATATACATGATCATACCTAGATAACCTCATAACTATGCTCAATTCTATCAATTTCTCAACAGTAATTTGTTCACCCAACGTAGAATATCTATGCTCTTGAGAGAAGCCACTAGTGAAACCTATGGCCCCCGGGTCTATTCTCATCGTATCAGTCTCCATTACTTTATTTTACTTGTTTTGCTTTTACTTTTCACTTTGCATCTTTATACCAAAAATACCAAAAATATTATCTCTATCAGATCTCACTCTCGTAAGTGACCGTGAAGGGATTGACAACCCCTAAGCGTTGGTTGCGAGTTGCTACCGTTTTGTGCAGGTACGAGGGACTTGCGCGTGACCTCCTACTGGATTGATACCTTGGATCTCAAAAACTGAGGGAAGTACTTACGCTATTGTGTTGCATCACCCCCTCCTCTTCGGGGAAAACCAACGCTAGCTCGAGATGTAGCAAGAAGGATTTCTGGCGCCATTGCCGGGGAGGCCTACGCCAAGTCAAGTCAAGATTTACTCTCCCGTCAACGAGCCATTTCTGGCGCCGTTGCCGGGGAGGCCTACGCCAAGTCAAGTCAAGATTTACTCTCCCATCAACGAGCCATTTCTAGCGCCATTGCCGGGGAAGCCTACGCAAAAGTCAACATACCAAGTACCCATCACAATCTCTATCTCTCGCATTACATTATTTGCCATTTGCCTCTCGTTTTCCTCTCCCCCACTTCACCCTTGCCGTTTTATTCGCCCTCTCTTTCCCTTTGCCTTTTGTTTGCTCGTGTGTTAGTTTGCTTGCTTGTTCGTCACGATGGCCTTACCTAATTTTGGTGATCTTCACCTTAAAAGGCTAGAAGATATCGAAAACGATGTCAGGAAGTTTATGGTCTTGCAATTTGAGCATAATAATTTCTTTAGAAACGAGCTTAAGGAACAAAAGAGTTTTATGAGTTATATGAATAAAGAGCTCGGTGATATGTCCAAAGAATTTGATGGTGTAAGAGCCCAAATTGCTCATCTTGAAAAAATGACCACTGAAATTTCGGATATGCAAGCCACCTTAGTCAATAAGATGGCCGCTAAACCGAATAACTATGAGAATTAAGATGAAGATCTAAAAGTTATTGATGTGTCCCCTATTAAATCTTTGTTTTGCAATATGAATCTTGATGAATCTGATTATGATCTTCCATTACCTAGAAGGCGTTCTAAGAATTCTGAGTTTTTAGATCCTGATGATGAAATTGATAAAAAAAGGGATTGAGAGAAATAAAAATCTAGATATTGCTAAATCCACTATTTTGGATCTCAAGGAATTTAACTATGAAAATTGCTCTTTAATTGATTGTATTTCCTTGTTGCAATCCGTGTTAAATTCTCCTCATGCTTATAGTCGAAATAAGGCCTTTACCGAACACATTGTTGACGCCTTAATGCAATCTTATGAAGAAAAGCTTGAGTTGAAAGTTTCTATCCCTAGAAAACTCCATGATGAGTGGGAACCTACAATTAAGATTAAAATAAAAAATTACGAGTTTTATGCTTTGTGTGATTTGGGTGCTAGTGTCTCTACTATCCCCAAAGCTTTGTGTGATTTGCTAGATTTCCGTGACTTTGATGATTGCTCTCTAAACTTGCATCTTGTGTATTACACTATTAAAAAGTCTATGGGAAGAATTAATGATGTTCTTATTGTTGCAAATAGGAATTATGTGCCCGTAGATTTTACCGTTCTTGATATAGATTGCAATCCTTCATGTCCTATTATTCTTGGTAGACCTTTCCTTAGAACGATTGGTGCAATTATTGATATGAAGGAAGGGAATATTAAATTCCAATTTCCCTTAAAGAAGGGCATGGAACACTTTCCTAGAAAGAAAATAAAATTACCATATGAATCTATCATGAGAGCCACTTATGGATTGCCTACCAAAGATGGCAATACCTAGATCTATCCTTGCTTTTATGCCTAGCTAGGGGCGTTAAACGATAGCGCTTGTTGGGAGGCAACCCAATTTTATTTTGTGTTTTTTGTTTTTGGTTCTGTTTAGGAATAAATAATCCATCTAGATTCTGTTTAGATGTGGTTTTATCTTTTAATTAGTGTTTGTGCCAAGTTAAACCTACTAGATCTTCTTGGAAGATAGTTATTTGATCTTGCTGTAATTTCCAGAATCTTTGCGCTCAGTGCCCGAATTGTCAAAACTCACCAGGACGTGATAAAATAGTGATTCCAATTGCTGCTGATCAATAAACAAATTTCCCAGGTCTTCTAATTTTGGTAGAATTTTTTGGGTTCCAGAAGTTTGCATTAGTAACAGATTACTACAGACTGTTCTGTTTTTGACAGATTTTGTTTTGCGTGTGTTGTTTGCTTATTTTGATGAATCTATGGCTAGTAAAATAGTTTATAAACCATAGAGAAGTTGGAATACAGTAGGTTTAACACCAATACAAATAAATAACAAGTTCACTACAGTACCTTAAAGTAGTCTTTTGTTTTCTTTCTCTAACGGAGCTCACGAGATTTCTATTGAGTTTTGTGTTGTGAAGTTTTCAAGTTTTGGGTGAATTCTTTTGATGGATTATGGAACAAGGAGTGGCAAGAGCCTAAGCTTGGGGATGCCCATGGCACCCCCAAGATAATCCAAGGACACCAAAAAGTCAAAGCTTGGGGATGCCCCGGAAGGCATCCCCTCTTTCGTCCACTTCCATCGGTAATTTACTTGGAGCTATATTTTTATTCACCACATGATATGTGTTTTGCTTGGAGCGTCTTGTATTATTTGTGTCTTTGCTTGGTAGTCTACCACAATCATCCTTGCTGTACACACCTTTTGAGAGAGCCTTGTATGAATTGAAATTTGTTAGAATACTCTATGTGCTTCACTTATATCTTTTGAGCTTGATAGTTTACTCTATGTGCTTCACTTATATCTTTTTGAGCGTGATAATTTTTGCTCTAGTGCTTCACTTAGATCTTTTAGAGCACGGTGGTGGTTTGTTTTAAAGAAACTTGATCTCTCATGCTTCACTTAGATTATTTTGAGAGTCGTTAATAGCATGGTAATTTGCTTAATGTTATTATACTTGGTATTCAAGATATGTGAAACTTTCTTTTTAGTGGGTTGAATACTAAGACAAGTTTGATGCTTGATAATTGTTTTGAGATATGGAGGTGATAATATCATAGTCGTGCTAGTTGAGTAGTTGTGAATTTGAGAAATACTTGTGTTGAAGTTAGCAAGTCCCGTAGCATGCACGCATGGTTAAAGTTGTGTAACAAATTTGAAGCATGAAGTGTACCTGGCTTGTGCATCCTTATGAGTGGCGGTCGGGGACGAGCGATGGTCTTTTCCTACCAATCTATCCCCCTAGGAGCATGCGCGTAGTACTTGATTTTTGATGACTTCTAAATTTTTGCAATAAGTATATGAGTTCTTTTGACTAATGTTGAGTCCATGGATTATACGCACTTTTACCTTTCTGCCATTTGCTAGCCTCTTTGGTACCGTGCATTGCCCTTTCTCACATTGAGAGTTGGTGCAAACTTCGCCGGTGCATCCAAACCCCGTGATATGATACGCTCTTTCACACATAAACCTCCCTATATCTTCCTCAAAACAGCCACCATACCTACCTATCATGGCATTTCCATAGCCATTCCGAGATATATTGCCATGCAACTTCCACCATCATCATCATCATCATCATGACATGCTTTACTTTTGTCATATTGCCATTGCATGATCTTGTAGTTGACATCGTATTTGTGGCAAAGCCACCATGCATTATTTTTCATACATGTCACTCTTGATTCATTGCACCATCCCGGTACACCGCCGGAGGCATTCATATAGAGTCATATCTTGTTCTAGTATCGAGTTGTAACCATTATGTTGTAATCAATAGAAGTGTGATGATCATCATTATTAGAGCATTGCCCAATCAAAAAAAGAAAAAAGAAAAAAAGAAAGGCCCAAAAAAAGAAGGAGAAAATAAAAAGGGCAATGCTACTATCCCTTTTTCCACACTTGTGCTTCAAAGTAGCACCTTGTTCTTCATGTAGTGAGTCTCATATATTGTGCTTCAAAGTAGCACCATGATTTTCATATAGTGAGTCTCATAATTTGTCTTGTTCATACTAGTGCGAATTTTTCATTATAGAACTTGGCTTGTATATTCCAACGATGGGCTTCCTCAAAATGCCCTAGGTCTTCATGAGCAAGCAAGTTGGATGCACACCCACTAGTTTTCTTTTGTTGAGCATTCTTAGTTGTAGTGCATCCGTTGCATGGCAATCCCTACTCCTTGCATTAACATCAATTGATGGGCATATCCATAGCTCATTGATTAGCCTTGTTGATGTGAGACTTTCTCCTTTTTGTCTTCTCCACACAATCCCCATCATCATATTCTATACCACCCATAGTGCTATGTCCATGGCTCGCGCTCATGTATTGCGTGAAGGTTGAAAAAGTTTGAGATTATTTGAGTATGAAACAATTGCTTGGCTTGTCATCGGGGGTATAGAAGTTGGGAACATCTTTGTGTGACGAAAATGAAGCATAGCCTAACTATATGATTTTGTAGGGATGAACTTCCTTTGGCCATGTTATTTTGAGATGACATAATTGTTTGATTAGTATGCTTGAAGTATTATCATTTTTATGCCAATATGAACTTTTGTCTTGAACCTTTCGGATCTGAATATTCATACCATGATTAAGAAGATTTACATTGAAATTATGCCAAAGTATCACTCCGCATCAAAAATTCTCTTTTTATCATTTACCTACTCGAGGACGAGCAGGAATTAAGCTTGGGGATGCCTGATACGTCTCCAACGTATCTATAATTTTTGATTGCTCCATGCTACTTTATCTACTGTTTTGGACTATATTGGGCTTTATTTTCCACTTTTATATTATTTTTGGGACTAACCTATTAACCGGAGGCCCAGCCCAGAATTGTTGTTTTTTGCCTATTTCAGTATTTCGAGGAAACAGAATATCAAACGGAGTCCAAACGGAATGAAACCTTCGGGAACGTGATCTTCTCACCGAACGTGATCCAGGAGACTTGGACCCTACTCCAAGAAGTTTCCGGGGAGGTCACGAGGGTGGAGGGCGCCCCCCCTGGGCGCGCCCCCTGCCTCGTGGGCCCCTCGGAGCTCCACCGACGTGCTCCTTCCTCCTATATATACCTACGTACCCCCATTAGACCAAATACGGAGCCAAAAACCTAATTCCACCGCCGCAACTTCCTGTATCCATGAGATCCCATCTTGGGGCCTGTTCCGGAGCTCCGCCGGAGAGGGCATCCATCACGCAGGGCTTCTACATCAACACCATAGCCCTTCCGATGAAGTGTGAGTAGTTTACTTCAGACCTTCGGGTCCATAGCTAGTAGCTAGATGGCTTCTTCTCTCTTTTTGGATCTCAATACAATGTTCTCCCCCTCTCTCGTGGAGATCTATTTGATGTAATCTTCTTTTTGCGGTGTGTTTGTTGAGATCGATGAATTGTGGGTTTATGATCCAACTTATCTATGAATAATATTTGAATCTTCTCTGAATTCTTTTATGTATGATTGAGTTATCTTTGCAAGTCTCTTCGAATTATCCGTTTGGTTTGGCCAACTAGATTGGTAGTTCTTGCAATGGGAGAAGTGCTTAGCTTTGGGTTCAATCTTGCGGTGTCCTTACTCAGTGACAGAAAGAGTTGCAAGGCACGTATTGTATTGTTGCCATCAAGGATAACAAGATGGGGTATTTATCATATTGCATGAATTTATTCCTCTACATCATGTCATCTTGCTTAAGGCGTTACTCTGTTTTTAACTTAATACTCTAGATGCATGCTGGATAGCGGTCGATGAGTGGAGTAATAGTAGTAGATGCAGGCAGGAGTCGGTCTACTTGTCACGGACGTGATGCCTATATACATGATCATACCTAGATAACCTCATAACTATGCTCAATTCTATCAATTGCTCAACAGTAATTTGTTCACCCACCGTAGAATATCTATGATCTCGAGAGAAGCCACTAGTGAAACCTATGGCCCCCGGGTCTATTCTCATCATATCAATCTCCATTACTTTATTTTACTTGTTTTGCTTTTACTTTTCACTTTGCATCTTTATACCAAAAATACCAAAAATATTATCTCTATCAGATCTCACTCTCGTAAGTTACCGTGAAGGGATTGACAACCCCTAAGCGTTGGTTGCGAGTTGCTACCATTTTGTGCAGGTACGAGGGACTTGCGCGTGACCTCCTACTGGATTGATACATTGGTTCTCAAAAACTGAGGGAAATACTTATGCTACTGTGTTGCATCACCCCCTCCTCTTTGGGGAAAACCAACGCTAGCTCGAGACATAGCACATGCCAGGTGTACCGAGGCAACTCGCTGAGCACACCCTTAATGTGGATCCTAAATACAAAGCGGTGAAACAGTTCCTCCGCCGGTTTAACGAAGAAAGACGCAAGGCGATTGGAGAAGAGGTAGCCAGGCTCTTAGCAGCTGGTTTTATTGTTGGCGTTTTTCACCCTGAGTGGCTTGCCGATCCGGTGCTAGTCCTTAAGAAAAACGGCACCTGGCGCATGTGTGTGGATTACACAGATCTTAATAAGGCTTGTCCAGCAGATCCTTTTGCCCTCCCCCGTATTGATCAAATCATTGATGCTACGGCGGGTTGTGAGCGTTTAAGTTTTTTGGATGCATATTCTAGCTATCATCAGATCAAAATGGCAGTTAAGGACCAGGAGAAGACGGTGTTCATAACTCCCTTTGGAGCCTTCTGCTATGTGTCTATGCCCTTTGGGCTCAAAAGTGCCCAGGCAACTTATCAACGGTGTGTACAAAATTGTCTTCACAAGCAGATTGGCCGTAATGTACATGCTTACGTGGATGATATTGTGGTTAAGTCCAGGGAGAAGGAGACTCTGGTTGACGATTTGAAGGAAACCTTTGATAACCTAAGGACGTACAAGATGATGCTTAATCCAGACAAGTGTGTCTTTGGTGTACCGGCGGGCAAGTTATTGGGTTTTCTGGTGTCCAACAGGGGAATTGAGGCTAATCCGGAGAAGATCATAGCCATCACCTCCCTGGCTAAATCGAAGTGTATCAATGATGTTCAACGCCTGGCAGGCCGGATTGCCGCGTTAAGCCGGTTTATCAGCCGCCTTGGTGAGAAGGCAATCCCTTTGTATCAGATGTTGAAGAAGACGGATCAGTTCGTCTGGAGTTCTGCTGCTGATGAAGCATTTGAGGACTTAAAGCGGCAATTGGCCAATCCGCCTGTGCTCGCCGCTCCCATTGACAAGGAGCCGTTACTGCTATATGTTGCTGCTAATGCTCGTGCGGTCAGCGTGGCTATTGTGGTGGAGCAAAAGAAGGCAGGTAAGGGGCATCCGGTTCAACGTCCGGTCTATTATATCAGCGAGGTACTCATTGAGTCCAAGCAAAGGTATCCGCATTGGCAGAAGCTGGTGTACGGAGTTTTTATGGCAAGCCGGAAGCTTAAGCAATACTTCCAAGGGCACCCAATTACGATGGTCAGTTCTGCTCCTTTGGGGGATATCATCCATAACCGGGAAGCGACTGGCCGGATTGCCAAGTGGGCTATAGAGCTTGGGCCGCACGGATTGAAGTATGTGCCTCGGACGGCGGTGAAGTCTCAAGCACTGGTTGATTTCATCAATGATTGGACGGAAATGCAAGCACCTGAGGAAAAGACGGATCACACATATTGGACCATCCATTTTGACGGATCCAGGCAATTGGAAGGCTCGGGGGCTGGAGTCGTATTAACTTCCCCACGAGGTGATAAGTTTTGTTACGTTCTCCGCTTAATGTTTCCTTTAACTAACAATGCAGCTGAGTATGAGGCCTTGCTCCATGGTCTCCGGATGGCTAAGGAGATGAACCTAAGTCGAGTTAAGTGCTTCGGTGACTCGGACCTCGTGGCTCGACAAGTGTCTGGCACTTGGGACTCCAAGGACACACTCATGGCAGCATATCGTCATGAGGTGGATATTGTTGCAGGTCATTTTAAAGGCTATCAGGTGGACCACGTGGGCCGACGGAAGAATGAAGCGGTGGACGCTTTAAGCCGACTGGGCTCTCAGCGCAAACCGGTCCCGCCAAATGTTTTTCTGGATGTGCTGCACAACCCGTCGGTCAAGCTCCCTGGTGAAGCGGATTTGGCTATTCCTGATCCGGAGGCTCAATTGGTGGTAGCTCTTCATGTCATTCCGGATTGGACGCTTCCTTACCTGGCGTACATGAACCGGGGCGAGTTACCAGAGGATGAGATTCGGGCCCGACAGATAGTTCGGCGGTCCAAGTCCATGACTATTGGTGAGTTGCATCATTACAGTATATCAGGGGCGTTTCAACGCTGTGTGTCTCCTGAAGAAGGCTGTGAAATTTTGCATGAGATCCACGAAGGAGATTGTGGTCACCATGCCGGTTCAAAATCTTTGGTAGCTAAAGCGTTTCGCCATGGCTTCTATTGGTTAATTGCTCATGCTGATGCGGAGGATCTGGTCAGACGATGTGACGGTTGCCAAAAGTTTTCAAGACGTGCTCATGTGACGGCTCAAGAATTGAGAATGATTCCAATTACTTGGCCTTTTGCGACTTGGGGGCTGGATATGGTTGGGCCTTTCAAAAGGTCCAAAGATAAGAAGACCCACCTCCTGGTGGCGGTTGACAAGTTCACAAAGTGGGTGGAGGCAGAACCGGTTAGCAAGTGTGATGCGGCCACGACGGTTCAGTTTATCAAAAAAGTGATTTTCCGATTTGGCTTTCCACACAGTATCATCACAGATAATGGTACCAATTTGTCCAAGGGTGCGATGAAGGAGTTCTGCGAACGGGAGCACATCCAGCTTGACGTTTCATCAGTGGCACACCCATAGTCCAATGATCAAGCAGAAAGGGCTAATCAAGAGATTTTGAAAGGCATCAAGCCCCGGCTTATGGTTCCTTTGCAGAGAACACCGGGTTGTTGGGTAGAAGAATTACCATCTGTGTTATGGAGCATCAATACCACACCCAACAGATCAACATGATACACACCATTCTTCATGGTCTATGGAGCGGAGGCAGTTCTCCCCAGTGATATCCGTCATGATTCACCTCGTGTGACGGCTTATGTTGAAGCAGACAACGAGACAGCACGGTAAGATGCTTTGGACCGGTTGGATGAAGAGCGTGACATAGCAGCTGCTCGCTCAGCGATTTACCAACAGGATCTTCGTCGTTATCTCAGTCGCCGAGTTAAAACCAGAACCTTTCAAGAGGGAGATTTGGTGCTTCGGCTCATCCAAGACCAGACTAATATGCATAAGCTATCCCCACCTTGGGAGGGACCTTTTATGGTCAGCAAGCATCTGCACAATGGGTCATACTATCTGATCGATATTCGAGAGCATAAAGACTCACGTACATCAGAGGAAGAGACCAACATGCCGTGGAACATAGCTCATCTTCGGCCTTACTATACCCGAGCCATTGGCTCCACTTTTGTACATATTACGATGATGTATATATTATGATTAAATATAATAAACCGCAACCTCAGCTAAAGCGGGGTATCTGTTCTTTTACATCATGTGTGGTTACACAGAGTTGTTCTAAAGCGGCCTCCGGTTTACCCCTTGAGTTAGCTTTTCAAAAGCATCATTTTATATCACTTGGGGGCTTGGTCGTGTCCGAACCAATGCAATACATCTTGATAGGCGAGAGCCACCAGATCACTTGGGGACTTGGTCACGTCTGAACCAGTCATGCCTCTTGATCGGCCTAAGGCCACAGAATCACTTGGGGGCTTCGTCGAACCCGAACCATTGCCATGCTACTTGATCGGCATAAATGCCACGGTTTCATTTGGGGACCTGGCTGACTTGAACCATAGCTACACCTATCGGGAGCTTGGTCATGTCCGACCATGGTAACGCCATCTGATCAGCTCAAATAAGCCTCTTTTGCAAATGGTTTTGTCATTGCCTTTGCTTCACATTTTTCTTTGAAAGATATTTCTTTCTTTTTATTGCGTTTTTTAAACCGACAAAGTTTTAAGCCGGTTCAAACTGTCAATTGACGGAACACGGTCCATTTTAATCCAGAGACTATTTGCTTTGTTTGATTTTTTGTTAACATCCTATTACGGAGTAACACGGTGTTTATTATAACCCGACATGGTTTACATGGTAAACCGGCATCATATATATACAGGAGCTGCTATCTCCTCCAACAGTGTGGGTTTATAAAACTCCACTTCAAGATTGGCCAAGCCAACTTCACGTCCAACGATGGCAGGTATTATGTATCTCAAAATTTGGTCATATACTTAAAAATTTCGGATGTTTTGATTTCATGTGTGCAGACATCATATTCCGCCTGACGGTACAACCGCGGTGGCACTTTAAGATTTTTATTGCAGAAAGTACTTTGGAAAGTTCATCACCCAAAGGAAGAGCAAGTTGCAGTAATTATGCACGAAGGCATATCAGCATCAAAAGTATCAGCTAGCCTATTACAAGGCAGCACGGTGCCCACAATAAGATCATTGTTTTTCGCAAGGGAAAAGCAGTTTTAAACCGGCTTCCGGTTCAAGCTTGGTCACCAGCCCGGCCTGAGGGTTGTGGGTCATCCCACGCCGCTTCAGCTTCAGTTTCTCTACCCAGCGGCTGGAAATCAATAGTTGTCCAGTCTATTCCCATTAATGCTTGAAAGACAGCTTCATCATGGATCAGCAATGACGGGTCAATATCGGGAGCGTAAGTATGCTTACGGATTGGAGGGATAAGATTTTCCGCTTCATGAATTGGTGCAGCTACTCGCTTGTTTTGATTGTCATATTGGGCTTGATAATGAGACAAGTCTGCTTCTTCAGCCAATTGACAAGCTAGCGGACGCACCTCCTGGTTTATTGCTCGCAGATCCGCTTCACTAAACTCTGGCCCGTCTTCCTTCAAGCTGGGATAGCCCTGAGCCGCTTCAATAGGGTCAAAATCCGGCACCCAAGCTTTTGCCCGGATTAAGGCATTGATCGCACCAGTTCGAGCAGCAGATTTCTTCAGCTCTTCAACCCGTGCAGGAAGCACCGACAGTTTCATTAGAGTGTCCTGAATCAAAGTGGGCGCCGGCTTGTTGTGGGATGCAGTACAGATGATTCGTTGTGCACCAGTGTACAATTTTTCGATCAACGTGTAGGCGGCTTTCAATTTCTTCCGCACATCTGACCCCAAGTGACCAATGCGTGCCCCTGAAATATCACCAAGGGTTAACAAACCGGTAGCTCTGTAAGACGGCAGAATCAATTCAAAAATCAAACCGGCTTACCAAAGATAGCAGCGGTCATGGCATGCATGTGCCGCTTTATGCTAGTCAGTTCATCCACCACCGGTTTTAGGGCAGCCTCGGCGTCTTCTGCTCGTTTGGTTAAAGCGGATTTTTCAGTAGCCCAATCCGCCCGCTCCTTCTTGAAATCCTTATTAAGCTGTTCCATGACGCTTAAGGCGCTGATCAACTCCTCTTTTGCTTTTGAGGTTTCAGTCTGTCGGGACTTCAGATTTTCTTGGAGATCGGCGATTTGGGTCTCTTTTGTCTTCAGCTCAGCCTGCATACAGACAATTATATGATTCAGCAAGCAGTGCAAGAATTGAAGCACCAACCACATAACAAGTTATGCACTTGGTGCTTGGGGGCTAATGCCTATTTGATTGTCATCTTTCAATTGATTACAAAGTCCCAAGCTCAATACAAGTATTCAACTTGGCACTTGGGGGCTAATGGCTATTTGTTCAAAAAAGTTCTGATGCGGAGATATTAATTACTTAAGTCCCGGTTTAACTACACTAAGTTGAACCGGCCCTTGGGGGCTACATCAGCGAATTTTGAGGTATTAAGATTTATATTAGTAAGTCCCGGTTTGAAAGAAGATTACAAACCGGTCCTTGGGGGCTAGGAGAGTCAGCAAGAATTGAGGCATACAAGCAGGAAAGAGCATATGGAAGTTACCTCATATTTATCTTTCATCATGTTAACCAGACCGGCTTCATAGTCACGACTGGTATACAGCCGGTTCAGATAGCCGGAATGGATGTCTTGGGCGTTCAGAGCAGCGTTCAGAGCAGCGTAAGTCGCCAGATCAACATTCCACTTGCCTTTGCCAAAGGCAGCAAATTCTTCCTTGGCAGTATGTTTAGACAAAGCGACAAGATTGCCTGGCTCTGTGCGACCAATGCCAGTAATGACAACCTCATCATCCTTGGCATCACCGGTTTGAACTGGGGCCGTTGGCTTATCAGTAGGCTTTGTTGGATTGGTGGATTTCTCAATCCGGATGGGGCTTGTGGGCTGGTTGACAGGACTTGAGGTATCAATAGGCCTCTCTTCAGCAATAAGATCGTCATCTTGCTACGGTGGATCATTGGGTATGTCTTCAGGAATAGCTGCTTCAAGATCTAGTGTTTTGCCCGGTTCAGGGACGGCATCCTCCTCGGCCGCTTTATCCAGGCGAGCTTTTTTGCTCAGCCTAGGCTTGGCCCTGAAAGGAATAACAAAGTCAAATACATCATATGTTCCAAGGTGATGTACCGGATATATTAAGATAAGTATGGCTTACCCAAGCATCATTTTGAGCGGTGGCAGCTGAGTAGCCGATGACTCGCCAGAGGATGAGTGGGAAGTAACCAGATAATCGGAGTCAGATGGATTAAGAGGTTGACGAAAACAGCCCGCTTTAGGACAAGCACTGATAAGCAAATTAGAGACCTCTGAACGGCGTTTCTGAACCGGACTGTTCGGTAAACCGGTGGAGGTAACTACCTGGCCGCTGTGCCGGGTTGTGCGGCGAGCTTCGTGTTGTTGGGTCTTCATAAGAAATTTGGGATCCAAGTAAGCAAGAGGATGAGAAAATTTAACTTTACGGTTTGCCTGATGGATTTTTAGTGAAGGCAAAGGTTATAAATCGGAGGAGAGAATAATTACCTCTGCAGCATCAGCATGGCTGGCTTCGGCACCATCCTGACAAATATCACCATCAATAAGATGCATGAAAAATAAGCCAAGTGAGTCAAGCCCTACCTCAAGGTCCGGGTTATCCACATCATCATCAGGGGCCGGATTAGAGGATGCAGTGGTTCTTTTCATGTGGGCAGTCTTCTTCACAGCTTTAGTCTTTTGCCGGGTTGATCTTTCCGGTTTTTCTGGTTTTTCTGGTTTCTCCTACGGCAGTTTCTTGCTCCAAAATGGATCATTGCCTTGGTTACACAGACACTGATATTAAACAATGACCAGCTATATCAATAACAGGTTCAGCAAAAAGAAAAATCAAACTCTTACAGTTGGCGGCTTGTTGGTGGCACAGAAGGGAAGCAGGCCGGTTTTAGCACAGATGTGTTCCGGTTCATTCAGCATCTTGTTCACATCCTCTGTGATTTCTTCGTCGGTGAGCTGGATGTTAGCATGTCGCAGTGGGTCATCAACACTGCCAGTATACTCGCACATCAAACCGGAGCGCTGACTAAGGGGTAGTATGCTCCATGATATCCAACAGCGAGCGAGATCAACCCCTGTTAAACCGTTGGCCATAAAGGCTCTGAGCTTGGACAGTTGAGGAGCGTATTTGCTTCTCTCCTTGGCAGTCAACCTTTGCGGAAAGGGGTGTGTATTGCTAAGCCGCTCCGGACGAAAGCCAGGCAAAGGATTTTCACCAGCAGGGGAGGTGTCTTTGCAATAGAACTATGTTTGATTCCACTCTTTGGGGTGGCTATGCAGCTTGGCATGAGGGTATGTGACCTCTTTCCTTTTCTGAATCGCCACACCGCCCAATTTCGTATTGGAACCATCAGAAAACTCAGTACGGCGGTTTAGATGGAAACAGTCTCTGAACAACTCCATTGTGGGCTCCTCTTGAAAGAACGCCTCAAAGAGCACTTGGAAGTGACAAATGTTTGTAACAGAGTTGGGACCAGTGTCTTGTGGGTGGAGTTGAAAATCGGCTAAAACGTCCCGGTAAAATTTAGAACCGGGCGGCTTAAAGCCCCGGGCTAAGTGATCTACGAAAACGACGACCTCTCCTTCTGGAGGTGTGGTAGGGCATCTTTGCGAGGAGCCCTCCAATGGATGGTATCTTTGCTGCCTAAGGCGCCGATCAGGACTAAATCGTCCAGTTGAGCCTCTGTGACGCGAGAAGGAACCCAGTTGCACTCATCTACTTGCTTGGCCATGATGAAATCTACAAGGTAGGTGATCCCGGTTCAAAAATGCATTGATTAAGGTACATTGGTATGTGCAATGTTAAACCGGAGACAGATCTATCTAAACCGGAGTTTTATGAAGCAACAACATCTGGCGGTTCAACAAGGGGACTAATGGTATATACCGGTTTGGCAATTTTTTCTACAAAGTTAAACCGCCTGGTCTAAACATTGAAGCAGATGGATAAGTTTACAGAAACAGATTTCATAAGACTTCTCTACAGCGACGAATCTGAAGCAAGTTCAGAAAATAAGGAAAATATTCAAGGTTCAAAAAAGAACAGTACTGAATCAATGGGCAGAGATACATATAGATCTATGGTCTTGAGGCATGAAACTGAAGGCGGATGCTAAAAACTACTGCTACACAGAGTAAGGATTCACAGATGCATCTAGGAGTTATCGTATGAACACAAAACAGGCGATGAACACTAGAAGAACATGAAACCCTAGAGCAGATCTGTGTTGAAAAGAACAGAAGACTTACTGGAGATGAGAAAGACGTGGAAGGTTGCCGTGGTGCTCTGGTGCGCCCAGGTTGATGCAGCGGCCAAGGTTGATGCAGAGGTTGACGGTGGCGGCGGAGCTCCGAAGCTGGGCGACGCGAGGAAGACGAAGCACAAGGGCACGGAGGGGGAAAAGAAATGACCCTTCGGTCCTATTTATATGGCAAGGGACAGGAGTTAGGCGCGAAAATCAAGGGACCATGGATTTGGAAACGAAGATGTCGCCTTAATTGTCGCAGACCTATTAAGGTCCTTTATAACAGGTGACGTCACGCCGGTTTACAACGACGAGAGAAGATGACATCACGGCGGTTCAACAAACTACAAGAAGATATTGAAGATGAAGATTTTTGCTAAAGGATTGACATGAACATGTTCAAATCAATCTGGGGCCTAATGTTGGGGATATCACTACTGGGCGTAAACCGGCCTATTTGGGCCGGGTTAACTTCGTCAGTAGTTAAGTATGTTAAAGCCCAAGAAGGCAGATGAGGGCTCGAGGCCCATAGTCGGTTCAAGGCCTGTAGCCGTAAACCGGCGTTGGTATTTAACTTGTATTGTAAGTTAGGAATAAGTAGAGACCAAACCGGACACATCTATGAGCTGGTATTGGGACTTTGTGAACCGACGAGCGTCACCCGTGTATATAAGGGGATGACCCGGCGGCGGTTCAAGGAGAACAGACAACAAATCGAGACATAGGCGAAGCTTGTTTGCTCCCTGGTCATCGAAACCCAATCAATTCCATCACAACTAGACATAGGCTTTTACCTTCATCGAAGGGGCCGAACTAGTATAAACTCTCTTGTGTCCCTGTGTCCGCTTTAACCCCTTCAAGCTAACCCGTCGCGATGGCTCCACGACTAAGTCCTTTGTCTAGGACATCTGCCGTGACAAAACCACGACACAAAGTGTTCCTTCGGTATTCGGGAGTTGCATGATCTCATAGTCATAGGAACATGTATAGTTATGGAGAAAGCAATAGCAACAAACTTAAACGATCATCGTGCTAAGCTAACGGATGGGTCAAGTCAATCACATCATTCTCTAATGATGTGATCCCGTTAATCAAATGACAACTCATGTCTATGGTTAGGAAACATAACCATCATTAATTCAACAAGCTAGTCAAGTAGAGGCAAACTAGTGACACTCTGTTTGTCTATGTATTCACACATGTACTAAGTTTCCGGTTAATACAATTCTAGCATGAATAATAAACAATTATCATGATATAAGGAAATATAAATAACAACTTTATTATTGCCTCTAGGGCATATTTCCTTCAACTGACACCCACCAGCCACCTGTGTGCGAAGCACGTCGGTAGAACCAGTCTCGCGTAAGCGTACGCGTAATGTCGTTCTGGACCGCTTCATCCAACAATACCGCTGAATCAAGAATCAACTAGTGACGTCAAGCAATATGTATATACCCACGCCCACAACTCCTTTGTGTTCTACTCGTGCATATAAAATCTACGCATAAACCTAGCTCGGATGCCACTGTTGGGGAACACAGTAATTTCAAAAAATTCCTACGCACACGCAAGATCATGGTGATGCATAGCAACGAGAGGGGAGAGTATTGTCTGCGTACCCTCGTGGACCGTAAGTGGAAGCGTTATGACAACATGGTTGATGTAGTTGTACGTCTTCACGATCGACCGATCCTAGTACCAAAAGTACGACACCTCCGTGATCTGCACACGTTCGGCTCAGTGACGTCCCACGAACTCACGATCCATCAGATCGATGGAGAGCTTCGTCAGCACGACGATGTGATGATGGTGATGATGATGCTACCGGAACAGGGCTTCGCCTAAGCACCGCTACTATAGGACCGAGGTGGATTATGG
Source organism: Triticum dicoccoides (assembly GCF_002162155.2). Lineage (NCBI taxonomy): Eukaryota > Viridiplantae > Streptophyta > Magnoliopsida > Poales > Poaceae > Triticum > Triticum dicoccoides. The sequence goes on along the minus strand of NC_041392.1, from coordinate 253,338,333 downwards.
TGGAGGGGGGCACCGCACACGACTAAAATATCAATGATCAACTTGTGTGTCTATGGGGTTCCCCCTCCCCCGTATATAAAGGAGTGGAGGAGGGGGAGGGTCGGCCCTCCTATGGCGCACCCATGGGGAGTCCTACTCCCACCGGGAGTAGGATTCCCCCCCCCCCCTTCCCTAGTTGGACTAGGAGTGGAAGGAAGGGGGAGAGAGGGGGAAGGAAAGGGGGGGCCCACCCAATTCGGATTGGGCTTGAGGGGGGCGTGCCCCCTCCTAGGCCTCCCTCTCTTCTCTCCCACTATGGCCCAATAAGGCCCATATACCTCCCGAGGGTTCCGGTAACCTTCCGATGCTCCGGTATATGCCCGAACTCACCCGGAACCATTCCGACGTCCAAATATAGTCATCCAATATATTGATCTTTATGTCTCGACCATTTCGAGACTCCTCGTCATGTCCGTGACCATATCTGGGACTACGAACTACCTTCGGTACATCAAAACACATAAACTCATAATATCGATCTTCACCGAACGTTAAGCGTGCGGACCCTATGGGTTCGAGAACTATGTAGAATTGACCGAGACATGTCTCCGGTCAATAACCAATAGCGAAATCTGGATGTTCATATTGGCTCCCACATATTCTACGAAGATATTTATCGGTCAAACCGCATAACAACATACGTTGTTCCCTTTGTCATCGGTATGTTACTTGCCCGAGATTCGATCGTCGGTATCTCAACACTTAGTTCAATCTCGTTACCAACAAGTCTCTTTACTCGTTTCGTAATGCTACATCCCGTAACTAACTCATTAGCTACATTTCTTGCAAGGCTTATATTGATGTGCATTACCGAGAGGGCCCAGAGATACCTCTTCGACAATCCGAGTGACAAAATCTTAATCTCGATCTATGCCAACTCAAAAAAACCCATCGGAGACACCTGTAGAGCACCTTTATAATCACCCAGTTATGTTGTGACGTTTGGTAGCACAGAAAGTGTTCCTCCGGTATTCGAGAGTTGCATGATCTCATAGTCATAGGAACATGTATAAGTTATGGAGAAAGCAATAGCAACAAACTAAACGATCATCGTGCTAAGCTAACGGATGGGCCAAGTCAATCACATCATTCTCTAATGATGTGATCCTATTAATCAAATGACAACTCATGTCTATGGTTAGGAAACATAACCATCATTGATTCAACGAGCTAGTCAGGTAGAGGCAAACTAGTGACACTCTATTTGTCTATGTATTCACACATGTACTAAGTTTCTGGTTAATACAATTCTAGCATGAATAATAAACATTTATCATGATATAAGCAAATATATATAACAACTTTATTATTGCCTCTAGGGCATATTTCCTTCAAAATCCTCCAGTTGACTTCCTGTCATCACTGCATCCTGCCCAGTCAGCATCAGAGAATGCACTAACAAGAGTGGGGTTGGAGCGTTTGACTTGAAGGCCTAAGCTCATAGTATGTTTTATATACCGTACAATTCTTTTGACAACTGTCCAATGTACAATCGTAGGTGCATGAAGATATTGACAAACCTTGTTAACAGCGAAGGAAATATCAGGTCTTGTCAGTGTCAAGTATTGTAGGGCTCCTACTGCACTTCTGTATCTTGTGATTTCTTTTTCCTTGAGCAGTTCACCTTCAAAAGTTGAAAGTTTTTCTGAAGAGGATAATGGTGTGGGTGAAGGCTTACTGTCTTTCATCCCCATACGAGCTAGAAGTTCAGTGGCATATTTTTCCTGGTTTAGTGTTATGCCATCTTGAATCTTCTTTATTTCAATGCCCAAGAAGAAGTGTAGATCACCAAGGTCCTTCAAGGCAAACTTCGAGCTTAAATCATGTAGAAGAGCATTAGTAGCACTTTTTGAGGAGCTTGCAACTATGCTATCATCAACATATACTAATACAAATACAGTTATGTTTGCCTTGTTGTAGATGAACAATGAAGTGTCAGCCTTAGATGCAACAAATCCTAGACACCTTAACTGAGAGCTTAACCTTGAGTACCATGCCCTTGGTGCTTGCTTCAAGCCATAAAGTGCCTTATCAAGCTTGCACACATGATGAGGTGCTCGCTTATTTACATACCTAGGTGATTGTCTTATGTAAACCTCCTCTTCTAGAACACCATGCAAAAATGCGTTCTTAATGTCTAGCTGTCTCAAACTCCATCCCCTGGACACAGAAATAGCTAACACAAGTCTGATGGTTGCAGCTTTTAGAACATGACTGAAAGTATCTTCATAGTCCAGACCACAGCGCTGTTTGAAACCTTTTGCAAGTAAACGAGCTTTATACCTGTCAATGGAGCCACCTGCCTTTCTTTTGATTATGTAAACCCACTTACGGTCAATGATATGTTTACCCCTTTTCTCCGGTACAAGATGCCAAGTCTTGTTCCTCATAAGTGCTGAATATTCTTCATCCATTGCATTTTTCCATTTGGGATCTCCAAGTGCATCTTCCATGTTTGTTGGTTCTCTTGCAATACACAACATACCATATGGAACAGTACCATCAGTTCTGGCCTTTGGATTTCTTATACCTTTTTGCGACCGTGTCATGAAACGTGAAGTTGCAACTTGTTGGGGCTGGCTTTGACATGTGCGTGTTGGTCGTGCTACAGGAGATGGCGCAGAAGGCTTCGGCACAGAGGATCTCGAAGAATTTTCAGATTCCCTTTCCACAGCGGATCCCGAACCAGACTGTGTGGCCTGAGGTGTGTCTGATCCGCTAGAGAAAACAGCCACAGAGGATCTACCGCTGGTCGCTGGCGCATGGACATGTGACGGGGATCCCGACACGGAACCCACCAGATCTCATGTCGCTGTCGCCTGCCTGTGCGTGGGACGTGGTGCGGAGCGCGGCTCGTCCGCATGCGGGAACGTGGCATCCGCTGGTTGGCGCGGCGGGAGGAGTCCACCAGGCGCGCGATTCGACGCGTATCTGCGCCCATGATCCGAGGCGGTCAGGCGAACAGGAGTTCCAGGTGACTCCAGATCCACCTCGTGCTCCGTGCCAACTTCGTCTTCTTCTGGTGCATGAAATATGAGCTCGTTTTCTGCAAAAATCTAATCATTTTCTCCACCAATTTATGCTTTGTTTTCTGTTGCATGATTCTGCACACATGGAGACATAGTCCTACTCGTAGGATCATCAGTTGGGTTAGTACAATTGTCACCCCCATGATCAGAATTTTGGAGATGTGGTGGAAAAAGAAGGATTTGTCGTTTGAGAAGTGCTCCAGCATTAGGATGAAGTGACTCAAAGGGAAAAATAGATTCATCGAATACTACGTCACGAGAGATGTAGACCTGGCCAGTAGAGGCATCTAGGCATTTAACTCCTTTGTGAATGGGACTATACCCAAGAAACACACATTTCTTTGAGCGGAATGCAAGCTTGCGTGTATTGTACGGGCAAATGTTGGGCGAACAAGCACAACCGAATACATGCAGCGACTTATAGTCAGGAGAGATACCAAAGAGGCGTGTCATGGGGGTTTCAAATTTTATGACCTTGTTGGGTAGCAAGTTGATGAGATATGTGGCAGTTAAGAAGGCTTCATCCCAGAATTTTAGTGGCATGGATGAATTTGCTAGTAGAGCTAGCCCTACTTCAACAACATGGCGATGCTTCCTTTCAGCAGAGCCATTCTGTTGATGTGCATGAGGACATGCAACATGATGTGAAACACCAAGTTCTTGAAAAAAGGAATTTAGTTTTATATATTCACCTCCCCAGTCGGTTTGCATGGCGATGATTTTAGTGTTTAGTTTGCGCTCAACAAGGTTTTGAAAGTTCTTGAAGACTTGAAATAGTTTAGAACATTTCTTGAGGAGGTAGATCCATGTAAACTTGCTATAGTCGTCATGAAACTGACATAATATGAGTGCCTACCAACGGAGGTGGGTGCTGGCCCCCACACATCTGAAAACACAAGTTGCAATGGTGCAGTGGAAATACTGGTAGATATGGGATATGAAAAATGATGACTTTTAGCTTGTTGACATGGATCACAAATAGACTCAATATTGGACTCATGAGAGTACGAAAGCTTATTCTTGCTAAGAGCAAATTTAACAATAACTGACAAAGGATGACCTAGTCTACTATGCCACTTTGATGATGAAGGCTTGACAGCAACGAAAGCCTGTTTATTTGATGGTGTTGATGAAGATATGAGCGGGTAGAAACCTCCCACACATTTGCCCCTAAGAAGAATTCTCCTCATGTCCAAGTCCTTTACCAAAAAGAAATATGGATATAATTCAATGAGAACACGATTACCAAGGGTAAATCTATGAACAGAAAAGAGATTCCTTGATGTTGTGGGCACATATAAAACTCTTTTAAGATGCAAGTTCTTCATGGGGGTTTTGACAATTGAACTACCAACATGAGTGATTTTCATACCAGAACGCTTGCAGTATGCACTTGGTCATGTCCACGATACTTGTCTCTGATCCTTAGCTTGTCGAGCTCCCCTGTGATGTGATTTGTTGCGCCGGTGTCCGCATACCAATTCGTGTCGACCCCATAAGAGTCGGTGACCATGTTGGCCCCCTTCTCCTCATGTTCATATTCATCATCATACCGATGCCAACAATCACGAGCATCTCCAGGATGATGCTTGTAACAAATCTGACACTCTGGATAGTCTCGAGCTTGTTGCTGACGTTGTTGCTCTGGGTGACCGCGGCCACCTCCTCCGTCGCCATTTCCGCCCGATGGAGTTGGGGAGGGGCGCCTGCCTTGGCCGCGCCCCCTGTTGTTGCTGCGCCCGCGGCCTCTGCTGTAGCCGCGCCCGCGCCCCTGTAGGCTAGGTTTGCTGAAGTCTTGAAGCCCGCATCAGGTTCGTCGCCGAGCATCTCCACGCGCTGATCAAAGGTTGCAATCTGAGCAAATAGATCGTCTATTGAGATTTGGTTCTTTACTGCTCCGATGGCTGCCACAACAGGGTCATAGTCTCTATCGAGGTCGGCAAGAACGTAGTCCACCATTTCTGGATCCGAGATGGGACGACCTGCCACTGCGAGCTCATCCCCCAGGTTCTTCATCCTGGAGATGTAGGCGCTGCTGGACATGGAGCCTTTCTTTGTGTTGGTGATGGCAATCTGCAGGTTGGTGATGCGTGATTGTGATTGTGAGGCGAACATGGTGGTGATGGCAGTCCAAAGCTCGAACGTTGTCTCCTTGCTCGCAACTTGGGCGAGGATCTCCATTGACAGAGAGTTTAGGAGGTGGCTTGAGGCTTGCTGGTCCTTCGATATCCACTGTGCGTACAGACAATTGGGTTCTGTGGCGGTCGTTTTGTCCGCCTGCTGCTGTTGCACTGTCTTCGGTGGCGTTGCATCTGATCCATCCAGGAGGCCGGTGACCTGCGCTCCTCGCAAACCCCGCATAACATGTGCCTTCCATAGGATGAAATTGGTCCCAGTGAGCTTCTCAGATGGGAGAGCACCAATGTTGAGGGAGACGGTGGATGAGGACGACATGGCAACGGTAGTTGAGGAAGGTAGTCGAGGAAGGTGGCGGCGAGGGTAGTCGAGGAAGGAGGCTGCTGGCTAGATCAATGGGAAGAGGATGGCTCTGTATACCATATTAGATGGAAGCGCTCCTACTCTCCGTAGAGAGCCACGTGGGTTATATTGATCAAGGGCAAGAAGAGCCCTTGTCGTGGCTTACAAGTCATACCCGATCGCTAGGATTCAGGTTGTTACAAGGAGATAGAGTTTGGAGTTGTTACGGGAGAGAATAAGATAAACAGTTGAGATTACATCATATCTCTAATTCTAACATTATGGAGTTGGAATTCTTCATTGGCACTACAGTGAAGATAGTATGGTTCGAGAATCTTCTCTTCTAAGGGGTTATCCTTGGCCTAAGTCCGTTCATCGCTCATGGCTTCTCATATTTTTGAATTGGCGACACAAGGGGCTCTCCGAAAGCTTTATGGTACAAATTTGTGCAGATCTATGAGTGGCGATGTTGTTGCCCATGTCTAATTGCAGTGTCTTCGTCGAAGGTTTGGTAGAATTTATCTTGCAAAAATGGTTACCACCGAGAAGATGTGTCTAAGAGAACTCAATGTAATTCTTAGTAATGGAAGTTATTTTGTAGTTTTTTTTTTTGGATATTTTACCCAAAGCAATGTACCAATAACGTCATGGTTAAATAAAGTTACATGTATTTCTCAAAAAATATTGAGAAACAAGATTCCTCCATAGTTTTATTTTCAAAATGTAATAATTTGCTACCTTGAATAGCCTACACATTAGATCTTTTAGCTTTTTATATGCCTATTCCTCTTCAGAGTTTCATAGTGGCGATCAAGATGGGAGGAAACCTAGGAGTCCTACTCCGGGGCCATGCATGCGCGGACGCGTGGGCTGCTAGACAGGAAAGAGAGATCGAAGCATACGCTTAACAGACGATGCAAGGGGGAGGACGTGAAAGACAAGATTGATGAGTTTATCAAGTCAAGAAACGAGTTGTTGAAAGAGAGAAAATAGGAGAAGGTGAAGTTGCAGGAGAGGAGGCTACAAGAGATGGTGGGAACAATTAACGAAAGTAAAATGCACAAAAGGAGATGGAGGCGCATATAATTCAATTTCAGAAGAATTGATTGATACAATAAAATATGGAGAACTAGTTCATGATGTTAGATCCAAATGCCACGCACAAAACATCAAGAACATTTTGATTGGCGAGGCATAGTGGATATCCTGGCTTGTAGGATGCCATGGAGCGGCCAACACAGAGGATGGGGCAATGCGTACATGAGAGCAGGTAGTGATGCCAACATGTGCTTTGTGCATGTCGGTTGGATGTGTGCGTGATGGTTCATCTTTTGCTCACCCATTTTGGAGCCAATGCCAATTGCTTTTGGTTGCACTTCATATTTAAAATTTGAATCTGAAAAATATGGTTTCATTTCAACGACGAAAGGTTAAATATATAAGAGATTAAGTTTGCACAAAGGCTCGGCAACATGCAAAAAAGTATGAAGGTTGCACAGATACAACGATTCTTTTTTTTTCATCATCAGATATGGCGACTCCTAATTTGTATAGAGCCCGACTATCTTTAAAAATTTATGAAAGTATTTTAGAAAATGTTTCATAAACAATACTCAGCTGCCATTAGGAGTCGGTGGTACGCGCGGGCATGGGTTTATGAAACATTTTCTAAATATGAACTACCGTATGCGTACTATCTCGGCGGTGGTACGCGCGGGCATGGGTTTCCCCCCGACACATTTGACAAGCCATGTGCGCATCCGAGGTGCTGCTAGCTAGGAGCGCACCGCCAGTGATCACGTCAGACGCTAGCTAGCAGCTGCAGGCGGCGGGGTCCAAAGAAATCAATCACCTCATCAGGCAACTTTGCCGATCGAGTCCCTTCGCTACGCCTTTGCCGTGGACGCAGCTGCCATTCCCTCCCTCGCATGCTAAATTTGCTAATCGATGGAGGCAGAGTGCGCCGGGCCTCGTCACACCGAGTGCGGAAGTTCATCCCCACCTGGATCCATCCATCCCCTCCATACTAGTATTACTACCAGCACCGCACATGCGTGCACTGCATCTGTATCACGCACGGAACGGGAGCGAGCGAGCACACTCACGGCGATCATCATGGGTGGGAATGGAGGTGGTCCATGTACGCACGCACGAGCCAGCTAGTCGTCCGATCCACAGTCGCATCCATGCAACAAGCCGACGACACGGTGGTGCATCATTGCCTCCACCTACCGTCGAGCGCTGCGGGACGCAACAAACAAATGCGACGTGTGGACTTGGAAGGGGCCAAGCCACTCTCCACGGTACTAGGTTCCGGCGGTACAGTTTTCTTCTTCTTTTTTTCACTCTGAACAAAAGCGCGTGTTCTTTTCACGCATCACCATGCACGTTCTGCAATGTACTACTGCCGTCTGTTTTTTTTTTCTACACTAGTGTAGTGTAGTGTAAAAAAAAAAACCTAGTGTAGTGCACGGAGTATAAGACGGAGTAATAGTATTTGTTTTGAAAGAAAAATTGGTAACCTAGATGACCCCGCTGTCCAGCTACGTTGCTACCAGTAGGTCAAAACTTCAAATGACACGAGTTGTTTACATTTTTCTTGGGTAACAAGAGCAATGAAGACTGGCCCAAGTAGTCGGGCTTGTGTCGGTAACAAAGAAAATATCTACCCGGGGTCTCGGGCTGGGCTCACTGACCGGCTCAGGAGCATTAACAAACCGAACTGGCATGAGCACGTGAACACACCTAGAAATCCCTGTTGATGACCTGCCAATGTGGGACACAATTGCCCCCTTGCTCAGTGCTTACGATAAAATAAATAAATCAGACGATGCCCTTCAAAAAATGTAAGGTAAAGGCCTTTTCATTTTGCGGGAAAAAGGCAAAGGCCTTTTTGACTACAGAATTTTTAAAAGTAATTTCGGAGGATTCAAATCCTTATGATTTTTTTTCTAGGTGTGTATTTTGATTAGTAGAAATTGCAAACCATAAAAATCCATTTGTACTTCAGACTGCATTTCCCATCAAGCCCAACAAATCATGTGTTTTTGTTTACACAATCAAGTGTACATGACACTCTCATCCGTGAATTTTTTTTGCATTCCTATATTTCAACTCTTGCGAATGACAGGGACCCTAGTTGACGCTGGTGCTTCTCACAAGGTGCCCGGGCTTTAAACAAATCGAATCAGCGTGTATCACTAGGCCAGATCGGGCAACTGCACTGCACAGAATGCAAGAGATACTACTTGCTACCAAACACTTATACTCCTCTGATGATAAAAAATATATCAGTCATATGATAAATTCAGTGACATGTCGACCACAATAGCACTACAATAATCACCGACTGCTAGCAGTACATACTACGTACTACGTACGTCTACCCAAAAACAACAGCTCGATATACCTAAAAACAACAGCTCGGTACACCAACCATCTTTTATTTCAAACGAAATTAGGAAAAAGAATAGGCAGCAAGATCGATCGACAAAAATGGAACAAATATATTGTTCGAGAAATGCTTCCTCCCCATGCCCACTGCCACCTCCACTAATTATAGTACGTACTCATTCATTCGTGCTACCGCCAGGAAAGGAAATGCCATCATACTACCGCGAGGAGGCCCATCAACGCGAGCACGAGGAGTGCCGGCGCCGACACGCCGGCCGCGGCCGCGCCCGACGGGGACTTGCCGGCGGAAGGCGCCGTGGTCGCCGCCGCGCCGCCGTCGCTGCCGGCCGATCCGGACGGGCCGCCGGCCATGGGGGCGGGCGCCGGCGAAGGCGAGGTCGCGGAGGCCGCTTTGCCCGAGAGGACGAGCTTGGACTTGGAGGCGAGGTTGCCGGCGGCGAAGGCGTGCTTGTCGGGGGCCCCGGCGGTGACGGAGGTGCCGACCTGCCATATGTGGTTCACGGCCTTCATCCCGCCGTGCAGCTGCAGCTTGCCGTAGAGCCGGATCTTGCCGGCGCTGCCGGAGTCGGCGGCGAGGTCGGTGGCCGGGAACGCGATGGGCGTGGAGGCCTTGCCGAGCGGCACGTAGCCGGTGATGTTGTAGGTCCTGACGGTGGGCGCGGCGGAGCCGGAGCCCTTGAGCGCCACGAGCGCCTGCGCGCCGGCCATGCCCTCGCCGGTGGGGTTCAGCGCCCAGGCCACCCACCCGTTGGCCCCCGCCGGCGCCGCCACGAAGGCCAGCGAGAGCGACGACTTGGCCTCGTCGTAGGTCCAGTGCAGCGCGGCGCCCAGCTGCGGGAGGTCCTCGCACTTGGCGTACGTCTTCCCCGCCGGGAACTTCTCGGCCGCGCAGGCGCCGGCGCCGGCCGCGGACGCCGCGCGCGTGGATGCCAGGAGGAGCAGGAGCAGCGCGACGCGGCGCGGCATCGTGGAGGAGGCCATACGCCGCTGGATTCGGGGTGTCGCTGGTGAGTGAGGCCTTGGAGCGTGCGAGTGCTGGGAGTGTCAGTGAGGGGTGAGGACGGGGGAGGGTGAGGGGTTTTATAAGAGGGGAGGTGGGGCTGTGTGTAATTTTCGAAGATTTTAGGTGGGTTTCTGTTTAAATGTGTGCTTTCTCTCGTTGCTTAGGTCTGGATTTGGTTAGGTGTAATGACTAATGACACCTTTCTAGGTCAGTGTAATGACATGTCGGCGATAAAAAGATAAGAAATGGGTTGAAATGAGTTGTGGCTCCTGCGAGTTTGGTGTGCGTGTGCTGGCCACGGATGTCCGGGGTTTCAAACGGAATCCATCAATCAAAGCCTGGGATGGTGAGTGGTGAACTTGTCCAGCTCGAAATTTCTGAAGACGTTATGATTTTACTCCCAGCTCGGAGTATTAGGCATGGTCTGTACTTTGTGCCACCGATAACTCGCCACTCACTCACTTTGAAGCCAGACGATGGAGTAAATTGCACAGAAGTATCACAATTGGAGCATTGGAAGCAGATTGGTATCAAGTTTGATAATTTTTACGTGTCAGTACTAAGTCTGGGGCTAGACGTTACAAAAAGGTCTAATTCGCGTATAAACGCGTATTGACGGTGTATCTGACCGGCGGGGCCCGCATGTCAGCTGTCGATGTGGCATTCTTTTTGCAGAAAGCCCCTTGCTTCGCCGGCGCTACTGTTCATCGTCTCCACGCACGGCGGCGCCCGATCTAGATCGAGAGGAGGAGCCCCTCGAGCCCGAGCTCCTTCGCCTCCCATAACCGCCGCCCCGCCCCGGCCTCCACCTCGCCTCGCGTGCTTGCAGCCGAAGCAGGGGAGGCAGCGGGACTGGGCGCAACTCCGGCGGCAGGGCGCGTGAACCGACGGATCTGGACGGCGACTCACGCGGCGGAGGGCAAGAGGGGCGGTGAAAGGATCGATATGGTTGACTAGAGGGGGGTGAATAGGCAACTACAAATTTTTAGTTTTTCTTTACCAAATTAAACTTTGCATCAAAGTAGGTTGTCTAGATGTACAACTAGGTGAGCAACCTATATGATGCAATAACAACAAGCATACAAGCACGCAAGGGAAAAAACACTGAAGAGCTTGCACAAGTAAAGGTAAGAGATAACCAACAGTGGATCCGGTGAAGACGAGGATGTGTTACCGAAGTTCCTTCCTTTTGAAGGGAAGTACGTCTCCGTAGGAGCGGTGTGGAGGCACAATGCTTCCGAAGAAGCCACTAGTGCCACCGTATTCTCCTCACGCCCTCACACAATGCGAGATGCCGTGATTCCACTATTGGTGCCCTTGAAGGCGGCGACCGAACCTTTACAAACAAGGTTGAGGCAATCTCCACAACTTAATCGGAGGCTCCCAACAAGACCACGAAGCTTCACCACAATGGAATATGGCTCCGAGGTGACCTCAACCGTCTAGGGTGCTCAAACACCCAAGAGTAACAAGATCCGCTAGGGATGAGTGGAGGAATCGAAAATCCCTTGGTGGAAGTGTAGATCGGAGCCTTCTCAACCACTCCCGAGCAAATCAACAAGTTTGATTGGCTAGAGAGATAGATCGGGCGAAAATGGAGCTTGGAGTATTTAATGGAGCTTGAGCAATAAATAGAGCTTGGGGGAGGAAGAGGACTCCTTTTATAGTGGGGGGGGCAACAATCTCGTTGCCCCCCACCAACCAGCCCCGCACAGGACGGTACTACCGCTGAGAGGGGGCGGTACTACCGCCAGGACAACGGTACTACCGCGCCAGCCAGCGGTACTGCCGCGCTGAGGAGACTAGTAGGGAACGGACCCAAATGCGGTACTACCGCGGTGGTAGGGCGGTACTACCGTTCCTGGAACGGTACTACCGCCACTACAACCGTGACTAGTGCCATAAAACCCGACACGAGAAAAAGACATCTCGAATCGAGGCGGTAGGAGCCAGACTGCCCAGCGGTACTACGGCAGTGGGGTCAAGGGCGGTAGTGCCGCTGTGGAGCGGTACAGCCGCTTGTGACCCTTCAGCCGTAGTACCGCAGGCAGTGCGGTACTGCCGCTGGGGCGCGCGCGAGAGAGAAGAAATCTCTCAAAGATGCTGAGGACAAGGCGGAGGTGCCAGGCCCCCAGCGGTACTACTGCTGTGGAGCCACGGGCGGTACTACCACTATGGAGCGGTACTGCCGCTTGTGGCTCCTCAGCGGTACTACCGCTGGGTGCGCGGTACTACCGCTTTGACCCAGACAGGACAATGAAGAGAGAGGAGAGATCTCTTCAATGGAGGAAATGCTCGGAGGGTGAGAAACTGATGTGTACGTGATGATTCCACCCATGCAGTACCCCAGCGGACCCCCTCTTGATAGTACGGTGCCCTCTACGCAACTAGTCCACCGAGAAAGAAACGAAAGAGCTACACCGTCTTGAAATACACTCTGAGGGGAAGAAAGCGTCTTGTGCCAGGGGAGAATCTATGAATTATTCAAAGCACAAGATTAGTCCACAAACATGTTGTCATCAATCACCAAAACTACCTTGAGAGAGATATGCCGTAACAATCTCCCCCTTTTTGGTGGGATTTGCGCAAGGAAAAAAAATAAAACAAATAAAGCTAAGAACTACAAAATATAGACGGGCTCCCTCAGAATGTGTGCACCAAGAGATGGCACGACACACACATTCGGATCAACACTCCCCCTATATTTTATAGTCCAACAATACTAAGCACAAGATATATGAGAGAAGTGAATAAACAGGACAAGCATGCATCTCACAATAAACTACAGTACTCTGAAATGACATAAGTAACAAGGTAGCGATAGGGAGCATATGTCTCACACCATATGAGTAGAACTTAGGTCTCACACCAAACCAAACCAAATAAGGACATCGAGAGAACAAGAAGGACGCCAAGAGAACATACAAAAAACCACAAGACGACTCAAAGCACGACACAAGAAGCAAAACCCTACACTCTCTCCCCCTTTGGCAGCGAGACACCAAAAAGGGCATAGAGTGACACTACGACTCCAGGTGATGGGAGGAGGAAGATCTCGAACATCACATCTCTGCATCTTCATCATGGGTCGAAAACTGCTCGGCGTCGGAGTCGGTCCAGTGGCAATTCTGATGAATCCAGTCCTCCTCTTCAGTGATCTGACCCTCAGACCCACTGACAACTGTTTCTCCCATCTGACGCATGAGCTCCTTGTGGCACGTCCTGACATGCTTTTCCGCCACATGAGTCATGTACTGACCATGAGACTCTATGCAGAAAAGCTTCTTCATCTTGCGCTTAAGCTTCTGTGCCCACGACGGTTCTGCACTAGAGGGGCCAAAGTTCTCCACATGAGCATCAGTAGGAGCCTCACTCACGGTCCCCATGGCAGCAGCAGCAACAGCAGACGGACTCCCTATGGTAGCAGTAGCATATGGACCCCCTGTGTGAGGCGCTGTCCAGTTGTCCTTCTTCCTCAGACGCTTGATTTCATGAGAAACCAAGTCTCCAGTCTCTAGCAGCACTCTGGGATAAGTCTGTGCCCAGGCCCTCTCAATGAGCCTCATGATGAATGGACCATAGATAGGACACTTGCGCTCAGACACGGCAGATACAAGTTCAGACCACATGACATGAGAGATATCCAGGCCCTCTCTAGTGCTTGCTTCCTTCTCATGCTGACAGAAAAGGAGCATGTCCACGAGGTAAGAGTGGACCATATCCAGATTCCCGATCCGAGGGAAGAGAGTCTCACGGAATATGCGATGAAGAATGCCCAGATATGGAGACAGCTCATAGGTCTTCTTCTCAGTTACTGGGTGAACCTTCACAGTGCAGTAGGGCCAAAGGGCTTGCTTGTGGGTGGACGTAGCATTGCGGTGAGGGCGGAACCCGACAGGAGTCTCAAGCCCGGTATCCACCACATCAAGTAACTCCATGAAAGCCTTCCACTTGACAGAAAGCAGCTTGCCATTGGTCATCCATGTCAGAGTCCTGTCGACATCCGTCCCAAGATGGACGGCGGCATAGAATTGAGCCACCAAATCCGCATCGAAATCCTTATTGAATTGCATGATCCTGAGAATGTTCAGCTGAGTGCACATCTGAAGAGCTTCGCCAAAGTACTCTGGGTCCTTCTCCATAGCATCAGTGTCAATGGAGCGAACATTAACAAAAAGATTCTTCTTGGCCTTGATCACATCAAAGTAGATGGCAAACTGAAAACGGTTCCAGAATGGGCGGTTGACCAAAGTGGGTTCTTGGTCCACCGCATAGGGGTTGCGGCGACGCTTTTCCCAAAACTCCTTGTTGGTCATCTCAGTCACAGTCTTCCCTTTTGGCTTGTTGGCGGCTCGCTTCGATTGCTGAGGAGGTGGAGGAACACTTGCAGATGCACTTGCTGGAGGTGGTTGGGTGCTCGAGGAACCACCGGCTGGCTCTGAGGTGCGGTAGCGTTTTGATGTGGCACGCCCGGGGTTGATACGGCGACCTTGCTGCTCGGAAAGGTCATCACCTGGAGCCAAACACAAGAACACGCAAAACAACCAGAAAGAACGAGCATAAGCCAACAAACTCAACAAAAAGATCAAGGTAAGGCAAGAAAATGATGGAAATTGGTATGCAGCGGTAGTACCGTGACCTGCTCGCGGTAGTACCGCCCCAAGCGGTAGTACTGATGAAGCTATGTACCTAGGGTAGGGTCATGGGCCTGTCCTAACTGCTCTACCCAAGGACATCTTTAGAAGAAACCACCTTTCAATCGACTTGGAGGTGTTCCACTCGACAGACTCGAAGACGCTCGACCAAGAAACAATCACTCGACCAAGATCCAACCACTCGACGGCCAGGAGACCTGAAGTCACTCCGCACGCTAACGGTCGGTCATTAAGTAGCTTTTATGGTCATCATAGCACTTTATTACTAGCGTTACCAGTAACGCTCTGCCTTAATGTACATTGAACCCTTTGTAACGTGGGCTGGCCGGGGTCCTGGCGCACTCTATATAAGCCACCCCCCTCCTTCGAGACAAGGGTTCACACCTCTGTAACCCATATTCATATAATCCAGTCGACCGCCTCCGGGCTCCGAGACGTAGGGATATTACTTCCTCCGAGAAGGGCCTGAACTCGTAAACCTTGCGTGCTTACAACTTCCCCACAGCAAAGATCTTGCCTCTCCATACTTACCCCCCCTACACTACTGTCAGACTTAGAACCACGACAGTTGGCGCCCACCTTGGGGCAGGTGTTTTAGCGTTTGTTGGAGAAGTTGCGACTTTTTCCGACCCGAATCATCATGGTTTTCGGCGGAGTTTCGGTGGAGGGCCGCGAGATCCGTCTCGGCGCGCTCACGTTCATCGTCGACGACTCTGCTTGGCTCCAGGAGGCTTCGCTTGACGTGGATGCACTCCCTGCTCGCGGGGCAACGCACTTTAGCGCATGCGTCCGCGGTGTTCTCCTGCGGCAACCGTCGACCCCCTATCAGTCGGCTCCTGTGTTGTCCTCACTCCCCGTTTCCCGCCGGCGCAAGCGTTCCGTTCGGTCGAGACTTCAGCGGTGGGTGAGGCACGCGGTGGCGCGTCAGTCGGCCACCCCCCAGGTCGCGGCGATCGAGCCCAATGAATCCCTCTACGGCATGTTCGACATGTCGACTGGCTCCGCAGAGACCGCATCCGAGTGCGACAGCAGCGATCCGGCGGCGGAGGTTCTGATGGTCGATGGACCACCCAGTCCTCCCGGTTTTCCCCGTACCGACGGAGGCGCGGGTGGAGGTGACCCGTCGCGTCTCCATGAGGAGTATCTTCCCGAGCCTCTCACATCGCTGCAGAGAGAAGAACTTCGCCGCCGGAACATGGATGCACTGCACACTCCTATCGTTGGAGAGACCCCCAAGGCTCGCGCCTTGGAGGACGCGCGCCTGGCAAACTTAGCCGAGCGCACTCGACTGGAGAACCTCCAGCGAGCACTCGACGAGCGTGCGCGACAACGGATTTCCGAATCCAGTCGACGTCAGCTCTTCCCGCCCCCGCAGGTATATCGAACTCCGATTCAGAATTTAGCAGCTGCAGCTCGCATAGCAGAGTCGATTCAGCCTTCCCAGTCGGAGGCTGGTAGAGGCTTGCTGTAGATCAGAGCGTTACTCCGGGCAGCAGGAGATCAGAATTCCGCTGTTTCTCAGTCGCGAAAGAGGATTCACAGCAGATCCGTTGCCGCGGACACAGTCCAGTCGGCTCACAGCCCGAGATCGCCCCCGAGGCGTGAGGGACGTGGTGACCGGTGAGACCAGTATGGGAACCATGAGCAGTATGATCACCGAGTCGATCGTGACGGTCGACGTCGAGTGCCCACGCCTCCCCCGAGGAGCGGGTCATATGTGCCTCGCCAGCAGGATGACAGGCGCCCTCATAGTGGTGGGCGAAGGATTCCAGTCGACCCCAGAGGGCCAGGCTTTGACGCGAGATCCATTCTCGTCCAGGGTTTGGTCGACAGGAACATGGCTCACCGAGAAGGTCACAATAGAGATGCACCTACCAGCAGCAGAGTGCATGTTTCGGGGCCAGAATGCTTTGGTAGGGCCATCAGGGCCGCTGTGATTCCTCCCAACTTCAGGTTGGCGACTGGAGTCAGTAAGTTCACTGGCGAGTCCAAGCCCAATACTTGGCTTGAAGATTACCGAGTGGCCGTCCAGATCGGCGGCGGCAATGATGAAGTGGCCATGAAGCACCTCCCTCTCATGTTGGAGGGCTCGGCCAGAGCGTGGCTAAACCAGATAGCACCTAGCAGTATTTACACTTGGGAGGATCTCTCCCGAGTGTTCGTCACCACATTTGAAGGTACATGCAAGTGGCCGGAAGGACTGACGGAACTGCGGTCTTGTGTACAGAAGCCAAATGAAACTTTGAGGGATTACATCCAGAGGTGGATCACGTTACATCACTCGGTGGAGAATGTGCCTGGCCACCAAGCAGTTTGTGCCTTCAAGGAAGGCGTCAAGTACAGAGAACTGAATTTGAAATTCGGTCGAACTGGGGATATGTCCCTAAATCGGATGATGGAGATTGCCACCAAGTATGCTAATGGTGAAGATGAAGATCGGCTCAGGAGTGGAAAACTCAAGTCAGTCGCCCAAGAACCCGGGCGCAATTCCAATCGGAAACAGAAGCGGAAAGCCGAGCCAGCGGCTCCCAGGGAAGCCTTGGCTTTAACCCAAGGAAAGTTTAAAGGGAAACCTAAAGGGCCTTGGAACCCTAAAAAGGTTAAAGACCAGGACGGAAATGATGTCTTGGACTTGCCATGCCTCGTCCACACAAAGAAAGATGAAGAGGGTAATTTCATTTACCCGAAACATACCACTCGACAGTGTCGACTCTTGATCCAGTAGTTCCAGGGCAAGCAACCCAAAGATAAAGAAAAGGAGTCAAACAAAATTGAGGACAAAGAAGATAGCGACGATGGATACCCCCAAGTCGATTCCACCCTGATGATTTTTGCTGATGTTGAGAGCAAAAGTCGACTGAAAGTCATCAACCGAGAGGTGAATATGGTTGCTCCGACAACACCAAGTTATTTGAAATGGTCTCAGACTGCCATCACGTTCGACCAGTCCGATCACCCAACGCATATTGCCACCCCTGGGAGGCAAGATCTGGTGGTCGACCCAGTGGTTGAAGGCACTCGACTGACCAAAGTCTTGATGGATGGTGGAAGTGGTTTGAACATATTATATGCTGAGACATTGAAAGGGATGGGCATTCCGATGTCCAGACTCAGTGCCAGCAACATGAGTTTCCATGGAGTCATTCCTGGGAAGAAGGCTGAATCACTCGGCGAGATTGCTCTTGATGTGGTTTTCGGTGATTCCAAGAATTACCGCAAGGAAAAGTTGACATTTGAAGTTGTAGACTTTCGGAGTGCCTACCACGCTATTTTGGGCAGGCCGGCTTATGCACGCTTCATGGCCCGACCATGTTATGTGTATCTCAAATTGAAGATGCCTGGCCCCAAAGGTGTGATCACTATTACGGGCAATCGAAAAAAAGCGGAAGAATGTTTTCAGAAAGGTTCGAAGATCGCTAATGCTCAGATGGCAGTGGCGGAGTTGCAGGAATACCATAAGACTGCAGACCCGAGTGATTTGTTGCGAGCGAAGAAGCCCGCCACAGAATCGGCTTTTCAGTCGACTGGCGATACGAAGACAACTCACATCCACCCGACCGATCCCGGCGCTGCTCCGACTCATATCTCGACAACACTCGACTCCAAATAGGAAGAAGCGCTCATCCAGTTCCTCCGTGAGAACTGGGACATTTTCACATGGAAGCCTTCTGACATGCCAGGTGTTCCCAGGGAGCTGGCTGAGCATCGCCTGAGAGTCGACTCAAAAATAAAACCTGTCATGGAACATCTCCGACGGTCCGCCGTCCAGAAGAGAAAGGCCATTGGCGAAGAGGTAGCTCGGCTCTTAGCGGCAGAGTTCATCCGAGAAATCTACCACTCCGAGTGGCTCGCCAATATTGTCATGGTCCCCAAGAAGGACAAGTCACTTCGCATGTGCATTGACTTTAAACATATCAATCGGGCCTGCTCGAAAGACCATTTTCCTCTCCCCCGCATCGACCAGATAGTCGACTCGACTGCGGGATGTGAGCGACTGTCTTTTTTAGACGTCTATTCCGGGTACCATCAGATCCGTCTGTATGGACCTGATGAGATCAAAACAGCTTTCATCACTCCATTCGGGTGCTTGTGTTATGTTACCATGCCATTCGGCCTCAAGAATGCCGGAGCCACATTCATGAGGGTGATTCAGAAGTGTTTGCTCACCCAAATCAGTCGGAATGTGGAGGCGTACATGGATGATATTGTGGTCAAGTCACGGAAGGGTTCCGACCTACTGACTGACCTTGCTGAAACCTTTGCCAACCTCGGAAGGTTTGATATCAAGCTTAATCCATCAAAATGCACATTCAGGGTTCCTGGCGGAAAGTTACTCGGTTTTCTCGTTTCTGAACGGGGAATCGACGCCAATCCAGAAAAAGTTGGTACTATACTCCGAATGAAAAGTCCTGTGCGAGTGCACGATGTTCAGAAGCTTACTGGTTGCTTGGCCGCCCTAAGTCGATTCATATCTCGTCTCGGTGAAAAGGCATTACCTCTTTACCGATTGATGAAGAAATCTAACAAGTTCGAGTGGGCTCCTGAAGCTGAAGCAGCGTTCGCAGAACTCAAAGCTCTGCTCTCCACCCAGCCGGTGCTTGCTGCCCCAATCAGCAAGGAGCCTTTGCTGCTTTACATTGCAGCCACAGGACAAGTCGTTAGTACGGTACTCACGGTCGAGCGGGAAGAAGAAGGGGAAACCTTCAAAGTTCAGCGCCCAGTGTATTATATTTCTGAAGTCTTGACCCCATCGAAGCAAAGATATCCTCATTATCAGAAGCTCCTATATGGGATTTATATGACCACAAAGAAAGTTGCCCACTACTTCTCTGATCATTCCATTACAGTCGTCAGCGACGCTCCGTTGTCAGAGATCTTGCATAACAGGGACACAACTGGTCGAGTGGCAAAATGGGCGATTGAACTCCTTCCTCTAGATACCAAGTTTGAGGCAAAGAAAGCTATCAAGTCCTAGGCAATCGCGGATTTCGTCGCCGAGTGGATTGAACAACAACTTCCAACTCAGGTCCACTCGGAGCATTGGACCATGTTCTTTGACGGTTCCAAGATGATAAATGGTTCCGGAGCCGGAGTGGTGTTGGTCTCTCCCAGAGGAGATAAACTCAGATATGTTCTTCAAATCCACTTTGATTCCTCTAACAATGAGGCAGAATACGAAGCACTTTTATATGGGTTGCGCATGGCCATTTCACTCGGCATCCGTCGCCTCATGGTCTATGGCGACTCAGATTTGGTGATCAATCAAGTGATGAAGGAATGGGATGTCAGAAGTCTAGCCATGAATGGTTATTGCAATGCAGTGAGAAAACTGGAGAAGAAATTCAAGGGGTTAGAGCTTCATCACATACCCCGACTGAAAAATCAAGCAGCTGATGATCTGGCAAAAATAGGTTCCAAAAGAGAAGCCATTCCCAGCAATGTGTTTCTGGAACACATCCACACACCATCAGTCCAGGAGGATCCCTTCACTGAAGAGGCCCCACAGCCAAAAAGTGCCACGGATCCGACTGAAGTCGAAGTGCCAGCTGTGGTCGACTTGATCATGGAAGTCCTGGTTATCACTCCCGTCTGGACAGAACAGTACATCGCGTACATCCTAAGGAAAGAACTCCCAGAAGATGAAGAAGAAGCTTGACAGATCGTCCGTCGATCCAAAGCCTTTACAGTCATAAAGGGACAGTTATATAGAGAAAGCGCGACTGGGGAGGGCCAGAAGTGTATTACACCAGAAGAAGGTCAGATGATCCTTAACGATATCCACTCGGGGACCTATGGCCATCATGCGTCCTCTCGGACCATAGTGGCTAAAGCATACCGAGTGGGGTTCTACTGGCCAAGAGCCAATGAGATGGCCAAAGAGATAGTCGACAAATGTGAAGGATGTCAGTATTACTCCAACATGCCACACAAGCCAGCGTCGGCCCTGAAAACCATTCCACTCGTCTGGCCCTTCGCTGTTTGGGGGTTGGACATGGTTGGACCACTGAGAACAGGCAGGAGCGGCTTCACTCATGTGCTGGTAGCAGTCGACAAGTTCACCAAATGGATTGAGGCCAAGCCTATCAAGAATCTTGATGCTTGCACCGCTATCAGTTTCGTCAGAGAGTTGATATTCAGATATGGAGTTCCACACAACATCATCACCGACAATGGGTCAAACTTCGATTCCGACAAATTCAGGGCCTTTTGCGCCTCTCAGGGCACTCGGGTCGACTATGCTTCCCTCGCTCACCCTCAGTCGAATGGGCAAGCAGAAAGGGCAAACGACCTAATTCTCAAAGGACTGAAACCCCGATTGATGCGCGATCTCAAGCACGTAGCAGGTGCATGGGTCGACGAGCTTCCATCAGTCCTTTGGGGATTGAGGACAACCCCAAATCGATCGACCGGAAGAACCCCATTCTTTCTGGTCTATGGAGCTGAGGCAGTCTTACCGAGTGACCTGCTTCACAACGCTCCCAGAGTCGAGCTCTACTCAGAAGATGAAGCAAAACAAGCCCGGCAGGACGTAGTCGACCTCCTAGAAGAAGAAAGATAAATGGCCTTGATTCGATCGACCATCTATCAGCAAGACTTGCGTCGATTCCATGCCAGAAACGTGAAGAGCCGAGCCTTCCAAGAAGGAGACTTAGTCCTCCGAGTGGGTCAGCAGAAACCACACAAGCTCGCTCCTACTTGGGAAGGCCCCTTCATAGTCACCAGAGTCCTCCACAATGGAGCATACCACCTCTACAATGTCGATCACCAGATTGATGAGCCACGAGCCTGGAATGCGGAGCTACTCCGCCCCTTTTATACTTAAATTCTCACTCGGATGAGATGTAATAAGAAAAACTCCTGTAGTTTATTTATCAAAGACAAGAGCGTTATAATTTTCCCAGTGATTATTATTGTTTTTTGTTTGCATAAGAAATCCCCCAGTGGGTGGCTTAGCTGCGAATCCGCTTCGCCTAAGTTTGTAAAAACAATTTCCTACCGAGTGGCGATCCAGCCTCCAACTCGGGGGCTTAGCTGCGAATCCGTTTCGCCTAAGTTTGAAAAAAATCCTACCGAGTGGAGAGCAATCCTCCCACTCGGGGGCTTAGCTGCAGTCCAGTACTCGCCTAAGTTCTCTCACTTAGAGACTTAGCTGCAGTCTGGCACTCGCCTAAGTTTGAAAAAAATTCTACCGAGTAGAGAGCAATCCTCCCACTCGGGGGCTTAGCTGCAGTCCAGTACTCGCCTAAGTTCTCTCACTTAGAGACTTAGCTACAGTCCGGCACTCGCCTAAGTTTGAAAA
>NC_041392.1:253221071-253316066 GCF_002162155.2 Triticum dicoccoides | reverse complement strand
CGGCACACATCTAAGTTTAAAAAAAATCCTACCAAGTAGAGAGCAATCCTCCCACTCGGGGGCTTAGCTACAGTCCAGTACTTGCCTAAGTTCTCTCACTTAGAGACTTAGCTGCAGTCCGGCACTCGCCTAAGTTTGAAAAAATCCTACCGAGTGGAGAGCAATCCTCCCACTCGGGGACTTAGCTACAGTCCAGCACTCGCCTAAGTTCTCTCACTTAGAGACTTAGCTGCAGTCCGGCACTCACCTAAGTTTGAAAAAATCCTACCGAGTGGAGAGCAATCCTCCCACTCGGAGGCTTAGCTGCGGTCCAATACTCGCCTAAGTACGAAACACATCTCATTCCTCAAGGACGACGAGGGGCAGGTCGACTGCCACCTTCTCCTAGGGAGCTTCACCACAAATACAATGTGTGCTCCGTCCCACTCTGCGGTAACAGGGTGTGGGTCGACCACCGCCTTCTCCTGGGGAGCTTCGCCACAAATACAAGACATAGGTCGACTGCTTCCCTCTCCTTCGAAGCTGCGCTGTGAATGCAAAAGTTGTCTCGAATGAAGAATGGGTTCACTCAGCTGGAGATTCATAAAGATATTCAACGGTAAACCAAGTTCGGGTAAATTCCAAAGGTTCCAAATCACAGATCGCAGTACTCGGACATGCAGCCCGAAAAAGTTTAACGGTTACAAAAACCACTCGACATTCCGAGGCAAATTTAAGGTGGGACATAAGAGTTTGTTCACTCCGCGGGAGGAGGGCTGGTAGGCTCGACGAACTCATCCAGGTCGACGCCGTCGGCTATCCGAGTGGCTGCAGCGATGAAAGTCTCCATAAAGGTTCGGAAGTCATGCTTCTGGGTGTTGGCGACCTTGATTGCTGGCAGTTTGTCCTGTCGCACCTCCTTGCAGTGGACACAAACCAAAGACAGAGCCACGTCAGCGCCACACCGAGCAGCAGACTTCTTCCACTCCTGCACTCGGTCGGGGATTTCATTTAGTCGAGTCATCAGGGACTCAATATCATTTTGGAGCTCAGCCTCTGGCCAAAGTGCCGGGTCAATCCGCGACATGGCGACCTTCAGTCGAGCCAAGTAGTCCACGGCACTGTCGATGCGAGATTCCAGACGGAGCAGATTCATGGCAGTTTCATCTTTCACGGGAGAGTTGATTGGATCCAAACCAAGCTCGATCCACCTAGTCTCCTCTTCAAAGTTCTGGCAAAACTCTGCATTCACGATCCAAGGATAAGACAATTTTCGTACACTGAGTCGACTCAAAAAAAAGTCAGTCGGAACAGAATGTGCACCTTCAAGCTTGATGAACAGCTTCTTGGCAAGACTTCTCAGATAACTCTCCAGATCATCCCCCCTGCGAGCAATGCCTTCCATTTTCTCGCCCTGGACGAGATTCGCCTTCTTCCAGCGCGAGCACTCCTTGTTGGAGTCATTCAGAGCGGTCTTCAGCCTGGTATTCTCTTCTTCCAACTGGCCGACCGAAGCCAGCTTCTGTTCGGCCAGAGCGGTCTTGTCGTCAGCGTCCTGACGAGCAGCGGCCAAATCCCGATCCTTCTTCGCCAGAGCTTCTCTCAGTTTTTCTGCAAAGAAATGATGATTGATTCAGAAATAGCGGAAGGGTACTCAAGCCTAAAACTGACCAATCGACAAAATCGTCTTACCTGCGGTGCCGTCCCTGACCTTTTGCAGCTCTGTCCTGGCCAGCTCCAAGTCAAGGTTCAGTTGAATCTGCTGCTTCTCCAAGTCAGCAAAGCGAGCTCCAAGATCACAAGATTTCTGAAATCAAAGGGGAGAAGTTATTTTTACAGCAAAAAAACAACAAAGGCAATAAGTACTAAGACTACGGTCGACTGCCCGCAGTCCACCATAGTCTCGGGGACTACACCCAGTGGGTGCACTTAGCGTGCCCCCACCGGTTCTGATCCCACTCGACCGGTCCGCCGGAGTCGAGTGAGGGGAATAAAAAAAAGAAAAAGTAGAACTTGGACCACAATTGACTGCCAGCAGTCGACCGCGGTCTCGGGGACTACACCCAGTGGGTGCACTTGGCGTGCCCCCACCTGTTCTGATCCCACTCGACCAGATTGAGTGGAAGAGATAAACTACTAGTTCGGTTTATACATTCGGCAAAATACAAAGACTACAGTCGACTGCCAGCAGTCCACCGTAGTCTCAGGGACTACACCCAGTGGGTGCACTCAGCGTGCCCCCACTAGACCAAAAATTCAATCGACACATCCAGTGGGTGTACAGATGCAACGGTTTTCGGAAAGAATCTTCAGGTAGCATATCCTAACAGAACAAGCGGCGACCAACTAACCTGAACGTTGCTCTAGAGAGCCGAGCTGGCATCATAGGCGGCTTGGCTGGCGTCCCGCACCGTCTTCATCTTCTCCATCATAATGCCCGCCTGGCGTATGGCTTCCTTAGCAGCATTCACCTTGTCCTCTGGGACATGATGGGTCGCAAAAACTGAAGGCGGGTCGACAGGGGCCTGAGCAGTCGACGAAGAAGGCAAGGCACTCGACAGTGGCTCAGCGAAGGTAACAGAACCCCGATTGACGTCGCCAGTGTCCTGAACAACTAGTTCCGCCCTCGGTGTCGTCTGTAGCGCCCCGCTTGCAGGAGCTCGCCTATTTTTCCTCGTCGAAGGCCTCTCGGGCTCTTCATCATCATCAGAGAGGTCAATAACGTTGGGATCTATGCAAAGTTCAATCGTTAAAGTCACATCACCCAATGGTACGCGTTGCAGTTGAATCGACCAAAATAAAGACAGTATGGCAGGGATCATACCCGGATTAGAAGTGACCGCGCCCTCCATCACCTCATCTTCGTCCCTATAAGCTGAGGTCCCGGAGGTAGCAGCGCTGACAGTTCCAAAGTTCGTCCAGTTAAAACAAGAAAAACAAACAGCGCGGAGCGTCAAGTGAATGCAAAGAGAGGCACTCACGCGGAAGCGATGGGTATCAATCTTGATTTTCGGTAACGCCTTCCGAGTCTTCGGCTCTACAACTCTGGGGTGCTTTGGCGCCTTCTCAGTCGGGGTTGGCGAAGAGATCCGAGGGCGCTTCGAAGACTGACCACCTGGAGCAGTTGCCTTGTCACGGGCACTCGACCATTCTTGGTCAAGCTTGGATCGCCTCTCCCTGCAAGGAGGCGACTCGACTTCTTCTCCACCGCTTGAGCCGTCACTCCCTCCATCCCCTTCACCATCGGAAGTCCACTCGCCGCTTTCGCCGCCACTCGCCTCGCCTTGCAGAGCTTGCTCCTACTCCCCATTGGGCATTGAATACATTTCAATAATGGCCTGAAAGAAAGTAGGTAGATCAAAGTCAGTCGACGCAATATAGGCAGCTACGCGAGTGAATTCAGATTACAAGCAAAAACTCAGAATCAGACCTGCTCGGGTGCGTGGGACTGGTCGAATGGAGGGACTCTCCTAGCTCCCCTGGGATTGTCCTTATTCCCGGTAATGCCAGAAAACCACTTCTCCAGTGTGTCATCGACCTCCTCCGGGTGGATCCGAGTGGAGTTTTCAAGACCCGAATACATCCACATCGGATGGTCTCAGGTTTGGAGAGGCTGGATGCGCCGCTGAAGGAAGACTTCCAAGAGATCCATACCAGTGACCCCGTCGTGAATAAGCTGGACCACTCGGTCGACCAGCACCTTCACGTGCGCCTTCTCCTCCGGGAGCACCTTCAAAAGGGAGGGTTTTTCCACTCGGTCCATGGTAAAGGGAGGGAGGCCAGTCGATTGCCCTGGCGTCGACTGGTCTTTACAGTAAAACCAGGTCGACTGCCATCCACGAACTGAGTCGGGAAGAATCATGGCTGGGAAGGAGCTTTTCCCTCTCGTCTGGATGCCAAGACCCCCACACATCTGGATCACTTGGGTCCTCTAGTCACTCGGATTAGCCTTTTTCACTATCTGGGAGCGACAAGTGAAAATATGCTTGAAGAGACCCCAGTGAGGCCGATAACCCAGGAAGTTCTCACACAAAGAAATGAAAGCGGCAAGATAAACGATTGAGTTGGGGGTAAAATGATGGAGTTGTGCCCCAAAGAAGTTCAGAAACCCTCGGAAGAAGGGGTGAGGGGGCAAGGAAAATCCACGGTCGACGTGGGTGGCAAGAAGGACACGCTCACCCTCCCGAGGCTGCGGCTCAAATTCCTTCCCCGGAAGCCGCGCCGAGTCGTAGGGGATCAGCCCCCCTTCGGCCAAGTCGTCGAGGTCTTCTTGGGAGATCCTCGAGTGGATCCAGTCGCCCTGGATCTAGCCCCTCGGCAGGCCGGACCGCGAGGAAGATACGCCCCGGCTGGACGCCTTCCCATTCGACCTTGCTGTCGCCTTCTTTGCCCGCTCCAGAGCCGCCGTCTTCTCCTTCCCCATTGTCGCCGGCGAGACGCGTACGGTGTGGTGGCGCTGGGGCGAGAGCGAGCGCAGCGGAGGGGCGTGAGGAAGAGAAGAGGAAATGAGATGCACTGTTCAGGAGACCCCGGTCCGGCGCTTTATATCAGGCCGCTTCCGAGTGGCTGACGGGTAGGCCCAGGCGGCTCTGTCAAATCCCGTAACGACCGTGCACGCGATACGTGGCGAAAAAGGTGGCGCGGGGATCGAGGCGGCTCCGCTCTATCCCATCCAATTACTGCAGCCTCCCCCGTCCCGCGCGCTTCCCAAAATTCAGATCCCGCGAAATCTGCGCGCAGCAAACAACTGGTCAGACCAAAGATCTCCTCCGCACCGTCACTCGGAGCCTTACAAGCGAAGAAACTCACTCGACGAAGAATTAAGAATGGGTCAAGGCGACTGAAAAGGAAGTTGCTGTCATCACTCAGGTCCATTGATCCAGAACAAGATATGCTCACAGCATGAAAAACGAGTCGGAGGGGTTCTCAACTCCTTCCCCACTCAAACCTCGATCCATTCGGGGGCTAATGATGAAGCTATGTACCTAGGGTAGGGTCATGGGCCTGTCCTAACTGTTGGGGAACGTAGTAATTTCATAAAATTTCCTACGCACACGCAAGATCATGGTGATGATATAGCAACGAGGGGAGAGTGTTGTCTACGTACCCTCGTAGACCGAAGCGGAAGCATTGACGCAACATAGAGGAAGTAGTCGTACGTCCTCCGGTTCAACCGATCCAAGTACCGTTACTCCGGCACCTCCGAGTTCTTGACACGCGTACAGCTCGATGACGCACCCTCGATCTCCGATCCAGCAGAGGCGCCGAGGGGGAGTTCCGTCAGCACGACGGCGTGGTGACGATCTTGATGTTCTCCTGTTGCAGGGCTTCGCCTAAGCACCGCTACAATATGACTGAGGTGTAATATCGTGGAGGGGGGCACCGCACATGGCTAAGGAACGATCAATGATCAACTTGTGTGTTCTAGGGTGCCCCCCTACCCCCGTATATAAAGGAGGGAGGGAGGAGGTGGCCGGCCCTAGGGGGGGCGTGCCATGAGGAGGGGGAAACCTACTCCAAGTAGGTTTCCCTCTCTTTTCCTTATCTTATTTGGAGGGGGAAGGAAAGAGTACTAGTATTAGGAAGTAGTACTAGTAGTAGTAATAGGAAGAGGGGGAAGGAGAAAGGAAAGGGGGGGCCGGCCCCCCTCCCCAATTCGGATTGGGCTTGGGGGGGGGGGCGCCCCCTTCCCTTGCTCCTTCTCTCTTCCTCCTACATGGGCCCAATAAGGCCCATATACCTCCCGGGGGTTCCGGTAACCTCCCGGGGCTCCAAACTTCTCCGGAACCTTTCCGGTGTCCAAATATATCCGTCCAATATATCAATCTTTATGTCTCGACCATTTCGAGACTCCTCGTCATGTCCGTAATCATATCCGGGACTCCGAACAACCTTAGGTACATCAAAATACATAAACTCATAATATAACTGTCATCGAAACCTTAAGCGTGCGGACCCTACGGTTCGAGAACGATGTAGACATGACTGAGACACATCTCTGGTCAATAACCAATAGCGGGACCTGGATGCCCATATTGGTTCCTACATATTCTACGAAGATCTTTATCGGTCAAACCGCATAACAACATACGTTGTTCCCTTTGTCATCGGTATGTTACTTGTCCGAGATTCGATCGTCGGTATCCAATACCTAGTTCAATCTCGTTATCGACAAGTCTCTTTACTCGTTCTGTAATACTTCATATTATAACTAACTCATTAGTTACATGCTTGCAAGGCTTAGGTGATGAGCATTGCCGAGAGGGCCCAGAGATACCTCTCCGACAATCGGAGTGATAAAACCTAATCTCGAATTATGCTAACTCAACATGTACCTTCGGAGACACCTGTAGTACTCCTTTATAATCACCCAGTTACGTTCTGACGTTTGGTAGTACCCAAAGTGTTCCTCCGGTAAACGGGAGTTACACAATTCTCATAGTTACAGGAACATGTATAAGTCATGAAGGAAGCAATAGCAGAATACAAAACGATCAAGTGCTAAGCTAACGGGATGGGTCATGTCAATCACCTCATTCTCCTAATGATGTGATCCCATTAATCAAATGACAACACATGTCAATGGTTAGGAAACATAACCATCTTTGATTAATGAGCTAGTCAAGTAGAGGCATACTAGTGACTATATGTTTGTCTATGTATTCACACATGTATCATGTTTCCGGTTAATACAATTCTAGCATGAATAATAAACATTTATCATGATATGAGGAAATAAATAATAACTTTATTATTGCCTCTAGGGCATATTTCCTTCAGTCTCCCACTTGCACTAGAGTCAATAATCTAGATTACATAGTAATGATTCTAACACCCATGGAGTCTTGGTGCTGATCATGTTTTGCTCGTGAGAGAGGCTTAGTCAACGGGTCTGCAACATTCAGATCCGTATGTATCTTGCAAATCTCTATGTCTCCCACTTGGACTTGGTCCCGAATGGAATTGAAGCGTCTCTTGATGTGCTTGGTCCTCTTGTGAAATCTGGATTCCTTTGCCAAGGCAATTGCACCAGTATTGTCACAGAAGATCTTCATTGGTCCCGATGCACTAGGTATGACACCTAGATCGGAAATGAAATCCTTCATCCAGACTCCTTCATTTGCTGCTTCAGAAGCAGCTATGTACTCCGCTTCACATGTAGATCCCGCCACGACGCTTTGTTTAGAACTGCACCAACTTATAGCTCCACCGTTTAATAAAAACACGTATCCGGTCTGCGATTTAGAATCGTCCGGATCAGTGTCAAAGCTTGCATCGACGTAACCATTTACGACTAGCTCTTTGTCACCTCCATATACGAGAAACATATCCTTAGTCCTTTTCAGGTATTTAAGGATGCTCTTGACCGCTGTCCAGTGATCCACTCCTGGATTACTTTGGTACCTACCTGCCAAGCTTATTGCTAAGCATACGTCAGGTCTGGTACACAGCATTGCATACATGATAGAGCCTATGGCTGAAGCATAGGGAACATCTTTCATTTTCTCTCTATCTTCTGCTGTGGTCGGGCATTGAGTTTGACTCAACTTTACACCTTGTAGCACAGGCAAGAATCCTTTCTTTGCCTGATCCATTTTGAACTTTTTCAAAATTTTGTCAAGGTTTGTACTTTGTGAAAGTCCTATTAAGCGTCTTGATCTATGCCCAATATGTAAGCAGCTTCACCGAGGTCTTTCATAGAAAAACTTTTATTCAAGTATCCCTTTATGCTATCCAGAAATTCTATATCATTTCCAATTAATAATATGTCATCAACATATAAAACTAGAAATGCTACAGAGATCCCACTCACTTTCTTGTAAATACAAGCTTCTCCAAAAGTCTGTATAAAACCATATGCTTTGATCACACTATCAAAACGTTTATTCCAACTCCGAGATGCTTGCACCAGTCCATAAATGGAACGTTGGAGCTTGCACACTTTGTCAGCATTTTTGGATCAACAAAAGGTTGCATCATATACAACTCTTCTTCTAGAAATCCATTCAAGAATGCAGTCTTGACATCCATTTGCCAAATTTCATAATCATGAAATGCAGCAATAGCCAACATGATTCGGACAGACTTAAGAATCGCTACGGGTGAGAAACTCTCATCGTAGTCAACCCCTTGAACTTGTCGAAAACCTTTTGCAACAAGTCGAGCTTTGTAGACAGTAACATTACCATCAGC
The DNA here is from genome assembly GCF_002162155.2 of Triticum dicoccoides. Classification (NCBI taxonomy): domain Eukaryota; kingdom Viridiplantae; phylum Streptophyta; class Magnoliopsida; order Poales; family Poaceae; genus Triticum; species Triticum dicoccoides. The sequence continues at coordinate 253,307,894 of NC_041392.1, read as the reverse complement.
GTCAGTCTTCTTCTTAAAGATCCATTTATTCTCAATGGCTTGCCGATCATCGGGCAAGTCAACCAAAGTCCATACTTTGTTTTCATACATGGATCCTATCTCAGATTTCATGGCCTCTAGCCATTTTGTGGAATCTGGGCTCATCATCGCTTCCTCATAGTTCGTAGGTTCATCATGGTCTAGTAACATGACTTCCAGAATAGGATTTCCATACCACTCTGGTGCGGATCTTACTCTGGTAGACCTACGAGGTTCAGTAGAAACTTGATCTGAAGTTTCATGATCAATATCATTAGCTTCTTCACTAATTGGTGTAGTTGTCACAGGAACCGGTTCTTGTGATGAACTACTTTCCAATAAGGGAGTAGATACAGTTATCTCATCAAGTTCTACTTTCCTCCCACTCACTTCTTTCGAGAGAAACTCCTTCTCTAGAAAGGATCCGATTTTAGCAACGAAAATCTTGCCTTCAGATCTGTGATAGAAGGTGTACCCAATTGTCTCCTTTGGGTATCCTATGAAGACACATTTCTCCGATTTGGGTTCGAGCTTATCTGGTTGAAGTTTCTTCACATAAGCATCGCAGCCCCAAACTTTGAGAAATGACAACTTTGGTTTCTTGCCAAACCACAGTTCATAAGGCATCGTCTCAACGGATTTTGATGGTGCCCTATTTAACGTGAATGCGGCCGTCTCTAATGCATAACCCCAAAACGATAGCGGTAAATCGGTAAGAGACATCATAGATCGCACCATATCAAGTAAAGTACGATTACGACGTTCAGACACACCATTTCGCTGTGGTGTTCCAGGTGGCGTGAGTTGCGAAACTATTCCACATTGTTTCAAATGTAAACCAAACTCGTAACTCAAATATTCTCCTCCACGATCAGATCGTAGAAACTTTATTTTCTTGTTACGATGATTTTCTACTTCACTCTGAAATTCTTTGAACTTTTCAAATGTTTCAGACTTGTGCTTCATCAAGTAGATATACCCATATCTGCTCAAATCATCTGTGAAGGTGAGGAAATAACGATATCCGCCACGAGCCTCAACATTCATCGGACCACATACATCTGTATGTATGATTTCCAACAAATCTGTTGCTCTCTCCATAGATCCGGAGAACGGTGTTTTGGTCATCTTGCCCATGAGGCACGGTTCGCAAGTACCAAATGATTCATAATCAAGTGATTCCAGAAGTCCATCAGAATGGAGTTTCTTCATGCGTTTTACACCGATATGACCTAAACGGCAGTGCCACAAATATGTTGCACTATCATTATCAACTCTGCATCTTTTGGCTTCAACATTATGAATATGTGTATCGCTACTATCGAGATTTAATAAAAATAGACCACTCTTCAAGGGTGCATGACCATAAAAGATATTACTCATATAAATAGAACAACCATTATTCTCTGATTTAAATGAATAACCGTCTCGCATCAAACAAGATCCAGATATAATGTTCATGCTCAACGCAGGCACCAAATAACAGTTATTCAGGTCTAAAACTAATCCCGATGGTAGATGTAGAGGTAGCGTGCCGACCGCGATCACATCGACTTTGGAACCATTTCCCACGCGTATCGTCACCTCGTTCTTAGCTAGTCTTCGCTTAATCCGTAGTCCCTGTTTCGAGTTGCAAATGTTAGCAACAGAACCAGTATCAAATACCCAGGTGCTACTGCGAGCATTAGTAAGGTACACATCAATAACATGTATATCATATATACCTTTGTTCACTTTGCCATCCTTCTTATCCGCCAAATACTTGGGGCAGTTCCGCTTCCAGTGTTCAGTCTGCTTGCAGTAGAAGCACTCAGTTTCAGGCTTAGGTCCAGACTTGGGTTTCTTCACTTGAGCAGCAACTTGTTTGCCGTTCCTTTTGAAGTTCCCCTTCTTCTTCCCTTTGCCCCTTTTCTTGAAACCAGTGGTCTTGTTGACCATCAACACTTGATGCTCCTTTTTGATTTCTACCTCCGCAGCTTTCAGCATCGCGAAGAGCTCGGGAATAGTCTTGTTCATCCCTTGCATATTATAGTTCATCACAAAGCTCTTGTAGCTTGGTGGCAGTGATTGGAGAATCCTGTCAATGATGCTATCATCCGGAAGATTAACTCCCAGTTGAATCAAGTGATTATTATACCCAGACATTTTGAGTATATGCTCACTGACAGAACTGTTCTCCTCCATCTTGCAGCTGTAGAACTTATTGGAGACTTCATATCTCTCAATCCGGGCATTTGCTTGAAATATTAACTTCAACTCCTGGAACATCTCATATGCCCCATGACGTTCAAAACGTCGTTGAAGACCCGGTTCTAAGCCGTAAAGCATGGCACACTGAACTATAGAGTAGTCATCAACTTTGCTCTGCTAGACGTTCTTAACGTCGTCAGTTGCATCAGCAGCAGGCCTGGCACCCAGCGGTGCTTCCAGGACGTAACTCTTCTGTGCAGCAATGAGGATAATCCTCAGGTTACGGACCCAGCCCGTGTAATTGCTACCATCATCTTTCAACTTTGCTTTCTCAAGGAACACATTAAAATTCAACGGAACATTAGCACGAGCCATCTATCTACATACACATAGACAAGCAAAATACTATCAGGTACTAAGTTCATGATAAATTTAAGTTCAATTAATCATATTACTAAAGAACTCCCACTTAGACAGACATCTCTCTAGTCATCTAAGTGATTACGTGATCCAAATCAACTAAACCATGTCCGATCATCACGTGAGATGGAGTAGTTTCAATGGTGAACATCTCTATGTTGATCATATCTACTATATGATTCACGCTCGACCTTTCGGTCCCCGTGTTCCGAGGCCATATCTGTATATGCTAGGCTCGTCAAGTATAACCTGAGTATTCCGCATGTGCAACTGTTTTGCACCCGTTGTATTTGAACGTAGAGCCTATCACACCCGATCATCACGTGGTGTCTCAGCACGAAGAACTTTTGCAACGGTGCATACTCAGGGAGAACACTTCTTGATAATTAGTGAGAGATCATCTTAAAATGCTACCGTCAAACAAAGCAAGATAAGATGCATAAAGGATAAACATCACATGCAATCAATATAAGTGATATGATATGGCCATCATCATCTTGTGCTTGTGATCTCCATCTTCGAAGCACCGTCGTGATCACCATCGTCACCGGCGCGACACCTTGATCTCCATCGTAGCATCGTTGTCGTTACGCCATCTATTGCTTCTACGACTATCGCTACCGCTTAGTGATAAAGTAAAGCAATTACAGGGCGTTTGCATTTCATACAATAAAGCGACAACCATATGGCTCCTGCCAGTTGCCGATAACTTCGGTTACAAAACATGATCATCTCATACAATAAAATATAGCATCATGTCTTGGCCATATCACATCACAACATGCCCTGCAAAAACAAGTTAGACGTCCTCTACTTTGTTGTTGCAAATTTTACGTGGCTGCTACGGGCTTAAGCAAGAACCAATCTCACCTACGCATCAAAACCACAACGATAGTTTGTCAAATAGACTCCGTTTTAACCTTCACAAGGACCGGGCGTAGCCACACTCGGTTCAAATAAAGTGAGAGAGACAGACACCCGCCAGCCACCTTTAAGCACGAGTGCTCGTAACGGTGAAACCAGTCTCGCGTAAGCGTACGCGTAATGTCGGTCCGGGCCGCTTCATCTCACAATACGGCTGAACCAAAGTATGACATGCTAGTAGGCAGTATGACTTATATCGTCCACAACTCACTTGTGTTCTACTCGTGCATATAACATCAACACATAAAACCTAGGCTCGGATGCCACTGTTGGGGAACGTAGTAATTTCAAAAAATTTCCTACGCACACGCAAGATCATGGTGATGATATAGCAACGAGGGGAGAGTGTTGTCTACGTACCCTCGTAGACCGAAGCGGAAGCGTTGACGCAACGTAGAGGAAGTAGTCGTACGTCCTCCGGTTCAACCGATCCAAGTACCGTTACTCCGGCACCTCCGAGTTCTTGACACGCGTACAGCTCGATGACGCACCCTCGATATCCGATCCAGCAGAGGCGCCGAGGGGGAGTTCCGTCAGCACGACGGCGTGGTGACGATCTTGATGTTCTCCTGTTGCAGGGCTTCGCCTAAGCACCGCTACAATATGACCGAGGTGTAATATCGTGGAGGGGGGCACCGCACACGGCTAAGGAACGATCAATGATCAACTTGTGTGTTCTAGGGTGCCCCCCTACCCCCATATATAAAGGAGGGAGGGAGGAGGTGGCCGGCCCTAGGGAGGGCGCGCCATGAGGAGGGGGAAACCTACTCCAAGTAGGTTTCCCTCTCTTTTCCTTATCTTATTTGGAGGGGGAAGGAAAGAGTACTAGTATTAGGAAGTAGTACTAGTAGTAGTAATAGGAAGAGGGGGAAGGAGAAAGGAAAGGGGGGGCCGGCCCCCCTCCCCAATTCGGATTGGGCTTGGGGGGGCGCGCCCCCTTCCCTTGCTCCTTCTCTCTTCCTCCTACATGGGCCCAATAAGGCCCATATACCTCCCGGGGGGTTCCGGTAACCTCCCGGGGCTCCAAACTTCTCCGGAACCTTTCCGGTGTCCAAATATATCCGTCCAATATATCAATCTTTATGTCTCGACCATTTCGAGACTCCTCGTCATGTCCGTAATCATATCCGGGACTCCGAACAACCTTCGGTACATCAAAATACATAAACTCATAATATAACTGTCATCGAAAGCTTAAGCGTGCGGACCCTACGGTTCGAGAACGATGTAGACATGACTGAGACACATCTCTGGTCAATAACCAATAGCGGGACCTGGATGCCCATATTGGTTCCTACATATTCTACGAAGATCTTTATCGGTCAAACCGCATAACAACATACGTTGTTCCCTTTGTCATCGGTATGTTACTTGTCCGAGATTCGATCGTCGGTATCCAATACCTAGTTCAATCTCGTTATCGACAAGTCTCTTTACTCGTTCTGTAATACTTCATCTTATAACTAACTCATTAGTTACATGCTTGCAAGGCTTAGGTGATGAGCATTGCCGAGAGGGCCCAGAGATACCTCTCCGACAATCGGAGTGACAAAACCTAATCTCGAATTATGCTAAGTCAACATGTACCTTCGGAGACACCTGTAGTACTCCTTTATAATCACCCAGTTACGTTGTGACGTTTGGTAGTACCCAAAGTGTTCCTCCGATAAACGGGAGTTACACAATTCTCATAGTTACAGGAACATGTATAAGTCATGAAGGAAGCAATAGCAGAATACTAAACGATCAAGTGCTAAGCTAACGGGATGGGTCATGTCAATCACCTCATTCTCCTAATGATGTGATCCCATTAATCAAATGACAACACATGTCAATGGTTAGGAAACATAACCATCTTTGATTAATGAGCTAGTCAAGTAGAGGCATACTAGTGACTATATGTTTGTCTATGTATTCACACATATATCATGTTTCTGGTTAATACAATTCTAGCATGAGTAATAAACATTTATCATGATATGAGGAAATAAATAATAACTTTATTATTGCCTCTAGGGCATATTTCCTTCACTAACTGCTCTACCCAAGGACATCTCTAGAAGAAACCACCTTTCAATCGGCTTGGAGGTGTTCCACTCGACAGAGTCGAAGACGCTCGACCAAGAAACAATCACTCGACCAAGATCCAACCACTCGACGGCCAGGAGGCCTGAAGTCACTCCGCACGCTAACGGTCGGTCATTAAGTAGCTTTTATGGTCATCATAGCACTTTATTACTAGCGTTACCAGTAATGCTCTGCCTTAATGTACATTGAACCCTTTGTAACGTGGGTTGGCCGGGGTCCTGGCGCACTCTATATAAGCCACCCCCCTCCTCCGAGACAAGGGTTCGCACCTCTGTAACCCATATTCATATAATCCAGTCGACCGCCTCCGGGCTCCGAGATGTAGGGCTATTACTTCCTCCGAGAAGGGCCTGAACTCGTAAACCTTGCGTGCTTACAACTCCCCACAGCTAAGATCTTGCCTCTCCATACTTACCCCCCTACACTACTGTCAGACTTAGAACCACGACAAGTACTGCCCCAAAGGGAGCGGTAGTATCGCTCTAGGTCAAGTGGTAGTACCGCTCCAAAGAGAGCGGTAGTACTGCTTGAGGCGGAGAAACAACAGTTTCTTATAGCACGAGGCGGTGAAACAACGGGTTCCTACTACCGTGGTCAGATCCGGCACTACCGGCCTACCAAATTCAAAAATAATCCTACCAAACTCTAATCGAGATAGTCTAGTTGCCTTCTCCAACCAACTCAAGCCTAGATTTAGCCAAAAATCTAGAGATGCAACCACCATTGCCCCTAAGAAACAAGAACTGAAAAAGAGACAAAACGAAAAAAGGAACGGGGGCAATACCGACATCCATGGCAAGAGGACGAGGTGGGGAACGACTCCACCAAAGGAAATGGAGAGGGATGCCCCGGAGATGGAGACCCGCCGGAGCCCTCCCGTGGCGAGTGGAGGCTGGAGAGAGGAAGAGAAAAGAGGGGCGAAGTGAATGGGTATGGGGGAGAAGAAACCTCCCCCTGCCCCGACTTAACCCCTTGTTCTCGTCCCCCGGCGGTAGTACCGTGCTGGGGGCGGTAGTACCGCTTACGAGCGGTAGTACCGCGCACCACCAGCGGTAGTACCGCCCAGCACGCCACGGCAACTAAACAAACACGGCTTTAGCTCGACGAAACGACAAAAACGGCAAGAGAAAACACACCAGCAAACGACCAAGACACACCTCTGCAAAAGAGGGCGGTGGACGAGGCCACCTATGTTTGAGTCAAAAGGTATGGCACCGCGAAGATTTTAACCTTGGGCCCATGACCAAAACTCGTCTTTGAAGCACAAGTGCCATCAACAATGGCTAAAGTGAAAGACTTGATGAATTTATGCATAATGGGGGGAGGGAGAGTTCATTGAGAGAACAACACTCCCCCTATGTCCATGCCTACACCTAAACTAGACAACAAATTGAGCGTGGTAGGGTGTGCACGGGTTCAAGCCACATTGCTCGAATCAATGATATTTAGCTCATGCCTTAACTCGCGAAATCTTGCTTCATCCAAGGGCTTCGTGAAAATATCTGCAAGGTTGTCATGAGTGTTGACATAGTTGAGCTCGATCTCTCCTCGCCTAATGTGATCCCGGATGAAGTGATACCGAATCTCAATATGCTTCGTCTTGAAGTGTTGCACTGGGTTGAGAGAAATCTTGATGGCACTTTCATTGTCACACCAAAGAGGCACTTTGTCACAAGTGACACCGTAATCCTTTAAAGTTCGCCTCATCCATAGAAGTTGTGCACAACAACTACCGGCGGCAACATACTCCACCTCAGTGGACGAGAGAGACATACAACTTTGCTTTTTGGAAGACCAACTTACCAAAGAGCAACCAAGGAATTGGCACCCTCCGGAAGTGGACTTCCTATCCACTTTGTCTCCCGCCCAATCGGAATCCGAGTACCCTACAAGCTTGAAGTTTGATCCTCTTGGGTACCATAAGCCAAAGTTTGGGGTATGAGCCAAATATTGAAAGATTCGTTTGACCGCCACATAGTGACTTTCCTTAGGTGCGGCTTGAAACCGTGCACAAATTCCCACACTCAACATGATGTCCGGTCTAGATGCACAAAGGTAAAGCAAGGATCCAATCATGGAACGATATACCTTTTGATCCACCACTTTACCATTGGGATCTAAGTCAAGTTGGCACTTGGTGGGCATTGGAGTGGAGGCCGGCTTGACGTCACTTAACTTGAATCTCTTGAGCATGTCTTGGGTGTATTTGGATTGATTGATGAAGGTTCCTTCTCTTCTTTGCTTCACTTCGAACCCTAGAAAGAACTTCAACTCTCCCATGGAGGACATCTCGAACTTTGAGGTCATGAGAGCGGAAAATTCCTCATTGAAAGCTTTGTTAGGAGAACCAAAGATAATATCATCAACATATAATTGGCACACAAACAACTCCCCTTTGACCTTCTTAGTAAAAAGAGTGGGGTCGATTAGCCCAACTTCAAAACCACGATCTTGTAACAACTCAGTAAGGTGGTAATACCACGCACGTGGGGCTTGTTTAAGGCCATAGAGTGCCTTATCGAGTTGATACACATGATCGAGAAAGTAGGGATCCTCGAACCCGGGGGGTTGCTTGACGTAAACCAATTCATTAATGGGACCATTAAGAAAAGCACTCTTCACATCCATTTGTTGTAACTTAAAGTTATGATGAGAAGCATATGCAATCAACAGGCGAATGGATTCAAGACGAGCAACGGGAGCAAAGGTTTCACCGTAGTCGATACCCTCGACTTGGGAGTAGCCTTGTGCTACAAAACAAGCCTTGTTGCGAATGATAATCCCATGGGCATCTTGCTTGTTCTTGAATATCCACTTGGTTCCCATGACATTGTGGTTCCCCGTTGGCCTTGGCACCAATCTCCACACTTTGTTGCGCTCGAAGTTGTTGAGTTCTTCGTGCATGGCATTGAGCCAATCCGGATCTTCTAGCGCCTCATAGACCTTGTGGGGTTCCACACAAGAGACAAACGCGTGATGCTCACAATAATTTGCTAATTGTCTACGAGTGCTTACCCCCTTTCTTAAGCTTCCAAGCACATTCGTCATGAGATAATCCTTGGTGGAGAGCTTGGAAGCAACCTTGGCGGAACGACGCTCTAATTCCTCCTCGGTGGTGAGTTTAGGAGCGGTTACTTGATCATCTTGAGCACCGTCATGAACTTGTTCTTGATCTTGAACTTGCTCGGGGGAGAGAACTTGACCTTGGGCATCACTTGGTGTGTCAACACCGCCTTGAGTATGATCTTGCCCTTGGTCTTGTTCATGAGGTTGAGGGCCTTCACTTTGTTCTTCGGAAGCGTGTGGGCCTTGGGTTGGTGATGGCTCCACTTGAGTGGAGCATTGTCCTTCTCCTTCGGCCACAAGGGGTTCCTCAATGGGTAGGATGAAACCAACACCCATTCTTCTTATGGCTTGAGGAGGAATTTCATCACCTACATCACAAGTGCCACTTTGCTCCACTTGGGAGCCGTTATTCTCATCAAACTCCACGTTACACGTCTCCTCAATAAGTCCTGCGGATTTATTGAGGACACGGTAAGCATGAGAGTTTGTAGCATAACCAACAAATATGCCCTCATAGGCTCTAGCCTCAAATTTAGACAACCGAACACCTTTCTTGAGAATGAAACACTTACACCCGAATACCTGGAAGTACTTGAGGTTGGGCTTGTTACCGGTGAGTATCTAATATGGAGTCTTCTTCAAGCTCTTGCGGAGGTAGAGCCGATTGGATGCATGACACGCGGTGTTGATGGCTTCGGCCCAAAAGTTGTACGGAGACTTGAACTCCGCCATCATGGTCCTTGCCGCATCCATCAACGTCCGGTTCTTCCTCTCCGCAACACCATTTTGTTGAGGGGTGTATGGTGTGGTATATTGATGCTTGATTCCCTCATCACTAAGAAATTCATCCAAGGTGTAGTTCTTGAACTCGGTGCCATTGTCACTTCTTATTGTCAAGATCTTTGCATTGTGTTGACGTTGTGCTTCATTTGCAAAGTCAATGACGGTATGTTGGGTCTCGCTCTTCCTCTTGAAGAAATACACCCATGTGTACCTTGAGTAGTCATCCACAATCACCAAGCAATACTTCCTACCTCCAAGTCTACCGAAGGATGGGGGCCCAAAAAGATCCATGTGAAGGAGCTCCAAGGGCCTCTTTGAATAAATGATAGTCGTGGGAGGGTGAGCCTTCTCATGTAGCTTTCCTTCGATACAGGCACTACAAGCATGATCTTTAACAAAACTAACATTCGTTAGTCCACGGACATGGTCCCCCTTGAGGAGACTTTGCAAAGATCTCATGTTGACATGGGCTAAACGGCGATGCCAAAGCCATCCCACATCAACTTTAGCCATTAGGCATGTCGCGGTCTTAGTGGGTCGCTTTGAAAAGTTAATCACATATAGACCGTTCTCGACATGCCCAACAAAAGCTACTTTAAGAGTCTTGCTCCACAAGAGGGCCACGGTATCGATATCAAAGAAGGTGGCAAAGCCCATGATTGCAAGTTGACGAACGGAAAGTAAATTGTATGCAAGGGACTAAACAAGCATGACCTTCTTGATCGTGAGATCATGAGAGATGACCACCTTGCCAAGTCCCAATACCTTAGAGGATGAGGCGTCACCCCACTCGAAATTGGTGGGCATAGATGGAACTTTGTGCATGTCCACCACCAAGTTCTTACTTCCGGTCATATGATTTGTAGCCCCGCTATCGAGCAACCATGATCCACCACCGGAAGCAAACACCTACAAGAGATCAATGCTTGGTTTTAGGTACCCATTTTGTAATGGGTCCTTTGATGTTAGTAACAAGGGTCTTAGGAACCCAAATAGACCATTCAATGTACTCATGAAGAGAACCAACAAATTTGGCATAAACATGCCCATCACTAGCACGGCATAACACATAAGAAGGATTAAAATCGCCGGCTTTGTTGGGAGGAGTGACATTGCCCTTCTTGACATTGTTCTTCTTCTTCTCCTGGGGGGCACTCTCTCCCTCCCTCACAAAGGTTTGCATGAGGGGAGGATGTCATTTGGTCTTGTCATTCTTCTTCTTGTTCTTGGAGTCAGGCACGTACCCAACCCCTTCCTTGGCCACACCTCCCTTTTGGTTGATCAAGAGATCGTTGAGGTTCTTCTTGCCTTGTATGCAAGTCGCAAGACCTCTCTCAAGTTGCTCCTTCAACTTAGCATTTTACTCAACAAGATGTATATGCTCACAACACGGGTTAGTAGCATTTGCATTATCAATTAAAACCATATGAGGAAAAGTTGCTTTCTCCTTAGTTAGCTTCACTTGGAGTTGATCATGAGACTCCTTGAGACTAGCGTGAATACCCTTCAAGGCCTTGTGGGCCTTGTCAAGTATATCAAACTCCTCTTTGAGTCTAGCAAGATCAACCCCGAGTTTGGCCTTCTCGGAATTTAGCACACGAGAAACAATGAGGGCATGATCATAATCTTTCTTTAACTTAGCATGATCAACGTTGTGTGACTCCTCAAGAGCCAAACGAAGACTACGCTCTTCCTCAAGAGCATTAGAAAGATCCAAAATCTCATCGGCATAGTCACGACTATGCCGTTCCATCTTAGAGATGGTGTCTTCGTGAGCCTCGATCATGTCATTGGCCTCACCAAGTTGTTCTAAGAGAGCAACAAAGTGCTTCTTGGATTTTACCTTGAGTTTGCCCATAAAGGCCTCAAACTCGTTAGCCTCCACATTAGCTCCCTCAAGTTCATTAATGCTATCCATTGGGGAAGGATGATTAATGATGGTAGTTTTGATGTTGGAGGTTACCTTGTTGGTGGCTTTAGCCATGAGGCACTTGGCGATGATGCTCTCGTTGGGTGAGTCGAAGAGAGACACCCGTGATGTTGTTGCAATGGCAACGGAGGCCATGGCAACCGACTCATCATCTTCATCATCGTCATCATCCTCATTGTACTCTTCTTGCACAACCAAAGCCTTGGGAGGAGTCTTCTTGGTGAAGTTGTTCTTGTTGGGGAACGACTTGGCCTTGTCCTTTCGGATGAGTTTGCCACCATTGTCTTCCCTCTTCTCATACGGGTATTCCGCAACGAAATGACTCACGTTGCCGCAATTGTAGCAAGTCCTTACACGTTGCTTGCCCCTTGTGCCACTCGAGTTGTTTTTTCTAAAGTTTGGCCTCGAGTTTTTCTTGCTCCAAAATTGCCTTGAAGCAAGTGCCATGTGTTCATGATATGCATACTTCGTATCTTCGGGGTTGCTCTCCTCTTCTTCCTCTTCTTCTTCTTCCACGGTGAGCTTGGCCTTCAATGCAAGGTTAGGCTTCTTTGCCCGTTGAGAACGGAGCACCGCATTGTCAGCGGTCTTGTCCAAAATGTTCATGGCCACAAACTCATCCAACACTTCGCTTGAGGTCAAAGTGTGGAAGTCCGGTCTTTGACGAATGACAGAGGACATGGCCTTGTGGTAGGGCATCATTGCCTTGAGGAATTTGCGCTTGATCCAATTGTCATCCGTGTCCTTGCTCCCGTGATCTCGTAGTGAGACCCCGAGTTTGGTTACTCTCCGATAAAGCTCACGAGGTTCTTCATCTTCCTTCATTGCAAACTCATTGGCCTCATCTTGTACCACTTCATAGTTGGAGCGTTGAATGCTTGTGCTTCCCCGGTAGAGAGACACGACACAATGCCATGCATCTTTGGCCAAGGCGAAGGGACGAAGATGAGGTAGGTCTTCGGGTGGAATTGCATCTTGAATGATGAAGTGAGCATTCTCATTGAATTGATTGTCCGCGGCTTCTCGAGGAGTGAAGTTGCTTGGATCATGTGGATAGAAACCTTCTTCAATGATTCTCCAAAGGTTAGTGTTCACATGATTTAAATGAAGTTTAAAGCGGTAAACCCAAGAATCAAAATCCTCATTTTTCACAATCTTAGGGGAGGACCGGCATGATTCAAATGAGTGGAAGGAACCGGTCCACCATAAACAAGTGGTGGTTCCACATGGGCAAAGATGCCGGTGCCATTCTTGCCACTAGAAGAAGGAGCCTTTTCACTACTAGCTTCCCCCTTGTCGGGGATAGCATCCGTCACCTTGTTGGCGGGATCACCCACTTTCAACGGTGCGGTGGATAGTTTAAGCCCCTCAAGAAATTTAGTAAACATGCTTTCAACTTCGGTCATCATGGAGGTTTTCAATGTCTCCAAGGCCACATTGAACTCCTCACGAGAGACCGAAGTTCCCCCATCTCCCGTAGACTAGATCGGATTCACACCAGAGTGTTCCTCCACACCGTCTACGGTATCAACCATACTCTTTGGACGGTAAAGTCCTTAATAAAGAGACGAGGCTCTGATACCAATTCAAAGGATCGATATGGTTGACTAGAGGGAGGTGAATAGGCAACTACAAATTTTTAGTTTTTCTTTACCAAATTAAACTTTGCATCAAAGTAGGTTGTCTAGATGTGCAACTAGGTGAGCAACCTATATAATGCAATAACAACAAGCATACAAGCACGCAAGGGAAAAAACACTGAAGAGCTTGCACAAGTAAAGGTAAGAGATAACCAAGAGTGGGTCCGGTGAAGACGAGGATGTGTTACCGAAGTTCCTTCCTTTTGAAGGGAAGTACGTCTCCGTTGGAGCGGTGTGGAGGCACAATGCTCCTCAAGAAGCCACTAGGGCCACCGTATTCTCCTCACGCCCTCACACAATGCGAGATGCCGTGATTCCACTATTGGTGCCCTTGAAGGCGGCGACCGAACCTTTACAAACAAGGTTGGGGCAATCTCCACAACTTAATCGGAGGCTCCCAACAAGACCACGAATCTTCACCACAATGGAATATGGCTCCGAGGTGACCTCAACCGTCTAGGGTGCTCAAACACCCAAGAGTAACAAGATCCGCTAGGGATGAGTGGGGGAATCGAAAATCCCTTGGTGGAAGTGTAGATCAGAGCCTTCTCAACCACTCCCGAGCAAATCAACAAGTTTGATTGGCTAGAGAGATAGATCGGGCGAAAATGGAGCTTGGAGTATTTAATGGAGCTTGAGCAATAAATGGAGCTTGGGGGAGGAAGAGGTAGGTGAGAAGGAAGAAGGGGACTCCCTTTTATAGTGGGGGCAACAATCCCGTTGCCCCCCACTAACCAGCCCCGCATAGGGCAGTACTACCGCTGAGAGGGGGCGGTACTACCGCCAGGACAACGGTACTGCCGCGCCAGCCAGCGGTACTGCCGCGCTGAGGAGACTAGTAGGGAACGGACCCAAATGCGGTACTACCGTGGTGGTAGGGCGGTACTACCGCTCCTGGAATGGTACTACCGCCACTACAACCGTGACTAGTGTCGCAAAACCCGACATGAGAAAAAGACCTCTCGAATCGAGGCGGTAGGAGCCAGACTGCCCAGCGGTACTACGACAGTGGGGTCAAGGGCGGTAGTACCGCTGTGGAGCGGTACTGCCGCTTGTGACCCTTCGGCCGTAGTACCGCAGGCAGTGCGGTACTACCGCTGGGGCGCGCGCGAGAGAGAGAGAAGAAATCTCTCAAAGATGCTGAGGACAAGGCGTAGGTGCCAGGCCCCCAGCGGTACTACTGCTGTGGAGCCACGGGCGGTACTACCGCTGCGGAGCGGTACTGACGCTTGTGGCTCCTCAACGGTACTACCGCTGGGTGCGTGGTACTACCGCTTTGACCCAGACAGGACAAGGAAGAGAGAGGAGAGATCTCTTCAATGGAAAGGAAATGCTCGAAGGGTGAGAAGCTGATGTGTACGTGATGATTCCACCCATGCAGTACCCCAGCGGACCCCCTCTTGATACTACGGTGCCCTCTACGCAACTAGTCCACCGAGAAAGAAACGAAAGAGCTACACCGTTTTGAAATACACTCCGAGGGGAAGAAAGCGTCTCGTGCCAGGGGAGAATCTGTGAATTATTCAAAGCACAAGATTAGTCCGCAAACATGTTGTCATCAATCACCAAAACTACCTTGAGAGAGATATGCCGTAACAGGCGGCGCTGGTCCTTTGTTCATACAACAGAGAGGGAGGAAACAGGGAGGCCGCGAGGGGACCTGGTCGCCGGCGATGGCTGCTCTAGCGAGGCGCGTGGGGCGGGGTCGACAAGACGCTAGGGCGGAGGCGACTAGAAGGAGGAGCCCGGGCACGAGGAGGCGGCGGCGTGCTGGTGAGCTCGGGAGGAGGCGCGAGGGGTCCTCGTGGCTGCTGCTGCTCGTCGGCGACGGCTGGGGGCGGGGTCGGCGAGACCCTCGGGCGGAGGCGGCTGGGAGGAGGAGCCCAGGCACGAGGAGGCGGAGGCGCGCTGGTGAGCGAGCTGGGGAGCTCGGGAGGAGGCGCGAGGGGTCCTCGTGGCTGCTGCTGCTCGCCGACGACGGCTGGATCGACTAGTTTGCTGCGCGGGGGGGAGGGGTGTTTATGCAAAAAAAAAAGCCACGTCGGCACGCGACAGGCGGGCCTCACCGGTCAGATACACCGTCAATACGTGTTTATACTCGATTTAGACCTTTTTATAACGGCTAGCCCTAGACTTGATACTAACACGTAAAAATTACCAAACTTAGTATCAATCTGCTTCCAATGCCCCAATTGTGATACTTCTGTACAAACCAGACGATGCGTGGGCGCAGAAGGCGCCACACAGATGCGGCCACGATAATATTCCCGGTCTGCCAAACGAGGAAGGAGGCAACGCAGAAGAGGCGCGAGTCTGGCGCGGTCGACGGCACGCCGGGCAAACCATGCACGTGACAGCGCTCGGAGCCGGGCCAGTCACACCGCTACACCGCACCAGCAGAGCCACCTAAAAGAAAGAAGATAACCAACCAATCAATGGCCACTGATAGTAGTATCTCCATATGATACTGGCTGGCCGAACTTCCCAAGAAACGCAGGCAATCCCAAAGAGGGAGGGCGGGCTCATTTCGTTGCAACTCTGCGTTGCGTGTGGACTGATCATTTTTCCTCTTTCACGGCAAGTAGTACGTTAAATGCGTGTGAAATATCTTGCGGCATGGATCAAAGAGCTACTGTTCCACGCTCATGGACCGGCTGGCGGGTTGGTTGATTGCATGCCTCGTGCATGTCACGTTGCTGTGCCCTAGTGACCGTGCCCACAAGGGAAGGCGATATTGAAAAGAAACAGTAAACCTAACATGCAAAGGTTAGCTACTTAGCTTAGAAAACACTTCTACAAAGATGCAAGTTTACTAGAGTAGAGGGATTGAGATCCAATGACATGCCTTCAGCATGTCACCCATAAACAGTATGGTGCCTTGCCCCCCTCCCCCCTCCGTCAGATCATGATCCAGCGGTCAGGGGTGACATGAACAGTACCCAGTCTACAGAGATCATCGTTGACGCTACTGCTCGGGCGATATGAAGATATCATCGTTGACGGAACTGGAGTCTGGTCACCGTCATGTGGATATCTTTTTCTTGGCCGGGAGGGATGATCATGTGGATATCATATGGTAGTATCTCGCATTTATCTCGGCGTGCCAGGGGCAGCCGCACATGGACGCGTGCGTGCCCAGCGCTGCGCCTGCACCCACATTTGGACTTTGAAGGTTGACCCGTCGATCACCATGCAGATGACGAATGCTGTGACAGTTAGTAGATGGTGCAAGATCCTTCCTTAATTACGACGATGACGAATGCTGTGACAGATTAGAACTTCAGACGATGTTGTTCTATAGACTATCAGATAGTTTATGATGACGAAAGCTGTGACAATTTAGAACTCTATGTGATGCAATTATACGATCCACATGCGCGCGGAA
Organism: Triticum dicoccoides; assembly: GCF_002162155.2. Classification (NCBI taxonomy): domain Eukaryota; kingdom Viridiplantae; phylum Streptophyta; class Magnoliopsida; order Poales; family Poaceae; genus Triticum; species Triticum dicoccoides. The sequence continues at coordinate 253,291,450 of NC_041392.1, read as the reverse complement.
CTGCACACTGTATGAGTTTAATACTGTATCTTTAACTTAATCTTCGAAACAACAACGCAATCAAGTAACAGAATGGAGTAACGTGGAGCGGCACACGAGATTGACTGATTGATTGTGTACAATGTGAGGGCAATTTGTTATCGGTAATCTGGTGTCAGCATAATGGGCACAGCTGCCTCTACGGAATTGAAAGTATGATCTCACATCCAAAAATTATGGAGCAACTTCAAACAACTTGCCGCCTTTTTTTCTTCTAATCTAATACCCCCTCCGTTCTCAAATAATTGTCTTTCTAGCCATCTCAAATAGACTACAACATACGGATGTATGTAGACATGTTTTAGAGTGTAGATTCACTCATTTTGCTCCGTATGTAGTCACTTGTTGAAATATCTAGAAAGACAATTATTTAGGAACGGAGGGAGTAGATCTACCGACGCTGTCGCCGCATTCATGTGCAAGTAGCAGCAGCAGTAACTCTTAACTCCCATGCTGCCCCGCCTCTCTGTCTTGGCCTGTGACCGAATCAATTGTGTTACCGTACCCTGCACAAATTGCAACGGCTGGAAATTTCAAACGCAGGCAAATATACCAACTCAATTTAGTGCTGCTACTAGCTATTCTACTAGCACTGCACGGTAGGCTTCCATCTAAGGGAGTAATCAATTGGAGACGGTCACTCCACTCCCGTGATGTGCTGATGATGCCCCTCGACAAGCTGCCAAATGGTCACCTAGGTAGATAGATCGATTAGATTAGTTGGATACACAAGACTTCACGCGACGCCATCCAGAACCGCAAAGGGAAGGCGACAGGCAGGCAGGCAGGCCGCATTTTGTTTAACTGAAACTTTGGTTCAGATAACCGCACCCGTGGAAGAAACTGCCAGAAACAAACACCATCAGCCAACTCAACGATCACCGCACACATCTCACGGAAGCAAACTCAACGATCTAAAGTAGATGCATATGATTATGGTGTGTGTGGACACTTTCTGGTCGTGGCCGTGCCGGCCCGGCCACGCTTTATTTGATGTTTCCTCGTCTTTTACAGGGTGTGTGTGTGTGTGTGGAACGAACGGACCCAACTCAGCTGGAGCTTTTAGGTGACGGCGCAGATGCGTGTGCATCATTTCTTCAATGATTTGTGCGTGCCTGTTCATTCTGCCGTGCTTGGGAGCGAGCTTTCAAGTTTGGACTGAATCTAAAGCTCCTCAACCTTCTGATCTTCTTTTTCTCTGGGAAAAAAAGTGGTGCTACAGATGAGAAGTCACTTGACGGAGGATCGATTCAGGTAAAGTACTGGCAGTCCTTTTCAGAGGCGAGCATTTCAGTCTGGTTGGGTTGTTCGATTTCACATTAGCCGAAGACTGATGTACTGCACGTTCACATGCCTTCAGTCGCGCAGCATGGCACCGGGCAATAGGCAAACAGCTCAAAAGTTTCAGATTTTTTTGTTTCCATGTGGAGTCTCCTCATCTAGAAATGCATGAAAAGCTTATTATGAGCTAAGGGACGAACTTTTTTTCTTTCGAAAAGGAATGCTAAGGGACGAACTAATAGCACAAAACACATACGCATATCAGTGGGCTCCAATATCTAATGTAGATTAATTGTTTTTCTTGCAAACTTACTTTTCTGAAGGAGGGAGGTGTGCCGAAGTTTGGTATGCGTCCTCTCCTGACTCCTCAACGGAGAAGACAGCAAAAGAAACAGCAACAGGCCAGTAGAATAATGGTAATGGGCCTAACTCCATTTGCCGGCTAGACACGCCTCCGTTGGATTTGGGCCGAATATCTTACTAGCTCAATTGACCGTCGTCCAAGGAACGGCAGTATGTCAAGCCAGCCAGAGACAAAAACGCCCCTAAAAAAGCCAGCGACAAAAATGAGCAAGTGGGTGCAAGAGAAACTGAAAAGTTGTTTTTCTTTAAAAGAAAACTTAGCCGTGCCACAAAAGATTAATTGAATTTCAGACTTAGTTCGATTCTCATCGAGTGGCTGCTAACTTCCTAAGCTAAGTGTGACCATAATTATTTCTGCTAAGCTAAGTTCCCATCCGTTGTGTCTGCCGCGGCGCCGGCCGACGACTTAGGACGTATAGTACGAATCCGTGACCACTCGTACACATTGCAACCTCTTTGATGTGTTCGGCGTTATTTTCTTTGACTTTGACCAGTGAGTGAGAGTAGACGTCAACCGTCAGTGGACAAGACCTCGTCGACGCCGACGTTTACTTCAGTGTGTGACCACTCACACACTGTGGAGCTGAGACCCCGAATTCCAGGCCTGAATACTGGCACTTCATACGCGCTCGTTGAAATGGAATACCTACCGGAGCTCAGAAATTTGGCGGGAGAAGCTTTGATTGGGCCAGACCAGTTGACCCGTTGTAAACTTTTCTTCGAACGCCCGGACATTTCCACAAGAGTAGACTTCTTTGGTTTATACGAGTGGCCAAATCGGGCAGAGTACGGTCGCAGCTACGGCCAGGAAATCCATGCACGACAGGGACGTAACGTTTGTGTCAATGGCTGTAAGCCTGTACATAGCACGCCGCAAATGTTGGCTTCATCAGACTACAGTGTAGCGAAGTTCTTCGCAAGATAAACGCTCCTCGCACCCCGATGTGCACGGGACGATCCGTGCTTACCAGAAGAATTGTGCTATTGCTACCATGTTACATACACGCACCTTTTTATAGAGTGAGGCGTTTTGGCTCTGGGCCTCCATGGAGGTCGAATTTCTTGAACATTTGAACATCCCTCATTCCAACGTATTTCGTATTGAGAATTTACACGCTTGTGCATTATGCCTCCATGTATATCTATGTTTTTTCAGAATTTTTTGAAATGTAAAAAATTTTAATTTGAATTTTTCAAAAGCGGCCTCCAAAAGACATTTTTGCATTTTTATATACCAATGAAAAGGAGCTCAAGTATATTGCTTTAGGCATGGTTACATGACACATGTGGCCAGCAATCGAAACATTTTTTTTTGAAAAAACACTAAAGGTGAATTCGTAAATTCAAAAGGAGGAATGATTCTTCTTTCTTTTCTTTTTGAAGTACGCCGCTTTTCCTCCCATTTCGATCACAGCTTTGGCTTTCTGCCTTGTCGCTGACGTAATGCGGCCGTCACGGTGGCGTCATCGCCGTCGAGCACAACGAAGAGGGGTGAGCAGGGGTCACACACACGGCGACAGCGTCGGGTCTTTTTTTCGTTTTGTCTGGACTGACGGAATCACTCAGCCCATATGCTCATCGTCGTCACGCGCCAAATGTCGCCGTCGTCGCCGCGCCCCATTCCTCGCTTTTCCTCCGTATCCCGCGTCCTGTAGCTAGCAGCCGCACCTACTACCTCGCCTGTGCCGTCGCATGGACATGACCGTGAAACTCGCGGCGGCGTTAATCCAGCGGCGAGGTCGACTCGACGCAAGCGAAATTAATCTCCGGTCCAAGCAGACGGGGAAGTCAGGACACGGACTTGTAGCGGTGTGAACAGGGGAATGGCCGGCCCATGTGAATCTAGACGCCGCGACGGCAACGTCCATGCCATGGACACGACAGAACCGGACGAGAGGAGCCATTTTCAATGCGAAAATCCTATTCCTACGTGCACTTTTATTTAGGCGTGTAAGAGCATCTACGTTCGGATTTACAAATCTGGCCTTTCAATCGCCCGCGTCTGGATGCAGTGATCGAACATGCCTCAGATTTTAACAGTTGCATGTGGACAACTTTATACTAGATTCTCATATTCATATAAAGACGTGCAAACTAAAATAAACCTACGTACTACGTTGATCACCTAGCTACTTGTGGTCGGAGATGTCGACGATCTTCGTACCCGGCTTCGGCAACATGGGCGGCAGTTGTAACTCCGGCTCCTTCGACTGCTCCGCTCCGGCCTCCTCCACCTCTATCTCCACGTTGAGTTTGACGAAGAGCGCGTCGGACTTCGCCTGCTCCCGCCGATGGAATGCCCGGTTGGCCTCCACATAGGTCTCATCCTTGATGGACTTTAGGATGGCCTGCTGCTCCCCCATCTCATCGGACTGGGTGACGACGAACTCCGCCTGCTCCATGTTGAAGCCCTGCAGCTGCTGCTCCGGCAGCTCCGACTCTTGCTGCTCCGCCTCCTCCACCTGCATCGGAGCCATCTCCTGCTCCTCCTCTTCCCCCGGCTACTCCTCCTTTTCCCTCGGCTACCCCTCCTCCTCCTTCGGCTACAATGAGTCCGGAGGCAGCCCAGTAGCGATGCGGACGACGCGCGCGGCGCACGTGGCTTGCCTCGCCCGGATCTCCTGCTGGATCTCGTCGCGGCGCTCTAGAGTCAGCATGGCGTAGTAGGCGATCTTGCTCCGGCCCATGAGGAAGTTGCGGAGCGTCGGACCGTGGGCAGAGCACCAGAGCAAGGGAGGGAAAGGGGGAAGGTGGATAGGTTAGGGTTGCGGGACGCCAGCCGGCTTAAATAACCTGATTTGGTCTTGGGAAGCTAGACGGAGCGGCGCCACGCGGCGACGGACACGGCATCCATTGGACCACCGGGTTTCTGGCCGTTTCCACGTAAGACCCGGCCATCAGATAGACGTGACGGACATGCCCGGGCATTTGAGGCCGTTTGAGGGGTCCATCTGAATCGAAAAACCGTGACCGATCAGTGACGGGGCGGGCGCCCGGCGATGCTCTAAGATACTACTACACCTCTTATAGCTCATCTTACTGTTACTACAACTTTCACGGCACGTACATGCTGGCGTCAGCGTCTGCCTTATTTGCCATGGTGATCGTTCTCCCTTGCCAATATCGAGTTACCACAATACTGGAAATCGTTTCCTCTTGGCAGATCATGTTCCCGAAAAACTGGTGCGATCGGAACACGCATCCCCACGTTCCAGGAAAAGATACGAGAAGCTGACGAGCCATGAAGATTGCCGGTGAACTACGCGCACCCAACCGTTTCATGGTGCTGACTGATGGCAACCTCACCAACGACGCTTTGCTAGATAGCTGACCAACCTAAACCTCAGATATCAAGCGTCGTTCAACGCCCATGACGACGTTCCAAGTCGTTGAACGTTGACAGGTACGCCGGCCGGCCAGCCGCACTCGCCGTTTCCTACGAGCTCACGCGAACGCTACCTGTCAGCAAGGCTCCTGGTCTGCGAAGACGGGAGCGTTTCCAGTGATTTCTCGCCCAACCGCAAAAGTAGAAGGCGTTCGTCATAAGGGGTGAATGTATGTACGTGTATATAAGTATTTGTTTCTGTACTGATGTTGAAAAAAAAGAAGTTCATCATGCCGTGCGTTTTTCCGAACCACGTTACCTAAACGCAGAGTCCGCTGGGAGCTGCATGCGCGGGAGTCAACTCGACCGAAACGAACGCGCTGAAAGCCACTGTATTCTCGGCTGCTAATGACAGCTCTGAAGTTGAGGTGAGGCGTACTACCGGGCTCTCCCGTGTGGCCACGACCGACCGACTGGACTGCTCACCGCTCAGGCTCAGTCCGTCACCCACCTACCAGCCCTCACCTTCGTAGGAAAAGCCCGTCGGGGTGTGCTGTGTACATGTGCATAGATCCGGGGACGGGATCCAGCAGCCCTTCCATGCACACCGATGGAGTGCACAGTACTCCACAGAGACGCGACTCGGTCAGTTTCTATAGGCGTCGGACGTAAGCCTTGACGGCACCGGATGCCGGTGGTTGCGGTGCGTTCTGGAAAGATTTAGGGGTTGATACGCCGTCACCGCGCCGCCGCGTGGGGCGCTGCAGCCTGCAGATCGTCGTTGTCTGTCAATCCATGTGGAAGTGGAAGTTAAGATGTCAGATATCGACGGAGCACGTAATGCAGGCTCGGTGTCTTTCGTTCCTAGTACTGCATCATTTATTCATTTCATTTTCATTAGCAAGCAGGGCGTGCAAGCTCATCCGCCCGCTCATGTCATCCGTGATGTGTACGTACCAGTAGCAGGCTAGGTTGGTGGTGGATGGAGCGGATTAGAGAAGAGAATGACGTGCGTGGATGTGGAGCCGTGGACCGGACGGTGGTACGCTTTGACAATGCCATGTCGCATGCATGCGGGGATACGATATCTGGTGCAACCTGGCTGTGGCTAGGTACTCCATCCGTAGCGAGAGGATAATGCAATGCCCTCTTTGATCCAAAGGATGGATTTTGAGAGATATTTTGGAGGATTTCAATCCTCTGGGAGTTTTTTCTGCGTCTTTTGTAGTATTAATGTAGATGTAGAATCCATGTCAATTAATGAGGTGCTGTCTTCCATTTGCGGCAAGGAGAGATAGATGTTGTACCTACACACAGGGACTGCGTACACACCCACAATTAGGAGTATCTATTAGAGCTAAAAAAAACGGTCAGTCTCCATGCGTCCAAAGGGAGAGTCAGAACGTCCTTCATGGTTAGGGATCGGCTAGGAGTAGGATGCATGAATTTAGGAGGCTGGTTCCCTCGCCGCCATTGCCAAGCTCACTCGCCTTGACACCCGTGCACTCAAGGCCATTGCAGGGTGAACGCCCAGGATGGTGAGGCCTCAAGGCCATCCGCTGCCCCATGTCAGTAGTCATTTGTAGTCTGTTTCGTCGGCGACGACCAGCCATGCGCTTGGTGAAGTTAGGTCTACTTATGTGTCTGCAACCCTGTAACAGTAGTTTGAGTAGGAGGCTAGTTGCTTGCTGGCGGGGTTTTGGGCCTATTGGTGGCCGCGGGCAACCCTAGCATAAATGGATGGTGTACTCGTGTTTCCCTTCAATGATTTTCGGTCGCCGACTGACTATCTTGCTTTGTAGAGTTATAGATCACCGCAGGAACTCCTCTTGGTTTGCCTATGGATGACGCCAACTGCCCCATTATGAGTTGGACCGTTAGAGGCTTAAACACCCCGGTGCGTCGCTTTGTAGTTTGTGACGTCGCATGCACGCACAACCTAGCAATCCTGTGCCTTCCGGAGACCAAGATCAAGAGTTGGTTGCTAGCGATAGTTAAGGAAATTGGAGGGACTAGGCTAGATGATTGCGCTGCACTGCCTGCAATGAGAACGTGAGGAGGAGTCGCCATCTTCTGGAACTCCGGCACCGTCTCCGTTCAAACGCGGGCGATCGGCCAGTTTTCCATCATGGGAAAAGTTAGCCTAGTAAGATCCCAGACCTCCTTCTGGCTAATTACGGTCTACGGGCCAGCAGATGAGATGCACAAGGATGAGTTCCTCGCAGAGATTGCAAGGGCGCCCCCACCATCAGGGGATGCTTTGTTAATTAACGGCAACTTCAACATCATATATGAGGCTAGAGACAAAAGCAACAACAACATTAATCGTAGGGTCATGGGCAAGTATAGAGCGGCCATTGATGCAACAGGTTTGCGTGAAATCAAATGCAAAAAATCGTCGCTTCACCTGGAGCAACAAACGATGAAACCCGACCCTAGTTAGCATTGACAAGTTTTTCTGCACAATCGCCTGGGAAAACTTGTTCCCGACGCACCTTCTACACGCCGCATCCACCTCGTGCTCCGACCACTACCCACTACTACTAGCTGCGACGGCAGCCCCTCGACGGCGGGCGAGATTCAGATTCGAATCCTTCTGGCCCCGGCACCCACACTTCCATGAAACTGTTGAAAGGGCATGGGATCGCCCTACCCCCGAGCGTTGCATTGTCGCTAGGCTGAACACTAAAATGACATGGGTGGCTAGGGACCTGAGGATTTGGAGCAAATCGTTGTTCAACGACGCACGCCTATAGCTACATCTTGCTACAGAAATTGTCCTGAGATTAGACATAGCACAAGAAAGTAGGATCCTCTCCGACGACGAGTTCCACTTATGAAAAGCTCTCAAGCTGCGGATCTTAGGCCTTGCTGCAGTAGAGCAAGCTCGGAAAAGGCAGGCGTCCCGCATCACATGGCTGCGGGCAGGCGATGTGCCAACTGCCTTCTTCCGGGCAAAGATCAATTCTAGAGCTCGCACAAATTTCATACATACTCTGCATGGGCCAGTGGGTGTAGTCACCGCACAGGAAGACAAAGAGAAGCCGATCCATGATCATTTCCATTCTCTGTTGGGAACGACGGTGCATCGGAGCACCACCATCAATTGGACCTCACTCCAACTGCCACAAATTCAAGGCGGAGGCTTGGACAACCCCTTCATAGAGGAAGAAATGTGTCGTGCGATCAAATCTTCCCTGGCCGAGCGATAGCCGGGACCGGATGGCTTCTCGGGCATTTTCTTCAGATCCTGCTGGGCACTCATCAAAGGCGACATCATGGCGGCCTTCTCCAAATTCTATAGTCTTGCTGGTAGAAACTTCGCGATGCTCAACACAGCTTTAGTAGCTTTACTCCCCAAAAATGACGGGGCCTCCTCCGTCAGTGGCTATAGGCCAATTAGTCTAATCCACTCCATCACCAAACTAATCTCCAAGGTCCTCTCGATGAGGTGGCGACGGTCATTGATAACCCACAAGTATAGGGGATTGCAACAGTTTTCGAGGGTAGAGTATTCAACCCAAATTTATTGATTCGACACAAGGGGAGCCAAAGAATATTCTCAAGTATTAGCAGCTGAGTTGTCAATTCAACCACGGCTGGAAAACATAATATCCGCGGCAAAGTATTTAGTAGCAAAGTAATATGGAAGCAACGGTAACGGTGGCAAAAGTAACAGTATTGGTTTTGTAGTGATTGTAACAGTGGCAACGGGAAAGTATCTAAGCAAAGATCAATATGTGAAAAGCTCGTAGGCAATGGATTGGTGATGGATAATTATGTCGGATGCGATTCCTCATGCAATAGTTATAACATAGGGTGACACAGAACTAGCTCCAGTTCAATAATGTAATGTAGACATGTATTCCGAATATAGTCATACGTGCTTATGGAAAAGAACTTGCATGACATCTTTTGTCCTACCCTCTCGTGGCAGCGGGGTCCTATTGGAAACTAAGGGATATTAAGGCCTCCTTTTAATAGAGTACCGTACCAAAGCATTAACACTTAGTGAATACATGAACTCCTCAAACTACGGTCATCACCGGTAAGTATCCCAATTATTGTCACTTCGGGGTTAATGGATCATAACACATAATAGGTGACTATAGACTTGCAAGATAGGATCAAGAACTCACATATATTCATGAAAATATAATAGGCTCAGATCTGAAATCATGGCACTCGGGTCCTAGTGACAAGCATTAAGCATAGCAAAGTCATAGCAACATTAATCTTAGAACATAATGGATACTAGGGATCAAACGCTAACAAAACTAACTCGATTACATGATAAATCTCATCCAACCCATCACCGTCCAGCAAGACTACACATGGCGGTGAGTATCATGAAATTGGTGATGGAGGAAGGTTGATGATGACGATGGCGACGGATTCCCCTCTCCGGAGCCCCGAACGGACTCCAGATTAGCCCTCCCGAGAGAGATTAGGGCTTGGCGGCGGCTCCGTATCATAAAACGCGATGAATCCTTCTCTATGATTTTTTCCTCTCCGAACGTGAATATATAGAGTTGGAGTTGAGGTCGGTGGAGCACCAGGGGGCCCACGAGGCAAGGGGCGCGCCCAGGGGGTAGGCGCGCCCCTACCCTCGTGGACATGGTGTGGGCCCTCTGTCCTTGATTCTTTCGCCAGTATTTTTTATATATTCCAAAAATATTCTCCGTTTATTTTCAGGTCATTCCGAGAACTTTTATTTCTGCACAAAAATAACACCATGGCAATTATGCTGAAAACAGCGCCAGTCCGGGTTAGTTCCATTCAATTCATGCAAGTTAGAGTCCAAAACAAGGGCAAAAGTGTTTGGAAAAGTAGATACGTTGGATACGTATCAGTCATTCACACACTGATTTCCCCAGCACAGTCGGCCTTCCTACAAACCAAGTGCATTCATGACAGTTTTCTGTACATCCAAAATTGCGTCAAACCAGTTCACAGAAAGAAGACTCCGGCCCTACTACTCAAACTAGACATCACCAAAGCCTTCGACAATGTATCCTGGGAATACATCCTTGAGCTTATGCAGAGGCTAGGATTTAGTGCTCGGTGGAGAGACTGGATCGCTCTCCTACTCTCCACCTCATCTTCTTCATTCCTCCTAAACGGCTCGTCGGGCTGGAAGATTACGCATCGTCGAGGACTCTTGCAGGGCGACCCACTATCGCCTTTCCTGTTCATCTTGGCAATTGATCCCCTACATCACCTCTTAGAGGAGGCCACGCATCGACAAATTATTGCTCCACTGCCCGGCTGTGAGCTCAAACTTAGAACCAGCCTATACGCCGACGATGTAGTCATATTTTCAAACCCAATACAACATGAGATTGACGCGCTCCTAGACATCCTCCAGGGCTTTGGTGAATCTGAGGGCCTCCATATAAACCCCTCAAAGTCATCGGCTCTACCCATTAGATGCGACAACGTCGACCTCATGGCCATGCCACCATGCAGCGACGAGGACATGGCCCTGTTTGCGGCTGCAACGACAGTAACGATAGGAGATGGCTCGACGGCTCTCTTCTGGCACTCTCGCTGGATTGGAACATGCACCCTCGCCTCAGCATACCTGTGACGCCCCCGATTCAATCATGCACTAATCATACACGCAAATGTGTACGATCAAGATTAGGGACTCACAGGAAGATATCACGACACAACTCTAGACACAAATAAAATAATACAAGCTGCATATTACAAGCCAGGGGCCTCGAGGGCTCGAATACAAGCTCAATACACAAGAGTTAGCGAAAGCAACAATATTTGACTACAGACATAAGTTAAACAAGGATGCCTTAAGAAGGCTAGCACAAACATCAACGATCGAAGAGGCAGGCCTCATGCCTGGGACCTCCTAACTACTCCTGGTCGTCGCCGGTCTCCATGTAGTAGTAGGCAACCTCGGTGCAGTAATAGTAGTCGACTGGGGTGGCATTTGGCTCCATGGTTCCACCATCTGGTTGCAACAACCGGAAAGAAGAAAGAAGGGGGAAAAGGGGTAGCAAAGAAACCGTGAGTACTCATCCAAAGTACTCGCAAGCATCAGATCTATACTAAGTATGCATTGGCATCAAATGGAGGGGTTGTATCTGTGGACTGAACTACAGAATGCCAGAATAGAGGGGAAGGCCTAGCCTATCGAAGACTAGCATCTTCAAGCAGCTCCAAGCATCTTGCATCATGTAGAAGAGTAAGGATATCATATTATAATTAGCAATCATGTTGTAGTGAACGCCTAGATATGGACGCAGACGTAGAGGAAGCAGATGAACATAGGCCAGCAGTCGCGTCCCAAAAACCTAATTATCCCTTTCCCGTCAACCGTGCACGCGGTGAACGGGATGGATCGCCGCCGGCAGCAGCAGCAGTGGAACAACGTGGGCATGAAGGCAGATGTGATCTGATTCGCGTGACGGCTAGGGTAGGAGATGCCTCACACATATAAATAAGCGCATAGGTGTGAGCTCGGCTCGAATAATTCCCGCGATGCAGCGCGGCGGAGGAGGAGCGCGCGAGGGCCTCTTCTCTTCTGAGGCTCCAATAGCATGTGGAAGAGAATCCCTTATAAGAAGGTCCAACTCCTCTCCAACTAGCAAGGTGGGACTAAACTTTCCACCACCCCTTGTCATGACACCTACATGAGCTCTTAGAGATTTTTATGAAATTGTTAGATGGGACTAAAGCCCACCCCATATTTCAACAGCGAGATCTTTAACCCAAGTGATATTTGCTCAACTAACTAATCAATCAAACCGATTTCTTTCATACTCCCTCCGTCCCAAAATGCTAAAAAATGTAAGATCATTTTTTACACTACGGGACCAAGCAATCAGAGAGACCTAGTTGAGCTTCTACACCATAGTTGTTGCATGCACGTGCAGTGGGGGAGCTACCCAAAAATGATTGAGCGGGCAAAGGTGGTCGATACTGAAGGAAACACATTTTTCTCTCTCAAAAAGACCCTAATTTACATATACTATTAAATCTCCCGGCCATGGCCCATCTGACCTTGCTGTAGCTCTGCCGGCGTGCAGGCGAGTGTTTGTTGCACTTCTCACAATGGCTCTTCTGAAAATTAGCTGAGATCATGATGTGTTGATTGATTAAGCTTAGCATGCAGTTTTCTAAGTCATGTATACGGGTATACATTCACCCCTATGAACACAAACATGCACACCTTACCCATATTAGCACCTTCAAGACTGAGCCGACATATCATTTTAAGATTGACGAAGTCATCACAGGCGCCTCGTAGTCGATGAGAACGTCCCCTCCCACTAAACACGCATCTCTGGAAACCCTGAAATAAATTTAATATAATGTGAGCACCATAACTTGAATCCTGGTGGGCTAATGATACCACTATCCTCCTAACCATCCAGTTACAGATTGGTTCGCCTAAGTCATCTAGATCAACGTTTTTTTCTTGGCGCATGTTCATCCAGAAGGTGGCCGCATAAGAGATGGTGCATGTGGAACAACGCGAGTGAGCGCTTAGGCTTTCCGCATAAATAATGACAAAACCTGCACACAATTTACACATAAATGTGTTTTTTAATACACATATAATAATGGAGTTTTTGCAAGAAGCAATTGTAAGAAAGAATGAATTCGTGGCATTGGTATTACCTTAAATTAGAAAGAAAATAACATATACAAGTTTACACAAATTTAAAATAAGGAATTTTTGTATAAAGACTGAATTGGTGGTATTGATATTACCCTTTAAAAGATAGAAAAATTATGAAATTTCCACACACTTTACACGGAAATTGTGCTTTCTATAATACCCAAGTATAAGCATATAATAATGGATTTTTGCAAAAAAAAATGTTTCCTATGAATGAATAAATTAATGGATTAGTATTACCCAATAAGAAGGAAGAGAATGAAATAAAACTACAAAAACAAATAATGAATTAGTGGCATTGCTATTACACTTATAAAATAAAATATTGAAAATAATCAGTTTTTCAAGAAATAATGAATTATTAGCATTTGTATTACTCTTGAAGAAGAAAGACAATAAAATAATCTAAAACAGGAAATAACAAAATCTGCACATAATTTACAAAAAGTTACGCTTTTTATAATATGCAAGAATAATCATATAATAGTAAAACTTTCACACCAAAAAAGTTTCTAAGAAGTAAAAATTTAGTGCTGGCGGTATTACTCTTAAAGAAGAAAGGAAATGAAATAAAAGCCAAAACAAACTCAAAACTATGAAGTTTTCCACGAAAGAATAAATTAGCGGCAGTGATATTACCATTTTAAAGAAAAAATGAACCTAAAAAAGAGAAATGAACTAGAAAAATTCAAAATAATGAAGTTTGCAAAGGAAGAATGAATCAGTGACACTGATATTACCCTTGAAGAAGAAAGAAAAAAAATCTAAAACAAACAATGGTAAAAACTAAATACAATAAACATAAAAATTGTGCTATTAAAAACATGCAAGCTTAAGTATATAATAGTGGGATTTTCACAAAAATAAAGTTTCCTAAGAACAAATGAATTAGTGGCATTGGTATTATCATAAAAAAGGAATAAAAATAAAATAATAATAATAATAATAATGAAATTTATTAAGGATGAATGAGTTAGTGGCATTGGTATTACCCTTTAAGAAGAAGGAAAATAAAAGAACTGGCAAAACTTTTGTAGTGAAATTGCACTTTTTATAATTTGCAAAGGATAATCATATAATGGTGCATTTTTGGCGCATATTGTATAGTTTTTATGTCTATACATTTACGCTCCCAATATCTTGAAAATAGCCAAAAATAAAACCGATAGTTGAAAAGGAAAAACAGAAGAAAAAACACATAAAAACTAAAAAAAATAGGAAAACAAATGGAGAAAGAGAAAGGCTGGGTTGCATAGATAACGGGTCGCGGCCCAATAAGAAATGAACTGACCGAAAACTCTGTTCATTCGACAAAACCAAGGCCAAAAAAGTACAGGGAAAAAAACAGAAAAAGGATGCACTCAAAGCATAGATCAACGACTAGTAAATGGACTAATCCAAATTTAATTTTCAAGCGACTCACATATAGATGGATTAGTTAAAATTTCATAGTTGTATCAAAAAAAGGTTTAACTTTTTGACCCAGAAACTCTAGAACAATTGTTTATATTAATTAAAATAAGTAAAAAGTTATTTAATGTGCAAACTACAAGCCTAAAGCTATCCAATTCCAGTTTTTCTAACATGAAGAAATTCCAAATTCTAGTTACTTTTGTTAAACAAAGCAAGCAATACATTGGTCAAGACAATTAATGTGTTGGGATTTAGTTCTGATCCTCATCACCAGCATATCTTGCATCAGTTTGAATCTCGAGGAATGCATTGAAGGTCATTTATTCTCAAATATCTTGCCATTTCTTTGCATCTATAAATTTCAGCAACCCATTATAATGATATCCATAACAATCTTTTTAGGCAGGGCAGATTTCAAGAGTCTGATCTCATCGAAAGTAGATATGCATGGAGGTCTTCGTGGGATGATAGTGTCCCAGTAGGCTTGCACAAAAGAGCAATTCCATAGCCGATGCAGGGTATTTTATGCAAGTACATGATCCAGTAACTCTTCATGTGCACACCCTTGCGCTTAAGGAGATTTCTGGAGTTAAGTCTATCATGCATAACTTACCAGAAGAAAATTTTATGGCTAGCAGCTTTCCAAAGCCGTTTGAAAATGATGTGAGCCTGACATTGATCAATCAAATGGTTGTACATTTTCTTGCATGAGAATTGCTTTGAATATCAAATATAAGCCCAACAATCATGCTCAAAAGTAATAGGGTGGTGCACCAACAAATGACTCAGATTCTCAAACTGGTTGAAAGCCTGAATTGACAGAGGTATGTGGAAGCTTTCTGTGATGTCTGCCTGAAACAACAAAACCACATATGATGAGTTTTGGTTAATAGCAAAAGAGTACAATTCAGAATATTGCACTTTGAGTTGTTGATCCTCCCATTTGTGTTCCCAAAATAAAGTTAAATCTACAGATGGCATAGAACATGCGGCAACCTCTTTGAATAAGGGAAGCCGCTCTAGGTGAGACTGCCACCAAAAGGAGCCCTCAATTCTACCACATGGCCTCAGAATAGTATGATTCTGAGACAAGCTTGACCCATGACAACTCTTCCTTGTTGTAAAACTTATGCAGATTCTTAATTAGGATTCCCAATCCTCCATGGCTTTTAGGCTTGTAGGTCTCCTTCCAAGCAATTAAAGCAGGGCCATATTCTTCTCCATAAACAAAATATGAGGTACTTATTAATTGTTGGGAATCGTAATACTCCCTCCATTCCCTTATACAAGGTCACAAACTCATATTACAAGTACCAAGATAAAATTTAATGACTCCTTTGCAAGTCAACTTTTCTTTTCGTTAACCGGGATCATTAATACACCACAAACATGCATCGAATGAATGGGAATGAAGTGGCTGAGTGTCATTATGACTACATGCATGTAAGTATTAAAAAGTTGCTAGTCCAAGGAAACATCATTAATTTTTGCCTCGATTACTGTTGATGGCCTTGTATTGATGCAAAATGTATTTTTGACAGTGGCCTTGTATAAGGGAATGGAGGGAGTAGAAAAAACCCGTCATAGGAATCAAGAATCATGATCACTACGAAGATGCATACAACGTTAGATTTGACCGTTACCAACTTCGAGTTACAGTGGAAAAATAGTTGGCATAGGTCGTTCTTGAAGTCTCTCGAACCGTCCCACAGACATATCAATATTTGTGTGTGTGCTTAAAGATATCGGTTCATAGGCCATTGTGAGATTACATCTGGAGGCTTAACTGAATAAGTAAGAGTAACAAGAGGAAGATCTATACAAGAAAGCCTTTTTGGCCAAACAGTGGGTAATAAGATTATTTTTATCCTAGGAATATGTGTGACAACCTTGTAAGAGTTGAGGTAGGAAGTAATATTAAATAAATTTGCAAGTAAACGTCTGGCCCCCCAATGTCTGTCTTTCAAATAAATTCTTCGCTTCAGCGGCATCAACCAATATCATGCAATCATAATGGAAAGATATCAAGTTCCATCCCAAAGCCTAAGCAGCCAGGAATAAACCCATATCTTCTGCCTGCAAAATAGAGAGAGAAAACATTTAAGGCCATCGCTTGAATGAATAGTGAGTGGTTATTCTCTTCATTCCTTATGAACACTGCAAAGGAAGCTTCGTTTCCCACCACCGCAGGATTAAAGGCCGCATCAACATAAGCCAAGAAGCATGTAGATAGTTTTCTGTTTGGAAAGAAAATCGTTTCTAGACTTCCAAATGTTCCATAGAAGAGTAAAAATGTAGGCTATGTTTAACAGTTTAAGTGGAGCTGCTGAGAGGACAAGATGAGCAGAGGGATACAAATTAGTTAGTAAGTGTTTGTGCTTAATTAGCGGAGCCCGGTAGACTAAACGGAGCACTTGCCACCCCTGAATCTACATGGCCGTGCAGGAATTTGTCATCACGTCCAATGTAGGCAGGTAAATATGCACCAAATCCATGAGCCGAACGAGTATAGTATAGTAGATCATCTTTCCGTACGTTACGGTTCATCATCATCAGTAGTAAACTGGGCAAGTCGCCGCGCAGAAACGGCAAGGAACGGGCGTAAAAACGGAACGTCTTTAGCCTTTCCTAAAGGCCCCAGACCGCGTCAACCCCCGCCCAATCATACGCGCCCACATGTCCTCCTCCCCTCCCCGCCTCCTCCTTTATTAACCGCGCCACCTCCTCCCCTGCTTCCCACACGCCCCGGCTCCAAAGCGCAGGCCTTCTCTTTCCCCACACCACACCACCCACCGGCCTCCTCCCACCCGAACCCCCATTAACCCCAGAGGAGAGATCCCCCGTCCTCTGACGCCAGCGGCCATGTCCGTCACGCGGGTTCTTGCGCTGCTTGTCGCGGCGGCGCTGGTGGCCGCGGCGCCGGCGCGCGTGGGCGCGGCGGGGGCGTGCGCGGCGGAGAGGTTCTCCAAGAACCGCGTGTACGCCGCCTGCACCGACCTGCCCACCCTGGGCGCGTCCGTGCACTGGACCTACGACCCGGCGGCCTCCTCCCTCTCCGTGGCGTTCGTCGCCGCGCCGCCCTCGTCCGGCGGCTGGGTCGCCTGGGGCCTCAACCCCTCCGGCGACGGCATGAGCGGCACGCAGGCGCTCGTCGCCTCGCCCACGGGCAGCGGCGGCGCGTACGGCGTCCAGACGTTCGACATCCAGGGCACGTCGCTCGGATCGCCGGGCCCCATCGCCTACAAGACGTCCGACCTCGCCGCCGAGGTCGGCGCCGACGGCCGCGTCCAGATGTTCGGGAAGCTCGCGCTCCAGAACGGCACCGGGGAGGTGAACCAGGTCTGGCAGGTGGGACCGGCGTCGGGCGGGAGCATCGGCATACACGCCATGGCCGCCGCCAACATGGGGGCCAAGGGGAAGCTCAACCTCGTCACGGGGGCGACCACAGCCGTCAGCGGAGGCAGCATCCTCAGGAAGAAAAATGTGAGCACTCTACCCCGGAATTTATTCATTTGATTCCACATTTATGTCTCCATGCTCAAGTTTTTCCTTCCTTTCGAACGCTTCAATTTGGCAATCGTAACGCAAACTAAAATTGGACGAGGAGAGATATTCTATACAGAAAAAACTTGAATTGCTGGCAAAGTAATGGGGACAATTTTCACCTTTTAACATAAGCTCTAATTTTTTTTAGTATCCAACTTTTCTACGAGCGAGTAACTGTAGCTGTCGAAGCGGTTTACTGCAATGTTTAAACAGGAGTAAACCACATGAACTAGTGGCAACAACATGGAAATACAATCAATTTTGTATGCTTCTAACGGACACCTCACAAGAAAACTGTGCCTGTTTGCCATGTGAAATCTCACATGCATATGGAAGATTTCAACTCTAGTGCCCCGGTTGGTTTGAGTTGACTTGTATCTGAACACACATCAGCTGTATGATTTCCTCGTAAAGTTGACTCTGTGTGTCACATGGTTTTGTCTGTTCCATGCACTTTGAAAATTTACACACTGGAGCTGATATTTCCAAGCCTAGCCAGTAGATTTCTTCCTGCCTTGGTGGACTTTACCCTTTGATCAGTCTAATTGTTGATAGCTACATTTGCTTGTTCATTCATGGCATTGAGATGGAAGTATAAAACAGAGCATACTGAAGTAGGAGTACTAATTTTATCAAAACATTGTCATCCTTACCCCTGTTTTTTTTTCTGTGCAGACCCATGGAATTCTGAATGCTGTGAGCTGGGGGATTCTTCTGCCAATGGGAGGCATAGTTGCTAGATACCTCAAGACATTCAAATCAGCCGACCCTGCCTGGTTCTACCTTCACGTTGCTTGCCAGCTGATCGGGTATGCTGTGGGAGTGTCTGGCTGGGCCACCGGCATTCATCTAGGAAATCTGTCCAAGGGAATCACCTACTCGCTTCACAGGAACATCGGGATCGCCGTATTTGCTCTCGGTACCGTTCAGGTAGATGATCTCCACATTCCCAATTCCTCTCTCTATCATCTGCTAAAATTGAAGCATTTTTGTGCAATGCCAGTTGCCTAGCTGAGCAGAGCTTACTAATGCTGTGACCATTTCTTTCTTGTGCAATAGATCTTTGCGCTGTTCCTGAGGCCGAAGAAGGATCACAAGCTGCGGGTGTACTGGAACGTGTACCACCACTCGGTGGGCTACACCATCATCATCCTGGGCATCGTCAACATCTTCAAGGGCATGAGCATCCTGGACGTGGCGCAGAAGTGGAAGACGGGCTACATCATCGCCATCGGCATCCTGGGCGGCGTCGCGGTGGCGCTGGAGGTGATCACCTGGGCCATCGTGCTCAAGAGGAGGAAGACGGAGGACAAGGCCTACAACGGCGGCGCCTCCAACAACAACAACGGCCATCTGCCCATGTGATGCGATGTGATGTGATTCTTTCTCGGTGGCCGGAGTCTGTGGGCTGTGTTGAGCTGAGCTGCGTGTGTGTGAGCATGGATTGGCAGATGCTATGTAGGTTAGGGCCGGGCCTTAGTGGCCTTCGTCTCTCTGTTTCTTTTTGTATGATGATGATGATGATTGATAGATGTGTGTGTATAGTACTGCTGCACATTATATTAGTTATTATATACTGGAATGAGAGAGGTGATGCCGGTCGATGCATACTTGGGTACTTGTTGTGCGTGCATTTTGGTACGTTTTGGTCTGAAGTACACTTGTTGTGGCATATGCTGTGTTGATGATCATCATCACCCACTTGTTTTATGGGGCCATTTAGCCATGGCCTGTTTTTGTGATAGCCGGGAGAGGTGTCCCGGTGGTGGTGGTTGGTGAAGCAGAAGCAGAAGCCGGGAAGATAGAAAATGTTTCTGCCAGTGAGTGGAAGCATGATCTCTCTAGAAAGGAGGTGACACGGGCAGCAGGCGTCAAGTACACTGAATTTGTTTCTTCAAGGCCGGGGAAAGCGAATGCAGAGTTCTTTCACTTTTGTATTCCCCACAGGACATTTGGTTGTTTCTGGTGCTAGTGTACGTACAGTATGTATAACTTTCCCACTCCGTGAGTGGGCCTGCTGGGTGGCGGATCTGTCCATACGTGTCCCGGTACGAATGAACAAGATTGGCAGTGGCGTGCAGTGGGTGGTTCACTTGAGCCGAGAAGAGAAGCGAACGGGTGAGGAATTGGAGAGGGCGTGTGTGGCGCTAGATTCAGTGCAGGTCGATTCATACATACGGACTTTCTCGTGACAGAATAGCTTGTGGCAACCGCAAAAAGAGTACGGAAAGCCAAGATGGAACATGGAGACGTGCCGCCTAGCGCAAAGGATCGTTTGCAGGCTGCAGCGACCCATCGAGACATACATTGATTGATATCGCTGGTTAGGCTGGCTGACGCCGCCTTGTCCCTTTTCCATTGGCGGCTTTGATGCTGGTATATTTTCATGCATGCAAGAGGACCATTGTTGCACCTCGCTTGTTGAACGGAAGATATGCGAGCAAACGTTCGCCTAGCGCGAAGTCCCTCATGGGATCGCGCTGTCCCTTGTCCATTTGCGGCTAATGCTATACACTACAGGACTTATTTTCATGCAAGAGGAACGCTGTTGCATCTCTGCGTGTTGAGCGGAGAATACGCCGGCACGGCAATGGCCCAGACCCCCAAGACGCCACCGCGTGTCAGGCGGAAGCCGCCGAGCAGAGCAGCACGCACGCGGCGCATGCTGCTGCCGAGCACCAGATTCCAACGGCATCTCGGCTTTTCTCCCGCCAGTCACCCTCAGCCTCATCGCGGCGGCGGGAGAGCTCGGAGCCCGTGGCTGTCGCGCACGCGTAGCTCGATCGCGCCGCGCCGCGATCCGAGGCCCGTCCACGCCGCGTGCGTCGACACACCGTGAACGTGAAAGATTCTTCCGCTCTTGTCCGTCCATTGTATACGTTCCTAGTCGGAAGAGGGAGGATGATTTAGACCGCCCTTCTGGTTGTAACCTTACCCGCGAAATTTGATGGGCATGTTTCGCACGGCACGTACGCTCCAAAAGAAGACATGAATTTTCAATACGTACTCCAGGAGTAGTACATTATCTGGGCGTGCAGTGCAGACTACTCCGACAAGTCTCACTTTCCAGTTGGTAGGAACGGTCTAGACTCAAGTTCCAACTCAACCCATTGACGACTTCCTTTAACGAAACCAAAAGTTTTGAGGGATAGTAGACCACAACATACTAAGAGCATTACTAGTAGAACTCTAAAACCCTCAAATCCTTAAGGGCCTCTTTGATTCGTGGGATTGTAAAAACATGGGAATAGGAAAAATATAGAATTAAAATGTCATACTCATCTCAATCATATAGGATTTTCGGCTGTTTGATTGCATCATAGGAAAAACAAAGGATTCTTTCAAAGAGGTTTGAGTGGATGCTAGAAATCCTATGGGAAGTAGTACAAAAAATTCCTTAGAAAAAATTTCTATAGGATTCAAACCTATGAATCAAACAAACAACATAGGAAAAATTCCTAAGGATTTTAATCCTTCAAAATTCCTATGCAAATCCTTTGAACCAAAGGAGCCCTAAAGCAGTTTTAAGGGGTGAGAAGTGCCATTTTTTGACACTCTTAAGGGTTGAAAAACAGGGGCAAATACTAGAACCCTCAAATCCAACCCTTAAACTGCTTTAAGGGTTGGATTTGAGGGTTCTAGTCTTTGCCTCACCCCCAACCTTTAAAACTGTCATTTCACATATCACACATTTCATCACATTTCATCATATGACATACCACAAATTCCATCACATTTAACATAAAACAATAATCATTCTAGTTATTATTACACCACCGAATGGTCCAACATTAATCAAATTACAATGTTTTTAGATCTAAAGAAGAAACATGTCCTTGTTTAATGGTCCAACAGATAATATAGATGAAAATTTTAGCACCAATGTCTGTCTTCAAACTATAGATATGCTAAAAGTAAAGCTTGGTGTGACATACAAATATAGCAATTATCAAAGTTTGACGATTTTATAAGGACAGACAAATTTGACCTTGTTCTGATACTTCAAAAGTACCGTTAGTGCAACTGATTAGTGAATGTATACCTTGATCATTTCTCGAAAACCTCCTGACACAAGAAACATATTGCTTTTCATAAACATGTGGATGAACCAAGAACTAGGCCTGCTCGAACTCATTGACGCAAAGCATCAAACAGCTCGTGGGCATGCGCCGCGCGATGCAAAGAGTGGCAAACACCGACGCCGGACTAAAATTAAGCTCCAAGCAAGGGGGGCACGAAGAAATTCATACGAACAGCAGGCAACAGCATTGAGACGTGGCCTATGATTTCTTCTCTGCCGAGACCAGCTTGCTGAGTGCCTGCTACCGTGGCCGACGTCCGCGCCCTCCTCACGCTGAGCCGCGCGCGCGGCCGCTCGCCTCGCCCTGCTCGCTGCGGGCTGCGACGGTGACGAAGGGACGGCGCGGCGCATCACCTCTGGCGGCGGAGGGCGGGCAGGGGCGGCGATCCGCGCGGAGAGGAGGCGCAACCGTCCGGGGCCGGGGATGGACGCGGCCGAGGCGTGAGGCACCGGCGGGACGGCGGCGGGCGGCCGGATCCGCGCGGCGGCGGCGGCGGCGCGGAGGTTGGGGAGGATGAAACTTCCCTCCCGCGCGTCGTTGCTAGGATTGCAGGTCGACCCCTGTTTTCCTCCCAAACCTTCACTTCTACAGATTGGAGATGTGTTTTCGGGTTGGGCCTCTAAAAATATTTGAGGGTCTAAGGGTTTAAGGGATCTAATCTACGCACCTTTTTTTGTCCAAACTATAAAAAAACAGTTATTTTTACAGATTTAAAGGTTTAGGGGTACTACTAGAAATGCTCTAAACGCTTGATCATTGGAGCGAGTTCAGTGAGATTAGCCAAACCCAACTTAGCCACAACTGCTCTTTATCCTCTATACTAGGTAGATAGACTAGATGCAACTAAACTAATCCGCAGTTTCGCAAAAAAAAAAAAAAACTAATTCGCACCAAATTTTGACCAAATCTGTCGCTAGGTAGGCAGTCCACCAGATTTGACCTAGCCTAACTGCTCACGCGGCGCCCCTCTCCAATCTTCCGCACCTTGCCAAATCACAAGCCCAAGTTTTTTTTTGGAACCTATAAATCACAAACCCAAGTTAGTTTTCCGTACGAATGCCAAATCTTCTATTCAGAGCTGAGGCCTTGAGTTTTTAGCTTGCCAAGTTGGTTCCGCTTGCACTTGGCTAACCACAGCCTTTGGTTCAGTTGGTGGGTGCAGAGATTGCCTCCTTCTCTCAAGAAACTTGTAGGCTAGACTTCAGAGGGAGAGTTGAGCTGTGTTTCCTGAAAATATTCAGAGCTGAGGCCTGAAGTGGCTACCAAGTATCAACCGACTCTCATAGTAGATCATGATGCATGGGCATGGCAGAAGCTTTTAAGGCTTTGTGAAAGGTAGCAGCTGTCGCTGAGCCAGTAGTACGTACCAAGTGAAGTTTCGGGCTTTCGGAAACTGGATACGTCCCAACTTCTCAACAGCAGGCAACACCATTCTTTCATGTATGTATACAAAGCACTTCCACATCACACGCACTCGTCCACAAAAAACAAGCAAAAAAAAAAAGAGAACTAACTACAGATTATGCCCTATAACTATAACTATGCACTTCTTCTTTGGTTGCACGAAGAATGGTGAGGCTGCATATGTACAGCGTTAACAGTTGAGCAGCCTCTCTCTGATTTTTTGGGTAAGCACACTATTACCTCACCCCCTATACAAAAGTTCTACTGCATGAAACAAAAAGAAAGGTGTTACACTGACGGACTGAACTGCACGTTCTTGGCATGTTCAGTCTGTTTGTTCTGCATTGCAGATAGCATTTACATTTTACAACCATATAGTATCACGTCAAATGTCTCATGAGTTATGGTCACAAAAAATTTCTAAAAAAAATAGCATCACAAAACTCTCATGAACAACATGAGGTCATGCAGGATGCAACCAACCTTGGGTCATTGGGGAAATCGAGCAAGATGTGTTATCCGCGGCCATACCCTTGGCCAGCCTCCTCTGTTGCTCCGCTCTCGCCCAATCGTCGGATAACTGCAGCCGCACCAACCTTCTTGAATTTCAACTTTGATCCACCACCATGGGTCACTGTGTGTGACTCGATAAGTGATGTCACGCGTCCAGCAGCTTCCTACAGCCCACCGACACAAAACCTGCCACCTCCGTCGCAATCTCCTAGCTACACTCCCTAAATATATAGTCCAACAAATTATAATCCCGCATCATGCGTACAGGAGCAGGAATACAGAAGAATTCAAATACTTGAGACTAATGAACGACGGCAATCTGGATCCGAGATATGGGCTTAGCGGCTTGCTTGAAAATATCTATAAAAGAGCAACGGTGGCAACAAACGATGTCTTATCAGTTATCGGCATGAAGCATTAACAATAAAAAAAACTTCCATGCGTAACAGACAATGAACATTTTCCAATACACAAATGACTAAACTTGATGGACATTGTCTTGAGATGCAGTTCAGTTACGGTTTCACTCTCACCTCCAAAAGCCACACGCAGCGACCATGGCCATCAAATGCAGCACTGACATCACCACGTACCATCCATCGACTATGGCCATTTCATGCAGTTTACCAAGCACTAACAGGTAATTATATAATAGAAAACCTGGCGCGTGTCACTTAGTTTGGGAAAGCAGCATACCTCGTCCTCTTGGTTAGTCCAAAGTTCCAAACTAATTGTACGCTGAGCCTCAATTCACACCTGCACATTTACAACATTCATGCAACGAAATAATAAACAGAATTGCCGACCAACAAAACCAAAATCTAGCCTCCACACCTCCAACCAACATCCTAGCATCAACCAACTCAGAAAGCAACAACATGTTGAAACCTGTCAAAGCAAAATCTAGCCTCCACGCCTAGCCTCCAAGCTGGTGGCCACTCCGGCCCCGGCGTCCCACGCCTAACCTTCCACGCCGGTGGCCACTCTGGCCCTGCCGTCCACCACCTAGCCTTTCACCGTGATTCACTCTGAATACGGTAACTACACTCTCAACATCCATGGCTCTCTTAGATCTCCAGTTCGATGCAGGTCTCAAGTTCGAAGAACAAGTGTGGTAGAAGTTTGGAGTGCCTATCAATTTCTTAGAAGGTTGAAACCTCAAAGAACTCTTCTTGGTTGCTGAATTCTCAAGATCCAAGTTAAGGCTCAATGAGGATTCTGCGGGTCTCATCCTGCAATCTTGCTTTGGAGGACATGCCTCGCGTTTCAAGTTCAGATGTTGTCAGAATTGGACCATCAAGTTCTCTGTTGCATCAAAAGACGTTAGTTTTCTCATCTTTCATGGAGGTAACATTTCAAATCAAAATTTTAATCTTTCGTTCTGGTTATGGGGCGGAGGAGGACCAGACTATCTTCGAGAATTTGAGCTCTTTTCTCGTGAGAAAGATGATGAATGGACTCAGGTATTCAGAAAAGGTAAATCAAAATCCTATGCTCAAGCTGTTCAAACCCAAAGAATCGTCACCCAAGACCGAGCCCGGATCTCAGTCTTCCAGCGTCTGCAATTTCCCGCTGATGGATCATCGACATTTACTCCTCAGGCATCAGTAACTTCCTAGGTGGCGATTGCTCGGATTAATGGTCCTGTAATATCAAGAGCGGGTGTCGGTGTCAAAACCGGCGGATCTCGGGTAGGGGGTCCCGAACTGTGCGTCTAGGCCGGATGGTAACATGAGGCAAGGGACACGAAGTTTTACCCAGGTTCGGGCCCTCTCAATGGAGGTAAAACCCTACGTCCTGCTTGATTAATATTGATGATATGGGTAGTACAAGGGTAGATCTACCACGAGATCAGAGAGGCTAAACCCTAGAAGCTAGCCTATGGTATGATTGTTGATGTGTATGTTGTCCTACGGACTAAAACCCTCCGGTTTATATAGACACCGGAGAGGGTTAGGGTTACATAGAGTCGGCTACAATGGTAGGAGATCTGAACATCCGTATCGCCAAGCTTGCCTTCCACGCCAAGGAAAGTCCCTTCCGGACACGGGACGGAGTCTTCAATCTTGAATCTTCATAGTCCAGGAGTCTGGCTGAAGGTATAGTTCGGCTATCCGAACACCCCCTAATCCAGGACTCCCTCAGTAGCCCCTGAACCAGGCTTCAATGACGACGAGTCCGGCGCGCAGATTGTCTTCGGCATTGCAAGGTGGGTTCCTCCTCCAAGTACTTCATAGAAGATTTTGAACACAAAGATAGTGTCCGGCTCTACAAAATAAGTTTCCACATATTGCCATGGAGAGAATAATATTTACACAAATCTAATCTGCTGACGTACTCCGTAGTGTGACATTACACCACGGCGAAGCTTTTATTCGAACCGTTTTACTGTCCCATCTTAGCGCGTTATGCGAGGCGGTTTCCTTGGCACGTCTTATTAAAGCAGAGATCGTGTCCCCTTATTCCGGGATTCTCATCAATACGGGCGTGGGTAACCCAACCGCTTCTAGGACTCCTAGATCATAGGCAAGTCCAAACGGACACGGGGAGGACGCTTGATATTCACCCTCTTTATAAAGGGACCAGGCTTTTATTTTTCCCTCCCGTGCTCAATCGAATCCTTACCCCACCTCAAGCTCAAGCGCCCGAAGTTCAGGTCAGGTGCTCCGAACCTTCAGTCATGTTTGGATCTAGCCTTCAAGGCCGATGGGTGCCTTCCTCTGTCACGGAAGAAGACATCAAAAAGTTGAGGGAGGCCAAATATCTGATCACCGAGATTTTGCATCGGCTGCCTCCCCGAGGGCAGGTCGTCCCTACCCCCGAACCCAACGAGAACGTCGTGTTCGTTTCCCACTTCCTCCGAGGTCTAGGCCTTGCTCTGGATCCTTTCGTCAGGGGCTTGATGTTTTACTACAGGCTAGACTTCCATGATCTAGCTCCGGACTCCTTTCTTTAAATCACGACATTTATTGTCGTGTGCGAGGCCTTCCTCCGGGTTACCCCTCACTTTGGCTTGTGGCTCAAGACCTTTGAAGTGAAGCCGAAGATGGTCGAGGGGCAACATGCAGCGTGTGGAGGTGCCTCAATACGCAAGATGACGGGAGCTCCGTGGCCCAAAGGTTCCATCCCAGAGGTGTCTAAATTGTGGCAACAGGAGTGGTTCTACATCACGGCTCCTAGAAGTGCCAAGTGGGCGGTCGCCCCTATTTTCCGCTCGGGCCCTCCACCACAATTGATGTTGTGGATCAGCAGAGGCCTGAGCTGGGGCCCAGCCAAGGACGTGCCTATACTGCAAAGCCGCATTCGGGATCTCTTCAATGGAGATTTCAATTTGGTTGCGGTAATACAAGTTATGCTGGTTCGTCAAGTCCAGCCTTGCAAATGCCGGCCTCCTCGCCTATGGGAATTCAATCCCGAGGGACCGCGTGTCATTGAAAATTTTCTCGGCCTGACGCACGAGGAGATGTACAAGTCATTCTTCGGACCTCAGGTGGAGTCTCCGGAAATCACCGAGGACGTGGGACTGAGTAGTAACCGCGCCGCCGAATAGGTAAGGCATCTTCCGGCCGAACATACTGTCTCTCATTTGTTACGAAGTTATTTCTGAGAGTTCGCCTTTTGATCAGGACTGGCTAGCAAAGGCAAAGTTGATTCGGTGTTCGGCCCCCCTCCCTGAGGGTTTGGAAAATCCGGTCCTGGAAAAGATGCTCCAGATCGTGCCTTGCCCGGAGCCCTTGAAGGAAGATACTGCGGAGGACAGTAAGGGCGGACGCGGGCCCCCAACGCTGCCCATTCTAACCGAGGGAGCGGGCGTCTCCACGAAGGAAGACGACCGAAAGAGGAAAAGGACCGAGCCCGGGGATTCGGAAGCCGAAGCTTCCAAACGGGAGAAGAAGTCTCCCACCGAGGGTCCTACCTTGGGGGGTGCTGTTGCCGCACAAAGTCCGCGGGGGGATCAATTCTCCCGCGAGTCGTAAGTGACCCGGAATACTTTAAAAGTACAGATATGCCATCTTTTTCTTCTGAGAAAATAACCACCACATATATCTTAGCAGTTCGGGCCTTAGCCCCTCTCAAATGAGCTCGTCTTCGGGGGATCTTCTTCCAGAGATGATGGAGAGCAAAACGCCTCCTCCGGACTCCTCCACTCCAGAAGCGGGCGACCCTGAAGTGTCGTCGCGGAGGGCCTCTCCGAGTCCGGTGAGGCCAGAAGATAATCCCATTGACCCTCGAAGCTCCCAGTGTCCGGCTCCTGAAAAGAGCAGACAAAAGAGTCCGACACCGTCTAGTGTGCGATCGGATGTGCTGAGGGAGTTGGTGGGGCGAGCGGCCATCTCAGATGAACATCGTGTGCTGATGGATACGGTGATGGAGAGAATATCGTCCGCCGATTTGCATGAAGCTTTTATGAGTCTACTGACATGTTTTGAGGTACGTAAAAGAATGTATGATAGTCCTGCACATGCTAGGTGTGCCCTGTGTAGATAGTAGCCCCTGAGACTGGTTGTCGTCGGAAACAACGACGAATAGAGGATCATATTCCCAGGTAATAACCATACTGCCTCTATGTGCAGGTGATGGAAGCTCCGGTGGCTAGTTGGACTAGCGACTTTGCCCATTTAGAACGGCAGTTGGATGCGGCAGACGCTGACATTGAGCTTGTTAACAAAAGGCTTGACGAGGCACAGGGTAAGTGTCATTATCTGGTGAACGTCACGTAGGAAGAGTAGCATGATGCCAGTATCTTTAATATGTTGTGACTGCAGATGGGGCTGCCACTGTTGAAGCCTTGCGGGCAGAACTTGCCCGAGCCAAGGAACAAGCGAGGTTGGGTAATGCGGCTGCTTTAAAGGCGGCCGAAGAGTTGCAAGCCGAGAAGGCTGCACATGGCGAGAGCCGAGACAAGATGGCCATAGAATTAAAAGACGCCGCCGACTGTTGCCGGGGTCTTGAAAAGGAAAACCAGGCGAAGGCATCGGACCTTGAGAAGGCTGCTGTGACGAAAAAGGACCTCCGCTCTACTATGAGGGCAAAGAAGGAGGAGCTGCGGGAAGCCGAGGATATTGTAGATGGGAAATCCTTTATGTTGCGGAGGAAGTTCGGAGATCCACGGTATGCCCCCCTGGATCGGCTGTGGAGCTCGGAGGATGTGTATATGGATTTGGCGGCGAGCGCCGCCGATGCGGCTAAGTACTTCCAGGGTCAGACGGACCGTGGAGTAGACCAGCTGTTTTGGAGACAATTCTATACTCCCGAGCATCCACTTTCATTGACTGACCAATTAGCCGAATGGGCCAAACTAAATAGGTTGTCCGGACTCTCCATGAGGTCTGTTGTGGATCAGTTATGGCTGGAAGGGTCAAAACCGAACAACTATTTTGGCTTGGTGCAGCAGTTACTCGATGTGGTGCCGCGCATTGATGCGATGAAGAGGTCGGCGTGCATAGAGGGCGCACGAATGGCCTTTGCCCGTGTCAAGGCATATTGGGCGGAGATGGATGCTACCAATGTTGCAGCGCGGGATTCGGCCATAGGTCAAAAGGCTGCTGAGCACTACTTTGAAGAAGTTCTTGAGGGTGCCCGTTTGGTAGAGACCCAGTGCTCAAAAAATATTATGTTTGAGTGATATGTAATCTTATTGTAAGGGAAATTCTTTTATAGAGTTTTATAAGGCTATTTTTATACTTTTGCCTAAAAGTAACATGATGCCTCCTGGGCGGCCGTTTTTGTATACGCGTGTATAACCTGAAAGATTGCAGTCGTCGGCTTCAACCCCCACGCATATAATGCGGAGGTGCTAGCAAAAACACGCGTTCACACTTAACCCAACATCTTGGTCCTATTAAGGAGGTGATAGCGGAGCGAGCGAGGCAACCGGACTATAATGCTTTAACACTTTCACTTAGCCATAGGAGTTTGACAGTGGGGCTACTAGATAGCCCCTGGTGGCTCCGCACTCTCCCGATCTCGGGGTGCGTACATGCCTGGCCGGAAAATGACCCTTCGTTAAGGCGGAGGAATTCTAACATTCCCACGGGTCATCGAGTGGTTGACCAGTCTCACGCTATATCATGACATTCAGTTTTTGGCTTTCTCTACTGAGGTGCTCGTCCGGATGAACCAGGGTACAATCGCAGTAGTTCTCCTGGTGCTACCTTAGCCGGTAAAGTGGAACGTAAGGCACCAAAACACAGGAGCCGGGCAAACCTAACATTTGACCAAAGACAATGATTCGGAGCTGATGCATATAGGGCCAAACTCGCGACGCCGAACACTCCCTAAGGTATCCGGTCTTTGTGGTATAAACCGGGCCTAAATAATGGCCTTTGTAAGAAGCCCCTTGTGTCCAGGTACGTGCATTGTTCTGGCGTGGCCACATGCCAAGACGTCAGCATCCTTCACAACGGTGGATATGTATCAACAAGAGACAGTAAAAAAGGTTTACGCAGGGTCTTAATCTAAAAAGAATCCTTTGAGCGGGTCCCTGCTGCACGTCTGCGCCTGTGTCTCCGTTGTGCCGTATCCTGGACGGGTGTAGCACGATGATCGTCTGTAAAAGAGAGGAAGTTAAGTGAAAAAGTTGTCGTGCAAAAAGATAGTTTTTAAAGAAACCATGTATAATTGAAGATGATAAGAAATTACCACTTGTCTGCGCGCGTTGAGCCCCTTGTATTGACAAATAGGGGTGTGATCACTTATTCGGTGTAAATAGAGGCGCCGGACTCGATCGCTGGTCCGGACGCCTTTAATGTTCGGCTGCCAAGGCAGACTCACTCTCTTCAGCGCGCAGAGAGCGCTTGATATCTCCATGCACTGTAATGATGCCATGTGGACCGGGCATCTTGAGTGTGAGGGAGGCGTAGTGTGGTATTGCATTAAAGAGAGCGAAAGCTTCGCGTCCGATCAGTGCTTGATAGCCACTTTGAAACGGAGCGATGTGGAAAGTTAAATGCTCGCGACGGAAGTTATCGGGGGAGCCGAATGTAACTTGTAATGAGAGGGAGCCCGTACAACGAGCCCCTAGGCCTGGCGTTACTCCTTTAAAGGTAGTATTGCTATGGCGAATTTGTGTTGGGTCTAACCCCATCCCGCAGATTGTATCCTGACATATTAGGTTTAGGCTACTGCCACCGTCCATCAAGACTTGTGTGGAGTGATATCCGTCAATTACTGGGTCTAAAACCAGGGCAGCCCATCCTGCATGCTAGATACTTGCTGAGTAATCGTGATGGTCGAAAGTGATCGGTTGAGATGACCAGTGGCAGGACTTCGCGGTGACAGGCACTTGGGTATGTTTTCCTGGGAGTGTCGTGTTGTTTTTTCCCCTGATCACGTGTAACACGTTTACTGTTTTCACTTATGGTGGAAATTTCTTTTGTTCCGCCGTGTCTTGTTTGGGAGGCTCGTCCTCGTCTTCACTTGGTGTATCCTCCCCCTTGTGTACGGCATTGAGCTTGCCGGACTGCTTGAAGACCCAACATTCTCTGTCGGTATGATTAGCGGGTTTACCAGGGGTACTATGGATCTGGCATACTTGGTCCAGAATTTTGTTGAGGCTGGACAGTTCGTCCCTGGTGCCTTTAGGGGGCGGCTTTTGACCTGGCCGAGAGCTTTTGAATCCGGCATTTACTGTCGTGCCCTTCACGCTATCTTCTTTAATCCGGCGTTTGCTATTGCTGTTGCGCCGTGATTTCCCGTTTCCATCTCTAACTTCGGATGTACTGGGGTCGCTGGTGCTGCATCTGGCTAGCCAGCTGTCCTCACCCGCGCAAAAGCGGGTCATGAGGTTTGTTAATGCGGCCATCGTTCTCGGCTTATTTTGGCCGAGGTGTCTGGCGAGCCATTCGTCGCGGACGCTATGCTTGAAAGCTGCCAAGGCTTCGGCGTCCGGACAATCAACAATCTGGTTCTTTTTAGTAAGAAACCTGTTCCAAAGATTTCGGGCTGACTCTCTGGGTTGTTGAGTTATATGACTCAGATCATCCGCATCCGGAGGTCGGACATAAGTCCCTTGAAAATTTGCCCGAAAGGCGTCTTCGAGCTCTTCCCAACTTCCAATGGAGCTTTCGGGGAGGCCTTTGAGCCAGTGACGAGCTGGCCCTTTGAGCTTGAGGGGTAAGTATTTGATGGCGTGGAGATCATCTCCTCGAGCCATATGGATATGAAGGATATAGTCCTCAATCCAAACCCCGGGGTCTGTTGTTCCATCGTATGCCTCTATGTTTACGGGTTTGAATCCCTCTGGAAATTCATGGTCCAGCACCTCGTCGGTGAAACATAGAGGGTGTGTGGCACCCCTGTAGCTGGGTGTACCGCGTTGTTCGGATATTTGTTGTGTTGCATTGTATGCTGGGGGCGCTTGCTTGGTCCATAGATGGATCTTGTTACGCCGTCCTTTGGGTGCGAACCCTCGCCTGGGTCGCGTGTTGCATTGTGAGCGGCGTTGTATGCCGCTCTGTGTTGGTGGAGGGGTCGTCTATCCGACCATGTGGCTGCTTTGATATTTGGTTGTGGGGGGTCTGCGGCCTCCTCATCGAATTCGGGTAGCAGCTTCCGCTTTGGGTAGCTCTTAGAGGGGCGATTGTCGCCGTACCTTGCTATAGTGTTGAGTATTTTGCTCCATTTGAATTGGAGTGTGTCTTGCGCGGCCTTGAGCCTTCGCTTCTGCTTTTTGAGGCTCCTCGCGGTGGCAACAAGCCTTTTACGGGCGTTCTGCTGCTCCGGGTGCCTGTTCGGCGTTATGTCGTCCGGACCATTATCCTTGATAGGGTTTGTTTGTTCGGTTTGATTATCCGGATTGCCGTTGTCCGACAGTGGTTCGCCCTGCTCCAGTGCTGGGTTTGTGTGATCGCTATTTCTGTCGAGGCGGGATTTGGGGCGGCGCTTGCGTCGCCGCTTTGACTGCTTTTCGAGGGAACAATCCTTCGGTGCGTCTCTTCTGCTCTTCGTCGTCATCTTTTGGTGCGTCCACCATGTATACGTCGTATGATGAGGTGGTGTTCCAGGGCTCAATAGGCGCTGGTTCTTCATCGTCTCCTTCACCGGTGTCCATACCGTCAATGCCGTCGGAGTCGAAGTCGAGCATGTTGGTTAAGTCGTCGACAGTGGCTACGAAGTGGGTGGTGGGTGGGTTTTGAATTTCTTCATCGTCCGTACCCCAACCTTGCTGACCGTAGTCCGGCCAGGGCTCTCCTGATAAAGAGAGAGACTTCAGTGACTTCAGGATATCGCCGAAAGGCGAGTGCTGAAAGACGTCCATGGCTGTGAACTCCATGATCGGTGCCCAATCGGATTCGATCGGCAGGGGCGCGGAGGGTTCGGAGTCCGGAGAAGAATCCGGCTCCATGGAGTCACGAGTCTCGCAGAGTACGGGGCTGGTGTTCGGCTCAATCGCCGTTTGGATCACAGCCCCCGAGGTGGCGTCCAACCGCCCATCCTTGATCGACGCGGTCGGCTCCGGACTAAGGGTCGGAGCCGATGCGGGTGCGGCCTCCAGGGCACTGTTCGGCGACAGAGCTAGATCATGCTCGTCGTGACAGTGCGGCGCGCTCGGTAGTGGTTCGAATCCGTCGAAGATCAAGTCCCCGCGGATGTCAGCCGTGTAGTTTAAACTTCCGAATCTGACCTGACGGCCAGGGGCGTAGCTTTTGATCTGCTCTAGATGGCCAAGTGAATTGGCCCGCAGTGCGAAGCCGCCAAAGACGAAGATCTGTCCGGGGAGGAAGGTCTCACCCTAGACTACATCGCCATTGATGATCGTAGGAGCCATCGGGCCTGACGGTGACGGCAGAGAGGAACTCTCAATGAAAGCACCAATGTCAGTGTAAAAACCGGCGGATCTCGGGTAGGGGGTCCCGAACTGTGCGTCTAGGCCGGATGGTAATAGGAGGCAAAGGACACGAAGTTTTACCCAGGTTCAGGCCCTCTCGATGGAGGTAAAACCCTACGTCCTGCTTGATTAATATTGATGATATGGGTAGTACACGAGTAGATCTACCACGAGATCAGAGAGGCTAAACCCTAGAAGCTAGCCTATGGTATGATTGTTGATGTGTATGTTCTCCTACGGACTAAAACCCTCCGGTTTATATAGACACCGGAGAGGGTTAGGGTTACATAGAGTCGGTTACAATGGTAGGAGATCTGAACATCCGTATCGCCAAGCTTGCCTTCCACGCCAAGGAAAGTCCCTTCCGGACACGGGACAGAGTCTTCAATCTTGTATCTTCATAGTCCAGGAGTCTAGCTGAAGGTATAGTTTGGCTATCCGAACACCCCCTAATCCAGGACTCCCTCAGCGGGAGTTCAGGGTTTTGATTCAAATGGCAAAGGAATTCTTGGGCCTGTGCCGAGTAGTGGGCTGGCCAACAATCACAATACTCCAAAGTGTGCGAGATGCCTCTTAATGGGCCATACTCGTGCAGCCTGCTCTAATCGCATTTGCTGTTTGGGTTTGCAAAGGTTGGGGCCACATTGGGGCCAACTGCCCCAATACAGCCCAAACTGGCCCCTCGCGAGATACACGTAATATTCCAAGGAAACAGACCGCATAGCTCACCAATCTGCAGTCAATCTCGCTCTCACTTCGGCTTACCAACCTTGATCTGGGCCCACCTATCAATCCCTCGGTGACGTTTCGAGCTCCGATTTCCTCTGCTTCCCGCTTCAGTCAAGCCACTCCACCGCCACCTCCTCCACCTCGTTCGGAGACAGCAGACCTCACCGCCATCCGCCATTCCGCCGTGGTAGCCATGACAAATTTCCCTTTGACCCACTCCCTTTCCTTCCTGCCAGACACCAGCCTATTCAATTTGATGGAAGACCAGTTCGTGTGCGGGTGGTTTGTGGTCACATCCACAGGAAGCACGAAAAGCTAGCAATGGCGACGATCATCCCCATGCCCGCTAGAGAGGTTCACTTCACCAATGTAAGAGAAATCCTCTCTGAATTTCTTACTTTGCACAAGAGAGTAGGGTTTCAGAAGATCTCCAAGTGTCCGCTGGGACATGCTTTTGGTCAGTTGCACAGTGTCTTTGACAGAGATGAGCTTGTGATGCAAAGACCTCACCGTTTTGATGATGTGCACATTATCTTTGAAAAACATGATGAGGGTATGAACTAGAGAATATATCACATCAACAGAGAGTGTTGGATTTTCATTGCGGGGTTTCATGAAGATCTGCGGAATATTACTGAAGTTCATGATGTAGTGATATCTTTTTAGCACCTTCATGGAATGGGATCAATAGCTCAACACTGATGTTGGT
Source organism: Triticum dicoccoides (assembly GCF_002162155.2). Taxonomy (NCBI): domain Eukaryota; kingdom Viridiplantae; phylum Streptophyta; class Magnoliopsida; order Poales; family Poaceae; genus Triticum; species Triticum dicoccoides. Next base: position 253,256,572 of record NC_041392.1, on the reverse strand, counting down.
ATTCTAGTTAAGATTAGGGTTGGGGAGTTGAAAGATATCCCCTCAAGCATTCTCCTAATTGCACTAATGAATTTAGAGGGGATTCTTGGGCTTGTCTAGTGTCCATCTTGCAGCAGAGGCTGATTGAGGAAGGCCTAGGAGATGAAGAACCAGTTCCTAAAGAAGGAAATCCTCACCCAGCCCCAGACCAACCACATTTTTACCCCAATCATCCCACCTTCTTGGGCCAATCAATCAACACCACATTGAGGAACACCACAACACCAATTGGAATCAAGAGGAGGAGCAGAACAACAATAATCAGGTTAATTTGGATCTGAACTTGGTTAATGTACCTGTCTAGTTGGCTCGTGACATTGGTCAATCGGGTCCTTGAAAGTGTGTTATATCGACTAGAGGGGGGGTGAATAGGCGATTTTTACAAATTCGTCACTGAGGAAATACTACTTGAGGAATTTGCTAAGTGATGAACCACAAGCAGCGGAATAAGTACTCAAGTGCATGCATAACAAGACAGAAGCATGGTCATCATGATGAATTGAAACATACACAGAGCACAGGTAGCGTGTAAACAGGATAAGCAGGCAGAAGACAAGATGCCTGAAGAAATAGGATTGAAGAAATTGAGAAAGTCTTCAATCAAAGTCATCAAACAGTAATGACCAATTACTTCAACACATGAGCGAGGAAATGAAAGGGTTGAGGACATAGAACTAGTAGCTCAGTGAAGACAATGATTTGGTAGACCAGTTCCAACTGCTGTGATAGTTGTACATCTGGTTGGAGCAGCTTGGTATTTAAACCAAAGGACACACAGTCCTTACTGTATTCTCCTTGAGCTAAGGTCACACAAACCTCGCCCAATCAATCATGGTAAGTCTTCAAGTGACTTCAAAACCTTCACAGACTAGGTCACCCAGCGATTCACAATTCCTCTTGGATGCTCTAGACCTTGACGCCTAACCGTCTGGAAGATGCACAGTCTTCAAAGGTAACACGTGTCGGTTACACACATGAACAGTCTCTTTAGTGATGCTCAATCACTTTGGGTTTTAGGTGTTGGGGTTTTGGGTTTTTCCTCACTGATGATTTTCTCTCAAATTCCTCGGAGGATGGGATGCTCTCAATGACAAGTGTCAGTTTCTCGCGGAGCAGCCAACCAACTAGTGGTTGTAGGGGGCTGCCATTTATAGCCGAGGAGCAGCCCGACATGATAAGACATAAATGCCCTTCAATGATATGACCATTAGGTGGATATGATATTTGGGACAGCTAGCGCGTAGCACAACGATGGTCGGAAATTTGAGTTCTCAAATTCCTTAGGGATATCATGTTCCTCACTTGTAGGTAATCCGCACTGGCGAATTCCTAACTCCTTAGTCAGAACAAATTCCTCAGAGAACAGAAGATCTTCGTCTCTGTCACTGAAGAAGTTGACTGAACTGTATGACATTTCCAAAAGGCTTTACTTGAAAGATTGGGTAGGTGTAGGATTTGAGATGAGCATCACTTGGAAATGTTTCCTTAGTTTTACCTTGACCTCCTTTAATAGTATGGTGTTTCCTATGACTCGAGAAAGAGAAAATGAAACTACGAAAACAAAAGTCTTCACGCTTCATAATCCTTGCATCAATATCAATGTCTTCAAGGTCACACCAATTTCCTCATTTTCAAAGTCTTCAAGAAAACCACAATCTTCAAATGAGGATATTCAGTTTTAGGGATCGACATTCATCAGATTTATCAAACTCCTCAGAGACTTATATAACCTGTGTACACTCACAAACACATTAGTCCCTTAACCTATAAGTCTTCAATACACCAAAATCACTAAGGGGCACTAGATGCACTTACAGTCTCCCCCTTTTTGGTGATTGATGACAAATAGGTTATGTTTTCAACGGGGACAAACATATGAAGTGTACATACTGATATTGAGGAATTTGATTGCAAGATATAAAAGAACTCTGCTACCTCTTGAGCACTGCGTTGGTTTTCCCTTGAAGAGGAAAGGGTGATGCAGCAAAGTAGCGTAAGTATTTCCCTCAGTTTTTGAGAACAAATGTATCAATCCAATAGGAGATCACGCTCAAGTCCCACGCACCTACACAAACAAATAAGAACCTCGCAACCAACGCGATAAAGGGGATGTCAATCCCTTCACGGTCACTTACGAGAGTGAGATCTGATAGATATGATAAGATAATATTTTTGGTATTTTTATGATAAAGAGAAATAAAAGATGCAAGTAAAATAAATAGCAAAGGAAATAACTAAGTATTGGAAGATTAATATGATGGAAGATAGACCCCGGGGTCATAGGTTTCAATAGTGGCTTCTCTCAAGAGCATAAGTATTACGGTGGGTAGATGAATTACTATCGAGCAATTGATAGAATGAGCATAGTTATGAGAATATCTAGGTATGATCATGTATATAGGCATCACATCCGATACGAGTAGACCAAAATGATTCTGCATCTACTACTATTACTCCACACATCGACCGCTATCCAGCATGCATCTAGAGTATTAAGTTCAAGAGAACAGAGTAATGCTTTAAGTAAGATGACATGATGTAGAGGGATAAACTCATGCAATATGATATAAACCCCATCTTTTTATCCTCGATGGCAACAATACAATACGTATCAGTTCCCTTTCTGTCACTGGGATCGAACACCACAAGATTGAACCCAAAGCTAAGCACTTCTCCCATTGCAAGAAAGATCAATCTAGTAGGCCAAACCAAACTGATAATTTGAAGAGACTTGCAAAGATATACAAATCATACATAAAATAATTCAGAGGAGAATCAAATATTGTTCATAGATAAACTGGATCATAAACCCACAATTCACTGGATCTTGACAAACACACCGCAAAAGAAGATTACATCGAATAGATCTCCAAGAAAATCGAGAAGAACTTTGTATTGAGATCCAAAGAGAGATAAGAAGCCATCTATCTACTAGCTATGGACCCGTAGGTCTGAAGTAAACTACTCACACATCACCGGAGAGGCCATGGAGTTGATGTAGAGGCCCTCCGTTATCAATTCCCCCTCCGGTGGAGCTCCGGAAAAGGCCCCGAGATGGGATCTCTCGAGTACAGAAGGTTGTGGCGGTGGAATTACGTTTTCGTGGTGCTCCTGGATGTTTGGGGGTACGTGGATATATATAGGAGGAAGAAGTACGTCGGTGGAGCAACGGAGGGCCCACGAGGGTGGAGGGTGCGCCCAGGGGGGTAGGCGCGCCCCCTGCCTCGTGCCTTCCTCCCTTGTTTCTTGACGGCAACTCCAAGTCTCTTGGATCATGTTTGTTGAGCAAATCACGTTCCTGAAGGTTTCATTCCGTTTGGACTCCGTTTGATATTCCTTTTCTTCGAAACCCTAAAATAGGCAAAAAAAATAGCAATTTGGGCTGGGCCTCCGATTAGTAGGTTAGTCCAAAAAATGATATAAAAGTGTAGAATAAATCCCATTAACATCCAAAATAGATAATATAATAGCATGGAGCAATCAAAAATTATAGATACGTTGGAGACGTATCAAGCATCCCCAAGCTTAATTCCTGCTCGTCCTCGAGTAGGTAAATGATAAAAATAGAATTTTTGATGTGGAATGCTTTCTAACATATTTCTCAATGTAATTTTTCTTTATTGTGGCATGAATGTTCAGACCCATAAGATTCAAGATAAAAGTTTAATATTGACATAAAAATAATAATACTTCAAGCATACTAACTAAGCAATTATGTCTTCTGAAAATAACATAGCCAAAGAAATTTATCCCTACAAAATCATATAGTCTGGCTATGCTCTATCTTCACCACACAAAATATTTGGACTCCCTCCATTCCTAGTTGGAGTAGGAGAAAGGGGGAAGGCGGAGGGAGAGAGGAAGGAAAGGGGGGCGTCGCCCCCCTCCTAGTCCAATTCGGACTAGAGGGAGAGGGGGCGCGTGGCCTGCCCTGGCCGCCCCTCCTCTTCTCCACTAAGGCCCATCTTGGCCCATTAAACCCCTCGGGGGGGGGGGGGGTGTTCCGGTAACCCCCGGTACTCCGGTAAAATCCCGATTTCACCCGGAACACTTCCGATATCCAAATATAGGCTTCCATTATATCAATCTTTATGTCTCGACCATTTCGAGACTTCTCATCATGTCCGTGATCACATCCGGGACTCTGAACTTCCTTCGGTACATCAAAACACATAAACTCATAATATAACCGTCATCGAAATTTAAGCGTGCGGACCTACGGGTTCGAGAACTATGTAGACATGATCGAGACATGTCTCGGTCAATAACCAATAGCGGAACCTGGATGCTCATGTTGGTTCCTACATATTCTACGAAGATCTTTATTGGTCAAACCGCACAACACTATACGTTGTTCTCTTTGTCATCGGTATGTTATTTGCCCGAGATTCGATCGTCGGTATCCAATACCTAGTTCAATCTCGTTACCGACAAGTCTCTTTACTCATTCCGTAATACATCACCTCGTAACTAAGTCATTAGTTCTCATGCTTGCAAGGCTTATAGTGATGTGTATTACCGAGAGGGCCCAGAGATACCTCTCCGACAACCGGAGTGACAAATCCTAATCTTGATCTATGCCAACTCAACAAGTACCATCGGAGACACCTATAGAGCACCTTTATAATCACCCAGTTACGTTGTGACGTTTGGTAGCACACAAAGTGTTCCTCCGGTATTCGGGAGTTGCATAATCTCATAGTCATAAGAACATGTATAAGTCATGAAGAAAGCAATAGCAGTAAACAAACGATCAAGTGCTAAGCTAACGGAATGGGTCAAGTCAATCACATCATTCTTCTAATGATGTGATCCCATTGATCAAATAACAACTCATGTCTATGGTTAGGAAACTTAACCATCTTTGATTAATGAGCTAGTCAAGTAGAGGCATACTAGTGACACTATGTTTGTCTGTGCATTCACACATGTATTATGTTTCTGGTTAATACAATTCTAGCCTGAATAATAAACATTTATCATGAAATAAGGAAATAAATAATAACTTTATTATTGCCTCTAGGGCATATTTCCTTCAGTCTCCCACTTGCACTAGAGTCAATAATCTAGATTACACAGTAATGATTTTAACACCCATGGAGCCTTGGTGTTGATCATGTTTTGCTCGTGGAAGAGGCTTAGTCAATGGGTCTGCAACATTCAGATCCGTATGTATCGTGCAAATCTCCATGTCTCCCACTTGGACTTGATCCCGAATGGAGTTGAAGCGTCTCTTGATGTGCTTGGTTCTCTTGTGAAATCTGGATTCCTTTGCTAAGGCAATTGCACCAGTATTGTCACAAAAGATTTTCATTGGACCCGATGCACTAGGTATGACACCTAGATCAGATATGAACTCCTTCATCCAGACTCCTTCATTCGTTGCTTCCGAAGCAACAATGTACTCTGCTTCACATGTAGATCCCGCCACAACGCTCTGTTTAGAACTGTTCCAACTGATAGCTCCACCGTTTAATATAAACACGTATCCGGTTTGCGATTTAGAATCGTCCGGATCAGTGTCAAAGCTTGCATCAACGTAACCATTTACGACGAGCTCTTTGTCACCTCCATAAACGGGAAACATATCCTTGGTCCTTTTCACGTACTTCAGGATGTTCTTGACCGCTGTCTAGTGATCCACTCCTGGATTACTTTGTTACCTCCCTACTAGGCTAATAACAAGGCACACATTAGGTCTAGTACACAACATTGCATACATGATTGAGCCAATGGCTGAAGCATAGGGAACACTTTACATATTCTCTCTATCTTCTGCAGTGGTTGGGCATTGAGTCTTACTCAACTTCACACCTTGTAACACAAGCAAGAACCCTTTCTTAGCTTGATCCATTTTGAACTTCTTCAAAACTTTATCAGGGTATGTGCTTTGTGAAAGTCCAATTAAGCGTCTTGGTCTATCTCTATAGATCTTGATGCCCAATATATAAGCAGCTTCACCGAGGTCTTTCATTGAAAAACTTTTATTCAAGTATCCTTTTATGCTGTCCAGAAATTCTATATCATTTCCAATCAACAATATGTCATCCACATATAATATTAGAAATGCTATAGAGCTCCCACTCAATTTCTTGTAAATACAGGCTTCTCCAAAAGTTTGTATAAAACCATATGCTTTGGTCACACTATCAAAACGTTTATTCCAACTCCGAGATGCTTGCACCAGTCCATAAATGGATCGCTGGAGCTTGCAAACTTTGTTAGCTCCCTTTGGATCGACAAAACCTTCAGGTTGCATCATGTACAACTCTTCTTCCAGAAATCCATTCAGGAATGCAGTCTTTACATCCATTTGCCAAATTTCATAATTATAAAATGCGGCAATCGCTAACATGATTCGGACAGACTTAAGCATCGCTACGGGTGAGAAGATCTCTTCGTAGTCAACTCCTTGAACTTGTCGAAAACATTTTGCAACAAGTCAAGCTTTGTAGACAGTAACATTACCGTCAGTGTCTGTCTTCTTCTTGAAGATCCATTTGTTCTCGATGGCTTGTCGATCATCGGGCAAGTCAACCAAAGTCCACACTTTGGTCTCATACATGGATCCCATCTCAGACTTCATGACCTCAAGCCATTTTGCGGAATCTGGGCTCATCGTCGCTTCTTCATAGTTTATAGGTTCATCATGGTCAAGTAACATGACCTCCAGATCTGGATTACCGTACCACTCTGGTGCGGATCTTGCTCTGGTTGACCTACGAGGTTTGGTAGTAACTTGATCTCAAGTTTCATGATCATCATCATTAGCTTCCTTACTAATTGGTGTAGATGTCACAGGAACCGGTTTCTGTGATGAACTACTTTCCAATAAGGGAGAAGGTACAGTTACCTCATCAAGCTCTACTTTCCTCCCACTCACTTCTTTCGAGAGAAATTCCTTCTCTAGAAAGGACCCATTCTTAGCAACAAATATCTTGCCTTCGGATCTGTGATTGAAGGTGTACCCAATAGCTTCCTTTGGATATCCTATGAAGATACATTTCTCCGATTTGGGTTCGAGCTTATCAGGTTGAAGCTTTTTCACATAAGCATCACAACCCCAAACTTTAAGAAACGACAACTTTGGTTTCTTGCCAAACCATAGTTCATAAGGTGTCGTCTCAACGGATTTTGATGGTGCCCTATTTAACGTGAATGCAGCCATCTTTAAAGCATAACCCCGAAATGATAGCGGTAAATCAGTAAGAGACATCATAGATCGCACCATATCTAGTAAAGTACGAGTACAACGTTCAGACACAGCATTATGCTGTGGTGTTCCGGGTGGCGTGAGTTGCGAAACTATTCTGCACTGTTTCAAATGTAGGACAAACTCGTAACTCAAATATTCTCCTCCACGATCAGATCGCAGAAACTTTATTTTCTTGTTACGATGATTTTCCACTTCACTCTGAAATTCTTTAAACTTTTCAAATGTTTCAGACTTATGTTTCATTAAGTAGATATACCCATATCTGCTCAAATCATCTGTGAAGGTGAGAAAATAACGATACCCGCCGCGAGCCTCAATATTCATCGGACCACACACATCAGTATGTATGATTTCCAACAGATCTGTTACTCGCTCCATAGTTCCGGAGAACGGCGTTTTAGTCATCTTGCCCATAAGGCATGGTTTGCAAGTAGCAAGTGATTCATAATCAAGTGATTCCAAAAGTCCATCAGTATGGAGTTTCTTCATGCGCTTTATACCAATATGACCCAAACGGCAGTGCCACAAATAAGTTGCACTATCGTTATCAACTCTGCATCTTTTGGCTTCAACATTATGAATATGTGTATCACTACTATCGAGATTTAACAAGAATAGACCACTCTTTAAGGGTGCATGACCATAAAAGATATTACTCATATAAATAGAACAACCATTATTCTCAGATTTAAATGAATAACCATCTCGCATCAAACAAGATCCAGATATAATGTTCATGCTTAACGCTGGCACCAAATAACAATTATTTAGGTCTAAAACTAATCCCGATGGTAGATGTAGAGGTAGTGTGCCGATGGCGATCACATCGACTTTGGAACCATTTCCCACGCGCATCGTCACCTCGTCCTTAGCCAGTCTTCGCTTAATCCATAGTCCCTGTTTCGAGTTGCAAATATTTGCAACAGAACCAGTATCAAATACCCAGGTGCTACTGTGAGCTCTGGTAAGGTGCACATCAATAACATGTATATCACATATACCTTTGTTCTCTTTGCCATCCTTCTTATCCGCCAAATACTTGGGGCAGTTCTGCTTCCAGTGACCAGTCTGTTTGTAGTAGAAGCACTCAGTCTCAGGCTTAGGTCCAGACTTGGGCTTTTTCTCCTGAGCAGCAACTTGTTTGCCGTTCTTCTCGAAGTTCCCCTTTTTCTTCCCTTTGCCCTTTTTCTTGAAACTAGTGGTCTTATTGACCATCAACACTTGATGCTCCTTCTTGATTTCTACCTCCGCAGCCTTTAGCATCGCGAAGAGCTCGGGAATAGTCTTATTCATCCCTTGCATATTATAGTTCATCATGAAGCTTTTCTAGCTTGGTGGCAGTGATTGAGGAACTCTGTCAATGACACTATCAACAGGAAGATTAACTCCCAGTTGAGTCAAGTGATTATGATACCCAGACATTTTGAGTATATGCTCATTGACAGAACTATTCTCCTCCATCTTGCAGCTATAGAACTTATTGGAGACTTCATATCTCTCAATCCGGGCATTTGCTTGAAATATTAACTTCAACTCCTGGAACATATCATATGCTCCATGACGTTCAAAACGTCGTTGAAGTCCCTGTTCTAAGCCATAAAGCATGGCACACTGAACTATCGAGTAGTCATCAGCTTTACTATGCCAAACGTTCTTAACGTTGTCAGCAGCATCTGCAGCAGGCTTAGCACCCAGCGGTGCTTCCAGGACGTAATTCTTCTGTGCAGCAATGAGGATAATCCTCAAGTTACGGACCCAGTCTGTGTAATTGCTACCATCATCTTTCAACTTTGCTTTCTCCAGGAATGCATTAAAATTCAACGGAACAACAGCATGGGCCATCTATCTACAACAACATAGATAAGCAAAAATACTATCAGGTACTAAGTTCATGATAAATTTAAGTTCAATTAATCATATTACTTAAGAACTCCCACTTAGATAGACATCCCTCTAATCATCTAAGTGATCACGTGATCCATATCAACTAAACCATAACCGATCATCACGTGAAATGGAGTAGTTTTCAATGGTGAACATCACTATGTTGATCATATCTACTATATGATTCACGCTCGACCTTTCGGTCTCAGTGTTCCGAGGCCATATCTGCATATGCTAGGCTCGTCAAGTTTAACCCGAGTATTCCGCGTGTGCAAAACTGGCTTGCACCCATTGTAGATGGATGTAGAGCTTATCACACCCGATCATCATGTGGTGTCTCAGCATGACGAACTTTGGCAATGGTGGATACTCAGGGAGAACACTTTTATCTTGAAATTTAGTGAGAGACCACTTATAATGCTACCGTCAAACAAAGCAGAATAAGATGCATAAAGGATAAACATCACATGCAATCAATATAAGTGATATGATATGGCCATCATCATCTTGTGCCTGTGATCTCCATCTCCGAAGCACCGTCATGATCACCATCGTCACCGGCGCGACACCTTGATCTCCATCGTAGCATCGTTGTCGTCTCGCCAACTATTGCTTCTACGACTATCGCTATCGCTTAGTGATAAAGTAAAGCAATTACAGGGCGATTGCATTGCATACAATAAAGCGACAACCATATGGCTCCTGCCAGTTGCCGATAACTCCGTTACAAAACATGATCATCTCATACAATAAATATAGCATCATGTCTTGACCATATCACATCACAACATGCCCTGCAAAAACAAGTTAGACGTCCTCTACTTTGTAGTTGCAAGTTTTACGTGGCTGCTACGGGCTGAGCAAGAACCGTTCTTACCTACGCATCAAAACCACAATGATAGTTCGTCAAGTTGGTGCCGTTTTAACTTTATCAAGGACCGGGCGTAGCCACACTCGGTTCAACTAAAGTTGGAGAAACTGACACCCGCCAGCCACCTGTGTGCAAAGCACGTCGGTAGAACCAGTCTCGCGTAAGCGTACGCGTAATGTCGGTCCGGGCCGCTTCATCCAACAATACCGCCGAACCAAAGTATGACATGCTGGTAAGCAGTATGACTTGTATCGCCCACAACTCACTTGTGTTCTACTCGTGCAAATAACATCAACGCATAAAACCAGGCTCGGATGCCACTGTGAGGGAACGTAGTAATTTCAAAAAAATTCCTACGCACACGCAGGATCATGGTGATGCATAGCAACGAGAAGAGAGAGTGGCATCCACATACCCTCATAGACCGTTAAGAGGAAGCGTTATGACAACACGGTTGATGTAGTCGTACGTCTTCATGATCGACCGATCCTCGGTACCGAACGTACGACACCTCCGTGTTCAGCACACGTTCATCTCGGTGACGTCCCGCGAACTCATGATCCAGTAGAGCTCGGGGAAGATTTTCGTTAGCACGACGGCGTGGTGACGATGTTGATGAAGCTACCGCAACAGGGCTTCCCCTAAACACCACTACAGTATGACTGAGGTGGATTATGGTGGAGGGGGCACCACACACGGCTGGAGAGATCTATGTGATCAACTTGTGTCTAGAGGTGCCCCCTGCTCTCGTATATAAAGGAGCAAGGGGGGAGAGGCGGCCAGGAGGAGGCGCGCCAGGGAGGAGTCCTACTCCCATCGGAGTAGGACTCCCTCCATTCCTAGTTGGAGTAGGAGAAAGGGGGAAGGCGGAGGGAGAGAGGAAGGAAAGGGGGGCGTCGCCCCCCTCCTAGTCCAATTAGGACTAGAGGGAGAGGGGGCGCGCGGCCTGCCCTGGCCGCCCCTCCTCTTCTCCACTAAGGCCCATCTTGGCCCATTAAACCCCCCCTGGGGGGGGGGGGGTTCGGTAACCCCCGGTACTCCGGTAAAATCCCGATTTCACCCGAAACACTTCCGATATCCAAATGTAGGCTTCCAATATATCAATCTTTATGTCTTGACCATTTCGAGACTCCTTGTCATGTCCGTGATCACATCCGGGACTCCGAACTTCCTTTGGTACATCAAAACACATAAACTCATAATATAACTGTCATCGAACTTTAAGCGTGCGGACCCTACAGGTTCGAGAACTATGTAGACATGATCGAGACAAGTCTCTGGTCAATAGCCAGTAGCGGAACCTGGATGCTCATATTGGTTCCTACATATTCTACGAAGATCTTTATCGGTCAAACCGCACAACACTATACGTTGTTCTCTTTATCATCGGTATGTTACTTGCCCGAGATTCGATCGTCGGTATCCAATACCTAGTTCAATCTCCTTACCAGCAAGTCTCTTTACTCGTTCCGTAATACATCACCCCGTAACTAACTCATTAGTTATCATGCTTGCAAGGCTTATAGTGATGTGTATTACCGAGAGGGCCCAGAGATACCTCTCCGACAATCGGAGTGACAAATCCTAATCATGATCTATGCCAACTCAACAAGTACCGTCGGAGACACCTGTAGAGCACCTTTATAATCACCCAGTTACATTGTGACGTTTGGTAGCACACAAAGTGTTCCTCCGGTATTCGGGAGTTGCATAATCTCATAGTCATAAGAACATGTATAAGTCATGAAGAAAGCAATAGCAGTAAACAATCGATCAAGTGGTAAGCTAACGGAATGGGTCAAGTCAATCACATCATTCTCCTAATGATGTGATCCCATTGATCAAATAACAACTCATGTCTATGGTTAGGAAACTTAACCATCTTTGATCAATGAGCTAGTCAAGTAGAGGCATACTAGTGACACTATGTTTGTCTATGTATTCACACATGTATTATATTTCCGGTTAATACAATTCTAGCATGAATAATAAACATTTATCATGAAATAAGGAAATAAATAATAACTTTATTATTGCCTCTAGGGCATATTTCCTTCATCCCCAAGCTTAGGCTTTTTGGTGTCCTTTAGTTTTACCTTGGGGTGCCATGGGCATCCCCAAGCTTAGGCTCTTGCCACTCCTTGTTCCATAATCCATCAAATCTTTACCCAAAACTTGAAAACTTCACAACACAAAACTCAAAATAGAAAATAGAAAATCTCGTGAGCTCCGTTAGCGAAAGAAAACAAAACACCACTTCAAGGTACTGTAATGAACTCATTCTTGATTTATATTGGTGTTAAACCTACTTTATTCCAACTTCTCTATGGTTTATAAAGTCGTTTACTAGCCATAGATTCATCAAAATAAGCAAACAGCACATGAAAAATAGAAACTGTCAAAAACAAAAAAATCTGTAGTAATCTGTAGCTAACGCAAGTTCTGGAACCCAAAAAATTCTAAAATAAATTTCTGGACGTGAGGAATTTACCTATTAATCATCTGCAAAAAGAATTAACTAAATAGCACTCTCCTGTAAAAAATGGCAGCAATTCTCGTGAGCGCTAAAGTTTCTGTTTTTTATGGCAAGATCAAAAAGACTTTCCTCAAGTCTTCCCAACGGTTCTACTTGGCGCAAACACTAATTAAACACAAAAATACAACCAAAACAGAGGCTAGATAAATTATTTATTACTAAACAGGAGCAAAAAGCAAGGAATAAAAATAAAATTGGATTGCCTCCCAATAAGCGCTATCGTTTAACGCCCCTAGCTAGGCATAAAAGCAAGAATTGATCTAGGTATTGCCATCTTTGGTAGGCAATCCATAAGTGGCTCTCATAATAGATTCATATGGTAATTTAATTTTCTTTGTAGGGAAGTCTTCCATGCCTTTCCTTAATGGAAATTGGAATTTAATATTCCCTTCCTTCATATCAATAATTGCACCAATCGTTCTAAGGAAAGGCCTATCAAGAATAATAGGACATGAAGGATTGCAATTTATGTCAAGAAAAATGAAATCTACGGGCACATAGTTCCTATATGCAACAATAAGAACATCATTAATTCTTCCCATAGGTTTCTTAATAGTGGAATCCACAAGTTGCAAGTTTAAAAAACAATATTGAAAATCACGGAAACCTAGCAAATCACACAAAGTTTTTGGAATCGTGGAAACACTAGCACCCAAATCATACAAAGCATAACACTCATGATCTTTAATTTTTATTTTTATTGTAGGTTCCCACTAATCATAAAGTTTTCTAGGGATAGAAACTTCCAACTCAAGTTTTTCTTCATAAGATTGCATCAAAGCATCAACGATATGTTTAGTAAAAGCCTTATTTTGACTATAAGCATGAGGAGAATTTAGCACGGATTGCAACAAGGAAATACAATCTATCAAACAGCAATTATCATAATTAAATTCCTTGAAATCCAAAATAGTGGGTTCATTGATAGTTAACGTTTTAATCTCCTCAATCCCACTTTTAACAATTTTAGCATCAAGATCTAAAGACTCAGAATTTTGGAACGCCTTCTAGGTAAAGGTGGCTCATATTCAGCCCCATCATTATCAAGATTCATATTGCAAAACAAAGATTTAATAGAGATCTTCATCCTTATTTTCATAAAAACTAGAAGAACACGCTTTCACAAAACAATCTTTCTTAGCACGCATCCTAGCGGTTCTTTCTTTGCACTCATCAACGGATATTCTGATGGCTTTGAGAGACTCATTGATATCATGCTTAGGTGGAATAGATCTAAGTTTCAAAGAATCAACAACAAGAGAAATTCTATCAACGTTCCTAGCCAACTCATCAATCTTAAGCAATTTTTCTTCAATCAAAGCATTGAAACTCTTTTGCGGAGTAATAAATTCTTTAATATTAGATTCAAAATCAGAGGGCATCTTATTATAATTTCCATAAGAATTGTTGTAGGAATTACCATAATTATTAGAGGAATTACTAGGAAACAACCTAGAATTGAAATTGCCTCTATACGCGTTATTACCATAATTGTTCCTACCAACAAAATTCACATCCATAGATTCATTATTATTCTCAATCAAGGTAGACAAAGGCATATCATTAGGTTTAGTAGGAGCACTCTTTTTAGCAAACAATTTCATAAGTTCATCCATCTTTCCACTCAAAACATTGATCTCTTCAATTGCATGCACTTTTTTACTAGTAGATCTTTCGGTGTGCCATTGAGAATAATTAACCATAATATTATCTAGGAGTTTGGTAGTTTCTCCTAAAGTGATTTCCATAAAAGTGCCTCCCGTGGCCGAATCTAAAAGATTTCTAGAAGCAAAATTCAATCCGGCATAAAATATCTGTATAATCATCCAAAGATTCAAACCATGTGTAGGGCAATTACGTATCATTAATTTCATCCTCTCCCAAGATTGTGAACACATGTTCATGATCAAGTTTCTTAAAATTCATAATATCGTTTCTAAGGGAGATGATCTTAGCGGGAGGAAAATACTTAGAGATAAAAGCATCTTTGCACTTATTCCATGAATCAATACTATTTTTAGGCAAAGACGAAAGCCAAGCTTTAGCACGATCTCTAAGCAAAAACAGAAATAGCTTCAATTTAACGATATCATTATCCACATCTTTCTTCTTTTGCATATCACACAAATCAACAAAGTTGTTTAGATGGGTAACGGCATCTTCACTAGGACGGCGAGAAAACGGATCTTTCATGACAAGATTCAGCAAAGCAACATTAATTTCACAAGATTCAGCATCGGTAAGAGGAGCAATCGAGTGCTAATAAAATCATTATTGTTGGTATTGGTAAAGTCACACAGTTTAATATTATCTTGAGCCATCGTGACAAGCAAGCAATCCAACACGCAAGCAAACAAGAAACGGAAAAAAGGCAAATAGAAAAAGAGAAGGGGAACGGAGAGAGGGAGAGAGGAACAATCTTCGCAGGGCTTCACCTAAGCACTACAAAAACTATGACGGAGGATAAACTAGAGGGGACGGGGTTGCCGGCACACGGCTTGGTGTTTCTTGATGTGTCTTGGGTGCTAGCCCTACCCCTCTATTTATATGTTGAGCCTTGGGGTCGAAACTTGGAGTAAAAGCCTCCACAAAGTCGGTTTCACCCGAAAGGCAAGAGTCCTTCTCGGACTCCAGGGCCAGACGCCAGGGACCCTGGCGTCTGGCCCCTGGACTCCGCAAAACTTCCTTTTGCGCTTTCCAAAAACCTTGTGGGCTTTCCCTTTGGCCCAAATAAAGTGTTCTCGTACCCAAACATTTCGGGAAACATCCGGAACCCCTTCCGGTGAATTCCAGAACCCTTCCGGAGACCAAACACTATTATCCCATATATCAAACTTTATCTTTGGACCATTCCGGAGTTCCTCGTCATGTCCGTGATCTTATCCGGAACTCCAAACAACATTCGTCACCAACATACATAACTCATAAATACTATATCGTCAACGAACGTTAAGCGTGCGGACCCTACGGGTTCGAGAACTATGTAGACATGACCGAGACATTTCTCTGGTCAATAACCAATAGCGGAACCTGGATGCCCATATTGGCTCCTACATATTCTACGAAGATCTTTATCGGTCGAACCGCATAACAACATACGTTGTTCCCTTTGTCATCGGTATGTTACTTGCCCGAGATTCGATCATCGGTATCTCAGTACCTAGTTCAGTCTCGTTACCGGCAAGTCTCTTTACTCGTTCCCTAATGCATCATCCCGCAACTAATTCATTAGTCACAATGCTTGCAAGGCTTATAGTGATGTGCAATACCGAGAGGGCCCAGAGATACCTCTCCGACAATCGGAGTGACAAATCCTAATCCTGATATATGCCAACTCAACAAGTACCATCAGAGACACCTGTAGAGCACCTTTATAATCACCCAGTTATGTTGTGACGTTTGGTAGCACACAAAGTGTTCCTCCGTTAATCGGGAGTTGCATAATCTCATAGTCATAGGAACATGTATAAGTCATGAAGAAAGCAATAGCAGTAAACCAAAATGATCAAGTGCTAAGCTAACGGAATGGGTCAAGTCAATCACATCATTCTCCTAATGATGTGATCCCGTTTATCAAATGACAACTCATGTCTATGGTTAGGAAACATAACCATCTTTGATCAACAAGCCAGTCAAGTAGAGGCATACTAGTGACACTATGTTTGTCTATGTATTCACACATGTATTATGTTTCTGGTTAATACAATTCTAGCATGAATAATAAACATTTATCATGACATGAGGAAATAAATTATAACTTTATTATTGCCTCTAGGGCATATTTCCTTCACTGCTGCCCTCCCTCCACCCCTCTATTTATAGGGCGAAGGGGGAAGGGGGCCGGCCCCTCTAGATGAGATCTAGAGGGGGGCGGCGGCCAAGGGGAGGGGGCTTGCCCCCCAAGCCAAGGGGGGCGCCCCCTTTAGGGTTCCCCCAACCCTAGGCGCATGGGCCCTAGGGGGGATGGCGCCCAGCCCACTTAGGGGCTGGTTCCCTTCCACATACAGCCCATAGGGCCCTCCGGGGCAGGTGAACCCCCGGAACCCCTTCGGTGGTCCCGGTACAATACCGATAAACCCCCGAACACTTCCGGTGACCATATGATGACTTCCCATATATAAATCTTCACCTCCGGACCATTCCGGAACTCCTCGTGACATACGGGATCTCATCCGGGACTCCAATCAACATTTGCTATATGCATACTATTTCCCATAACAACTCTAGCACCACCGAACCTTAAGTGTGTAGACCCTATGGGTTCGGGAATCATGCAGACATGACCGAGACATCTCTCCGGCCAATAACCAACAACGGGATCTGGATAACCATGTTGGTTCCCACATGTTCCACGATGATCTCATCGGATGAACCACGATGTCGGGGATTCAATCAATCCCGTATACAATTCCCTTTGTCTACCGGTATGATACTTGCCCGAGATTCGATCGTCGGTATCCCTATACCTTGTTCAAGCTTGTTACCGGCAAGTCTCTTTACACGTTCCATAACACATCATCCCGTGATTAACTCCTTGGTCACATTGAGCTCATTATGATGATGTCTTACCGAGTGGGCCCAGAGATACCCCTCCGTCACATGGAGTGACAAATCCCAGTCTCGATTCGTGCCAACTCAACAGACACTTCCAAAGATACCCGTAGTGTGCCTTTATAGCCACCCAGTTACGTTGTGACATTTGGCACACCCAAAGCATTCCTACGGTATCCGGAAGCTGCACAATCTCATGGTCTAAGGAAATGATACTTGACATTAGAAAAGCATTAGCAAACGGACTACACGATCTTGTGCTATGCTCAGATTGGGTCTTATCCATCACATCATTCTCCTAATGATGTGATCCCGTTATCAATGACATCCAATGTCCACGGTCAGGAAACCGTAACCATCTATTGATCAACGAGCTAGTCAACTAGAGGCTCACTAGGGACATGTTGTGGTCTATGTATTCACACATGTATTACAATTTCCGGATAACACAATTATAGCATGAACAATAGACAATTATCATGAACAAGGAAATATAATAATAACCATTTTATTATTGCCTCTAGGGCATATTTCCAACATAAGGCACCTGGGCCAGATGGATTTAATGGAGCTTTCATCAAGTCTTGTTGGAATATCATTGTTGAGAATTTTTATGATCTGATCAAGGACTTCTATGAGGGAATGTTAATCTGCAGAGCATCAACTCCTCATATATCACTCTAATTCCCCAAAAATCTAATCCCATGCTCACAGGAGACTTCAGGCCAATATCGCTCCTTAATTTTTCTATCAAGATCATCACAAAGCTCTTGGCTAACAGGCTGCAGACTGTCATGCTCAAACTTGTTCATATTAATCAATATGAATTCATCAAATCACGAACAATTCTGGATTGTTTAGCATGGGCATTTAAGTATCTTCACCAATGCCATCACTCTAAGGAAGAAATTATCATCTTGAGATTGGACTTTGAAAAGGCTTTTGACTTAACTGAGCACCAAACTATTTTGGATATTCTGAAGGCCAGGGGTTTTGGAGATAGATGGATAAGGTGGATTGATATGATTTTCAAATCTTGGACCTATGTAGTGTTACTGAATGGAATACCTGGGAAAATTTTCCATTGCAAAAGAGGTGTGAGGCAAGGGGACCCACTCTCACCCTTGCTCTTTGTGCTGGCTGCTAACCTATTACAATCCATCATTAATGAGGCCATGGGAGCTAGGATTTTATCTCCCCCACTACAAGTGAGCAGTTTCCCTGATTTTCCAATTATCCAATATGCTGATGACACTATTCAAGTCCTCCCTGCTGAACAAAGGCAACTGATGCAAATTAAAAGCCTGCTCTCACACTTTGCTGCACAAACCGGACTCAAAGTCAACTACAACAAGTCAATTGTGATTCCAATCAATGTGGCACACCAAAAATGCAATCCATCTTCAATATTCTTCAGTGCAAGGAAGGATCTTTTCCTTTCCCCTATCAGGGTCTTCCACTAAGCATTAACAAACTCAGGATTGAAGATTTCATCCCTATGCTACAAACAATTGAAAGAAGAATAGATGGATGCTCCACCTCAGTTTCTTATGATGGAAGACTGCAACTGGTTAAATCAGTTTTCTCCTCCCTACCAACCTTCTTCATGAGTTATCTTGCCCTTTGCTACCTCTTGAGCACTGCGTTGGTTTTCCCTTGAAGAGGAAAGGGTGATGCGACAAAGTAGCGTAAGTATTTCCATCAATTTTTGAGAACCAAGGTATCAATACAGAAGGAGGCCGCGCACGAGTCCCTCGCACCTACAAAAACAAATAAATCCTCGCAACCAATGCGATAAGGGGTTGTCAATCCCTACACTGTCACTTACGAGAGTGAGATCTGATAGATATGATAGGATAATATTTTTGGTATTTTTATGATAAAGAGAAATAAAAGATGCAAAGTAAAATAAATGACAAAGGAAATAACTAAATATTAGAAGATTAATATGATGGAAGATAGACCCGGGGGCCATAGGTTTCACTAGTGGCTTCTCTCAAGAGCATAAGTATTTACGGTGGGTGAACAAATTACTGTTGAGCAATTGACAGAATTGAGCATAGTTAAGAGAATATCTAGGTATGATCATGTATATAGGCATCACGTCCGAGACAAGTAGACCGACTCCTGCCTGCATCTACTACTATTACTCCACACATCGACCTCTATCTAGCATGCATCTAGAGTATTAAGTTCAAGAGAACAGAGTAACGCTTTAAGCAAGATGACATGATGTAGAGGGATAAACTCACGCAATATGATATAAACCCCATCTTGTTATCCTCTATGGCAACAATACAATACGTGCCTTGCTACCCCTACTGTCACTGGGAAAGGACACCGCAAGATTGAACCCAAAGCTAAGCACTTCTCCCATTGCAAGAAAGAACAATCTAGTAGGCCAAACCAAACTGATAATTCGAAGAGACTTGCAAAGATAACCAATCATACATAAAAGAATTCATAGAAGATTCAAATATTGTTCATAGATAAACTTGATCATAAACCCACAGTTCATCGGTCTCAACAAACACACCGCAAAAGAAGATTACATCAAATAGATCTCCACAAGAGAGGGGGAGAACTTTGTATTGAGATCCAAAAAGAGAGAAGAAGCCATCTAGCTAATAACTATGGACCCGTAGGTCTGAAGTAAATTACTCACACTTCACCGAAGGGGCTATGGTGTTGATGTAGCAGCTCTCCATGATCGATGCCCCCTCCGGCGGAGCACTGGAAAAGGCCCCAAGATGGGATCTCGTGGATACAGAAAGTTACAGCGGTGGAATTAGGGTTTTGGCTCCGTATCTGGTAGGTTGGGGGTACGTAGGTATATATAGGAGGAAGGAGTACACCGGTGGAGCAACAGGGGGCCCACGAGGGTGGAGGGCGTGCCTGGGGGGGTAGGCGCGCCCCCTACCTCGTGCCTAACTCGTTGATTGCTTGACATAGGGTCCAAGTCCTCTGGATCATGTTCGTTCCAAAAATCATGTTCCCGAAGGTTTCATTCCATTTCGACTTCGTTTGATATTCCTTTTCTGCGAAACCGTAAAATAGGCAAAAAACAACAATTCTAGGCTGGGCGTCCGGTTAATAGGTTAGTCCCAAAAATAATATAAAAGTGTATAATAAAGCCCAACAATGTCCAAACCAGAATATAATATAGCATGGAACAATAAAAAATAGTATAAAAAGTTGCCAAAAAGTATATGAAAGTTGAATAATATTGGCATGGAACAATCAAAAATTATAGATACGACGAAGATGTATCAAGCATCCCCACGCTTAATTCCTGCTCGTCCTCGAGTAGGTAAATGATAAAAATGGAATTTTTGATGTGGAATACTACTTGGCGTAATTTCAATGTAATTCTTCTTAATTGTGGTATGAATATTCAGATCCGAAAGATTCAAGACAAAAGTTCAATATTGACATAGAAATTATAATACTTCAAGCATACTAACTAAGCAATTATGTTTGTTCAAAATAACATGGTCAAAGAAAGTTATCCCTACAAAATCATATAGTCTGGCTATGCTCTATCTTCACCACACAAAGTATTTAAATCATGCACAACCCCCATGTCAAGCCAAGCAATTGTTTCATACTTTTGGTGTTCTCAAACTTTTTCAATCTTCATGCAATACATGTGCGTGAGCCATGGACATAGCACTTTAGGTGGAATAGAATGGTGGTTGTGGAGGAGACAAAAAAGGAAAGATAGTCTCACATCAACTAGGCGTATGAACGGGCTATGGAGATGCCCATCAATAGATATCAATGTGAGTGAGTAGGGATTGCCATGCAACGGATGCACTAGAGCTATAAGTATATGAAAGCTCAACAAAAGGAACTAAGTGGGTGTGCATCCAACTCGCTTGCTCACGAAGACCTAGGGCATTTTGAGAAAGCCCGTCATTGGAATATACAAGCCAAGCTCTATAATGAAAAATTCCCACTTGTATATGAAAGTGATAACATAGGAGACTCTCTATTATGAAGATCATGGTGCTACTTTGAAGCACAAGTGTGGTAAAAGGATAGTAGCATTGTCCCTTCTCTCTTTTTCTCTCATTTTTTTATTTGGGCCTTTTTATGGCCTCTTTTTTTATTTGGGCTTCTTTGGCCTCTTATTATTATTATTTTTTTCATCAGGAGTCTCATCCCGACTTGTGGGGAATCATAGTCTCCATCATCCTTTCCTCACTGGGACAATGCTCTAAAAATGATGATCATTACACTTTTATTTACTTACAACTCAACAATTACAACTCGATACTTAGAAAAAAATATGACTGTATGTGAATGCCTCCGGCGGTGTACCGGGATATGCAATGAATCAAGAGTGACATGTATGAAAGAATTATGAATGGTGGCTTTGCCACAAATACAATGTCAACTACATGATCATGCAAAGCAATATGACAATGATGGAGCATGTCATAGTAAACGGAACAGTGGAAAGTTTCATGGCAATATATCTCGGAATGGCTATGGAAATGCCATGATAGGTAGGTATGGTGGCTGTTTTGAGGAAGGTATATGGTGGGTGTATGATACCGGCGAAAGGTGCGCGGAATTAGAGAGGCTAGCAATGTTGGAAGGAAGAAAAGTGCGTATGATCCATGGACTCAACCTTAGTCATAAAGAACTCATATACTTATTGCAAAAATCTACAAGTTATCAAAGCAAAGTATTACGCGCATGCTCCTAGGGGGATAGATTGGTAGGAAAAGACCATCGCTCGTCCCCGACTGCCACTAATAAGGAAGACAATAAATAAATAAATCATGCTCCGACTTCATCACATAACGGTTCACCATACATGCATGCTACGGGAATCACAAACTTTAACACAAGTATTTCTCAAATTCACAACTACTCGACTAGCATGACTCTAATATTACCATCTCCATATCTCAAAACAATTATCAAGTATCAAACTTCTCATAGTATTCAACACACTCATAAGAATCTTTTTATTAATCTTGAATGCCTAACATAATTAAAGAAAATTACCATGCTGTTGTGTAGCACTCTCAAAATAATCTAAGTGAAGCATGAGAGAACAATAGTTTCTATAAAACAAATCCACCGACGTGCTCTAAAAGATATAAGTGAAGCACTAGAGCAAAAACTATATAACTCAAAAGATATAAGTGAAGCACATAGAGTATTCTAACAATTTCCGAATCATGTGTGTCTATCTCAAAAGGTGTGTACAGCAAGGATGATTGTGGAAAACTAACAAATAAAGACTCAGATAATACAAGACGCTCCAAGCAAAACACATATCATGTGGTAAATAAAAATATAGCTCCAAATAAAGTTACCGATGGAAGTAGACGAAAGAGGGGATGCCTTCCGGGGCATCCCCAAGCTTTGGATTTTAGGTGTCCTTAGATTATCTTGGGGTGCCATGGGAATCCCCAAGCTTAAACTCTTTCCACTCCTTGTTCCATAATCCATCAAATCTTTTACCCAAAACTTGAAAACTTCACAACACAAAATTTAAAGTAGAAAATCTCGTGAGCTCCGTTAACGAAAGAAAACAAAACACCACTTCACGGTACTGTAATGAACTCATTATTTATTTATATTGGTGTTAAACCTACTGTATTCCAACTTCGCTATGGTTTATAAACTATTTTACTAGCCATAGATTCATCAAAATAAGCAAACAACGCACGAAAAACAGAATCTGTCAAAAATAGAACAGTCTGTAGTAATCTGTAGCTAACGCAAGATCTGGAACCCCAAAAATTCTAAAATAAATTGATGGACGTGATAAATTTATCTATTAATCATCTGCGAAAATAATTAACTAAATATCACTTTCCAAATAAAAATGGCAGCAATTCTCGTGAGCGCTAAAGTTTCTGTTTTTTACAGCAAGATTAAAAAGACATTCCCCAAGTCTTCCCAACGGTTCTACTTGGCACAAACACTAATTAAACACAAAAAGAAACACAACCATAAAAGATACTAGATAAATTATTTATTATTAAACAGGAGTAGAAAGCAAGGAATAAAAATAAAATTGGGTTGCCTCCCAACAAGCGCTATCGTTTAACGCCCCTAGCTAGGCATAAAAGCAAGGATAGATCTAGGTATTGCCATAATAATAAGATAGATCATTAAAACTCATTCCATATTCTCTACGTTCGGCAGCAAGTTTTCTTTGAGGCAAGCAAAAGTAATCAAAAGGGATAAATTTAATGGGACAAAAGTCCCCAAGATCAACTTCGGGAGGTATAGGTTCCTCTCTTGGCCCTTCGTATTGCACAACCAATTCATCATTGTAAGCATTCTTTTGACAGAACTTTGTGAGCCTATACTCAAGAGAATATCCTAGTTCATTATTTCGAATAGCCAAATCATCATTAAGTTCATAAATTCTATCAACCAAAACATTGGTAGGAACCCTTTTTCTAAGATTTTCATTGAAAGCAACATAGTCTAGAGATTGAAAACACATTATTTCTTCTTGATCAAAAAGGACAGCCTCTATGGGAGGACGGCAAGCGTCCACCCTATAATGCGCAAAGATTTCTTTGGCCTCTTTTATTATGAATCTAAACTCATGAGCCAAAAAGATAGTAGCGGCACGCTTAACAGAAGAATGCTCAATATTAAAAAATTCTAAGAAAATCCTTTGTATGCAAGGATGCATGTGCATAAATTGTCTCTCAAGTTCAACTACAAGCAAGGCGATAGCGTCCGCAAGACTACTAGTTCTATGAAGGATAGAACTACCCATAGAAGGCAAAGCACCGGCACAAGTAAAGAAATCTTGGATAACTCCTTTTCCAATAATATTACCACTACCAATAATGAATTTTTTTGTATGTAAGATAGGGGGTTCTTCAGCAGGAGCATCAGAATTTTTCATGATATTATTATTGTCCATATCGACAATAATTTCCCCAATTTCAGACATAACGGCAGAAAGTGCAAGGGGCAAAAAGAGGCAAATAGAGAAAGAGAGGGGGGATGGAGAGAGAGGGCGAATAAAACGGTAAGGGTGAAGTGGGGGAGAGGAAAACGAGAGGCAAATGGCAAATAATGTAATGCGGGAGATAAGGGTTTGTGATGGGTACTTGATATGTCTTGACTTGCAACGGCGCCACAAGTGACTCGTTGTCGGGAGTCAAATCTTGACTTGTCTTGCGTGAACCTCCCCGGCAACGGCGCCAGAAATCCTTCTTGCTACCTCTTGAGCACTGCGTTGGTTTTCCCTTGAAGAGGAAAGGGTGATGCAGCAAAGTAGCGTAAGTATTTCCCTAAGTTTTTGAGAACCAAGGTATCAATCCAGTAGGAGGCCACACACGAGTCCCTCGCACCTACACAAACAAATAAATCCTCACAACCAACGCGATAAGGGGTTGTCAATCCCTACAAGGTCACTTACGAGAGTGAGGTCTGATAGATATGATAGGATAATATTTTTGGTATTTTTATGATAAAGAGAAATAAAAGATGCAAAGTAAAATAAATGGCAAAGGAAATAACTAAGCATTATAAGATTAATATGATGGAAGATAGACCCGGGGGCCATAGGTTTCACTAGTGGCTTCTCTCAAGAGCACAAGTATTTACGATGGGTGAACAAATTACTGTTGAGAAATTGACAGAATTGAGCATAGTTATGAGAATATCTAGGTATGATCATGTATATAGGCATCACGTCCGAGACAAGTAGACCGACTCCTGCCTGCATCTACTACTATTACTCCACACATCGACCGCTATCTAGCATGCATCTAGAGTATTAAGTTCGAGAGAACAGAGTAACGCTTTAAGCAAGATGACATGATGTAGAGGGATAAACTCATGCAATATGATATAAACCCCATCTTGTTATCCTCGATGGCAACAATACAATACGTGCCTTGCTGCCCCTACTGTCACTGGGAAAGGACACCGCAAGATTGAACCCAAAGCTAAGCACTTCCCCCATTGCAAGAAAGATCAATCTAGTAGGCCAAACCAAACTGATAATTCGAAGAGACTTGCAAAGATAACCAATCATACATAAAAGAATTCATAGAAGATTCAAATATTGTTCATAGATAAACTTGATCATAAACCCACAATTCATCGGTCTCAACAAACACACAGCAAAAGAAGATTACATCGAATAGATCTCCACAAGAGAGGGGGAGAACTTTGTATTGAGATCCAAAAAGAGAGAAGAAGCCATCTAGCTAATAACTATGGACCCGTAGGTCTGAAGTAAACTACTCACACTTCATCGGAGGGGCTATGGTGTTGATGTAGAAGCCCTCCGTGATCGATGCCCCCTCCGGCGGAACTCCGGAAAAGGCCCCAAGATGGGATCTCGTGGATACAGAAAGTTATGGCGGTGGAATTAGGGTTTTGGCTCTGTATCTGGTAGTTTGGGGGTACGTAGGTATATATTGGAGGAAGGAGTACGTCTGTGGAGCAACAGGGAGCCCACGAGGGTGGAGGGCGCGCCTGGGGGGCGGGGGGTAGGCGCGCCCCCTACCTTGTGCCTTCCTCGTTGATTGCTTGACGTAGGGCCCAAGTCCTCTGGATCATGTTCGTTCCGAAAATCACGTTCCCGAAGGTTTCATTCCGTTTGGACTCCGTTTGATATTCTTTTTCTGCGAAACCCTAAAATAGGCAAAAAAAACAGCAATTCTGGGCTGGGCCTCCGGTTAATAGGTTAGTCCCAAAAATAGTATAAAAGTGTATAATAAAGCCCAATAATGTCCAAAACAGAATATAACATAGCATGGAACAATAAAAAATTATAGATACGTTGGAGACGTATCACCCTTCCAGTTGGTGTAATTGAATACATCAACACATATATTAGGCATTGCTTTTTGAGAAAATATGGGAGAAAGTGTGCAAACCAAAATCACATGGAGGATTAGGGGTAATAGACATCCAACTGCACAACAAGGCACTCTTAATAAATAAACATGCACAAGTTGTTCAATAAAGATGAACTCCCTTGGATCAAGATGTCGTGGGAAACATATTACTCAGAGGCCCCACCTAAAGACAGATTAGAGGGCTCCTTCTGGTGGAAAGCTCATGTGAAATTGATACCAATTTACAAGGAAGTGGCTCACTACAAAGTTGGCATAGGAGACACAACTCTGTTTTGGACAGACAAATGGCAACAAAGAACACTGGCTGAAGCATACCCTAAGCTACACTCTTTTGCAATAGATGCTCAAGCCTCTGTGGCACATATGAAGCAATCTATTGATATTACAGAACATTTCCACACACCTCTCTGCCATTTCTTTCTAGCAGCTCAATGAACCGAATATAATGGTACAGCAACTTGGAACCTCTACCGATGCTTGGAGCTATGAGTGGAGATCTGGCCTATTTTCAGTTAGTAAAATGTATAAGCATCTAATAGGATACTCAGAAGTGCACCACCTGTTTGGAGACTTGTAGAAGGCAGCAAGCGAATTACGCATAAAATATTCTTCTGGCTGCTGCTATATGATAGAATCTGCTCTAGAAATCTCCTCAAAAGAAAGAGCTTCTTGCTGCAAAACTATAAGTGTGCCCTCTGCCAAGAGCAAGTTGAAGAAACATCTCTACACCTTCTATGGGACTGTCAGTTTGCCCTATCATGTTGGGAATCCATTGCCCCAAATAGACATAGAGGGATATCTGCTTTTGATGGCATCATCTTCCTCAAACAAGCCTTCCCTCCACAGATCGCCATGGACATTTGTATAATGGGTTGCTGGAATATATGGATGCAAAGGAATGGGAAAATTTTATGTAATATTACGCCGTCTTGCTACCTCTTTTAGCACTGCATTGGTTTTCCCCGAAGAGGAAGGGATGATGCAGCAAAGTAGTGTAAGTATTTTCCTCAGTTTTTGAGAACCAAGGTATCAATCCAGTAGGAGGCTACGCGCGAGTCCCTCGTACCTGCACAAAACAAATAAATCCTCACAACCAACGCAAATAGGGGTTGTCAATCCCTATAGGGCCACTTACGGGAGTGAGATCTAATAGATATGATAAGATAATATTTTTGGTATTTTTATGATAAAGATGCAAAGTAAAATAAAAGCAAAGTAAATAGCAAAGTAAATAACTAAGTAGTAGGAGATTAATATGATAAAGATAGACCCGGGGGCCATAGGTTTCACTAGTGGCTTCTCTCAAGAGCATAAGTATTGTACGGTGGGTGAACAAATTACTGTTGAGCAATTGACAGAATTGAGCATAGTTATGAGAATATCTAGGTATGATCATGTATATAGGCATCACATCCAAGACAAGTAGACCGACTCTTGCCTGCATCTACTACTATTACTCCACTCATCGCCCGCTATCCAGCATGCATCTAGAGTATTAAGTTAAAAACAGAGTAACGCCTTAAGCAAGTTGACATGATGTAGAGGGATAGACTCATGCAATATGAAGAAAACCCCATCTTGTTATCCTCGATGGCAACAATACAATACGTGCCTTGCTGCCCTTACTGTCACCGGGAAAGGACACCGCAAGATTGAACCCAAAGCTAAGCACTTCTCCCATTACAAGAAAGATCAATCTAGTAGGTCAAACCAAACTGATAATTCGAAGAGACTTGCAAAGATAACCAATCATACACAAAAAAATTCAGAGAAGATTCAAATATTATTCATAGATAGACTTGATCATAAACCCACAATTCATCTGTCTCAACAAACACACCGCAAAAAGAAGATTACATCGAATAGATCTCCACAAGAGAGGGGGAGAACATTGTATTGAGATCCAAAAAGAGAGAAGAAGCCCTCTAGGTACTAACTATGGATCCGTAGGTCTGAAGTAAACTACTCACACTTCATCGGAGAGGCTATGGTGTTGATGTACAAGCCCTCCATGATCGATGCCCCCTCCGCGGAGCTCCGGAACAGACCCCAAGATGGGATCTCGTGGATACAGAAAGTTACGGCGGTGGAATCAGGGTTTTGGCTCCTGTTCTGATCGTTTGGGGGTACGTGGATATATATAGGAGGAAGAAGTACGTCGGTGGAGCAACAGGGGCCCCACGAGGGTGGAGGGCGCGCCTAGGGGGGGAGGCGTGATGGGGTTACGTATCTAGGGTAGGGTCATGGACCTGATCTAAGTACCTTACCCAAGGACACCCTCAGAAGAAGTCGCCTTCCAGTCGACTAACGAGGGACACACTCGACTGACTTGAAGGACTCGACCACGAAGACTCACTCGACCACCAGAAGGTCAAGAGGCACTCTGCACTGCAACGGCCTGTAATCAAGTAGACTTTATGATAGTAAAGGCACTTTATGTGGGGCGTTACCAGTAACGCCCCAGACTTAACTCACCTTAAACCCTCTCCTACGTGGGCTGGCTGGGGTCCTGGCGCACTCTATATAAGCCACCCCCCTCCACAGGCAGAAGGGTTCGGCACCTTGTAACTCATATACTCATAATCCACTCGACCGCCTCCGGGCTCCGAGACGTAGGGCTGTTACTTCCTCCGAGAAGGGCATGAACTCGTACATCCTTTGTGCTTACAACCTCTCCATAGCTAGGACCTTGCCTCTCAATACCTACCCCCCACTCTACTGTCAGGCTTAGAACCACGACAGTTGGCGCCCACCTTGGGGCAGGTGTTTTAGCGATTTTGTGGAGAAGTTGCAATTCTTCCGAGTACTTTCATCATGGTGTCTGTTGGAGTTTTGGTCGGGGGTCAAGAGATCCGTCTCGGCACTCTCACCTTCATCGCCGACGACTCCGCGTGGCTCCACGAGGCTCCACTCGACGTTGATGCGCTCCCCGTCCGCGGTGCGACGCATTTTCGTGCATATGTCCGCGGTGTTCTGCTGCGGCAACCGTCGACCCAGTATCGGTCGGCTCCTCCATCGTCCACCCTCCCGGTATTCCGCCGGCGCATGCGCTCGGGCCGGTCGAGGCTTCAGCGATGGGTGAGGCACGCGGTGGCTCGCCAATCGGCCACCACCCAAGTTGCGGCAATCGAGCCCGACGAACCTCTCTACGGCTTGTTCGATCAGTCGACTGGCTCCGTAGAGACTGCATCCGAGTGCGGTAGCAGTGATCCAGCGGCGGAAATCTTGATGGTCAACGGGCCCCACAGTCCTCCTGGCTTCGCCCGTGGTGGTGGAGCAGGTGACGGCGGCGACCCTACACGAGGCTACGAAGAGTACTAGCCCGAGCCACTCGACTCTCTGCAAAGAGAGGAACTTCGCCGCAGGAACGAGGATCCCCTGCATATTCCCATCGCAGGAGAAACCCCCGAGGCTCGTGCCTTGGAGGAGGCGCGTCTGGCCAATTTGGCCAAGCGCACTCGACTGGAGAATCTTCAGCGAGCACTCGACGAGCGCGCGCGGCAACGAGTTCCCGACACCAGTCGACGTCAACTCTTCCCGCCAACTCAGGTATATCGAACCCCAATTCAGAATTTAGCAGCTGCGACCCGTATAGCAGAGTCCATCCAGCCTTCGCAGTCGGAAGCTGGCAGAGGTTTGCTGCAGATCAGGGATCTGCTCCGGGCAGCAGGAGATCAGAATTCGGCCGTGTCTCAGTCGCGCAACAGAATTCACAGTCGATCCGTCACCGTGAATACGGTTCAGTCGGCTCACAGCCCCAGATCGCCTCCGCGGCGTGAAGGGCGCGAGAATCGGCGAGATCAATATGGCGACAGACTCGACCGAGGTGATAGGCGTCGAGTGCCCTATTCCCCTCCGAGGGGTGGGTCTTACGCTCCTCGGCAGCCAGATGATAGGCGTCAGTACAGTACAGGGCGTAGGGTTCCAGTCGACCCCAGAGAACCAGGCTTCGACGCGCGATCCATTATCGTGCAAGGGTTGGTTGACCGGAACAGAGCCCATCGAGGTGGACTCGACAGAAATGTACCCACAAGCAGTCGAGTGCATGTTTCTGGTCCTGAATGTTTCAGCAGAGCTATCAGAGCCGCAGTTATCCCTCCCAATTTCAGGTTGGCAACAGGAGTCAGCAAATTCACTGGTGAGTCTAAGCCTGAAACTTGGCTTGAAGACTACCGAGTGGCAGTTCAGATTGGTGGTGGGAACGACGAGGTGGCCATGAAGCATTTGCCCCTCATGTTGGAAGGTTCTGCCAGGGCATGGTTGACTCAATTACCTCCTAGCAGCATTTACACTTGGGAAGATCTGTCCCGAGTGTTCGTCAGGACGTTTGAAGGAACTTGCAAGCGACCAGCTGGATTGACAGAGTTGCAAGTCTGCGTGCAGAAAACTAATGAGACTCTCAGAGAGTATATTCAGAGGTGGATCACTTTGCACCATACTGTGGAGAATGTGTCTGATCATCAGGCAGTCTGCGCCTTCAAAGATGGTGTCAAGAACAGAGAACTGAGTTTGAAGTTTGGTCGAACCGGTGACATGACCTTGAGTCGGATGATGGAGATTGCTACCAAGTACGCCAACGGCGAAGAAGAAGACCGACTCCGAAGCGGCAAGCACAAGCCGAGTCAGTCGGAAAAAGGAAACACCAGTCGGAAACAGAAGCGGAAGGCTGAACCGGCAGCTCCTGGAGAGGCTCTGGCCGTGACTCAAGGAAAGTTTAAGGGGAAACCAAAAGGATCCTGGAACCCCAAGAAGGTAAAGGATAAAGAAGGGAACGACGTGATGGATATGCCATGTCACATTCACACGAAGAAAGACGAAGAGGGGAATATCATTTACCCGAAGCACACCACTCGCCAATGTCGACTCCTGATCCAGCAGTTTCAGGGAAAACAGTCTAAGGACAAGGAGAAGGATTCGGACAAGGCCGAAGACAAGGAGGACAGTGAGGAAGGATATCCGCATATCAACTCCACTCTGATGATCTTTGCAGATGTGGAAAGCAGAAGTCGACTGAAAGTGATTAACCGAGAGGTGAACATGGTTGCCCCCGCAAAAGCAAATTATCTGAAGTGGTCTCAAACACCCATCACATTCGACCAATCTGATCACCCGACTCATATTGCCACCCCTGGGAGGCAAGCTTTGGTGGTCGATCCAGTTGTCGAAGGCACTCGACTGACAAAGGTGCTGATGGATGGTGGAAGTGGGCTGAACTTATTGTATGCAGACACATTGAAAGGTATGGGCATTCCGATGTCCCGACTGAGCACTAGTAACATGAGCTTTCATGGAGTTATACCAGGGAAGAAGGCCGAGTCACTCGGCCAGATAGCTTTGGACGTGGTGTTTGGTGATTCGAAGCATTTTCGCAAAGAAAAGTTGATGTTTGAGGTCGTGGATTTTCAGAGTGCATATCATGCCATTTTGGGGAGACCAGCTTACGCACGATTTATGGCTCGACCATGCTACGTGTACCTCAAATTGAAGATGCCCGGCCCCAAAGGAGTGATCACTGTCACCGGTGATCGGAAAAAGGCAGAAGAGTGCTTTCAGAAGGGCTCCAAGATCGCCAATTCCCAGGTGACAGCGGTCAAGTTCGAAGAGTATAAGCAAAACGCAGATCCGAGTGACTTGCTGCGATCCAAGAAGCCCGCCACAGAGTCTGCATTCCAGTCGTCCGGTGAGACGAAGCCTGTTCACATTCACCCGACCGACCCCGAAGCAGCTCCGATCCGCATCTCCACGACACTCGACCCAAAATAGGAAGAAGCGCTCATCCAGTTCCTCCGTGAGAACTGGGACATTTTTGCATGGAAGCCCGCTGACATGCCAGGTGTTCCCAGGGGACTGGCTGAGCATCGCCTAAGAGTCGACTCATCTACAAAACCAGTCAAAGAGCATCTTCGGCGGTCCGCCGTCCAGAAGAGAAAAGCCATTGGCGAAGAAGTGGCTCGACTGTTGGCGGCAGGATTTATCCGAGAGATATACCACTCCGAGTGGCTCGCTAATGTCGTCATGGTTCCTAAGAAGGACAAGTCGCTCCGAATGTGCATTGATTTTAAGCACATCAACCGGGCCTGCCCGAAAGATCATTTTCCTCTCCCTCGCATAGATCAAATTGTTGACTCGACCGCGGGATGTGAGAGGTTATCTTTTTTAGATGCCTACTCCGGGTACCACCAGATCCGTCTGTACGGGCCCGACGAGGTAAAAACAGCTTTCATCACTCCATTCGGGTGCTTCTGCTATATCACCATGCCATTCGGCCTCAAGAATGCCGGGGCCACATTCATGCGAATGATTCAGAAGTGTCTACTCACTCAAATCAGTCGGAATGTGGAAGCTTATATGGATGATATTGTTGTCAAGTCACGAAAAGGTTCCGACCTGCTCGCTGACCTCGCCGAAACATTTGCCAACCTCAGAAGGTATGATATCAAGCTCAATCCATCGAAGTGCACATTTGGAGTTCCTGGTGGCAAGTTACTCGGTTTTCTCATTTCCGAACGGGGAATCGACGCTAACCCAGAGAAGATTGGCACTATTCTCCGAATGAAACGCCCTGTGCGAGTGCACGATGTCCAGAAGCTTACTGGATGCTTGGCCGCATTAAGTCGATTCATCTCACGACTCGGTGAAAAGGCATTGCCTCTTTACCGACTGATGAAAAAGACAGACAAGTTCGAGTGGACTCCAGAAGCTGATGCAGCGTTTGCCGAGCTAAAAGCTCTGCTCTCCACCCAGCCGGTGCTTGCTGCTCCAATCAGCAAAGAGCCTCTGTTGCTCTATATCGCAGCCACAGGACAAGTCATCAGTACCGTGCTAACGGTCGAGCGGGAAGAAGAAGGAAAAGCCCTCAAAGTTCAGCGCCCAGTGTATTATTTGTCTGAAGTCTTGACTCCATCCAAGCAGAGATATCCTCATTATCAGAAGCTTGTATATGGAATATACATGACCACAAAGAAGGTTGCTCATTATTTCTCTGATCATTCCATCACAGTCGTCAGCGACGCTCCACTATCAGAGATTTTGCACAATAGGGATGCAACTGGTCGAGTGGCCAAATGGGCGATTGAACTTCTTCCCCTTGATATCAAGTTTGAGGCAAAGAAAGCCATTAAGTCCCAGGCAATAGCAGATTTCCTTGCCGAGTGGATTGAACAGCAGCAGCCGACTGAAGTTCACTCGGAGCATTGGACCATGTTTTTTGATGGCTCTAAGATGTTGAATGGTTCCGGTGCTGGGGTTGTCCTGGTTTCCCCCAGAGGAGATAAGCTCAGATATGTGCTCCAGATTCACTTTGATTCCTCCAACAATGAGGCAGAATATGAAGCCCTCTTATATGGGTTGCGCATGGCCATTTCACTCGGCGTCCGTCGCCTGATGGTCTATGGCGACTCGGATTTAGTGGTCAATCAGGTGATGAAAGAGTGGGACGTGAGAAGCCTAGCCATGACTGGATACTGCAGTGCAGTGAGGAAGCTGGAAAAGAAGTTCGAGGGGTTGGAGCTCCATCATATACCCCGACTGAAAAATCAAGCAGCTGATGATCTAGCAAAGATAGGTTCCAAGAGAGAAGCCATTCCGAGTGGTGTGTTCTTGGAGCATATACACACTCCGTCAGTCAAAGAGGATCCTTTCACCGAAGAAACTCCACAGCCCAAGAGTGCCACAGATCCGACTGAAGTTGAAGTCCCAGCGGTGGTCGACTTGATCATGGAGGTTTTGGTGGTCATTCCCGACTGGACGATTCCGTATGTCGCATATATCCTGAGGAAAGAGCTCCCGGAGGATGAGGAAGAGGCTCGACAGATCGTCCGTCGATCTAAGGCCTTTACCGTAATCAAAGGACAATTATACAGAGAAAGCGCGACTGGAGTTGGTCAGAAGTGCATAACACCAGAAGAAGGTCGACTCATCCTCAATGATATTCACTCGGGAACCTGTGGTCATCATGCGTCCTCTCGGACCATCGTGGCCAAAGCATACCGAGCCGGATTTTACTGGCCAAAGGCGAATGAGATGGCAAAAGAGATAGTGGATAAGTGCGAGGGATGTCAATTCTACTCGAATATGTCACACAAGCCTGCGTCGGCTCTGAAGACCATTCCACTCGTCTGGCCTTTCGCAGTATGGGGATTGGACATGGTCGGTCCTTTGAGAACAGGACGAAGTGGCTTCACGCATGTACTGGTGGCAGTCGACAAGTTCACCAAGTGGATCGAGGCTAAACCAATCAAGAGCCTTGACACCGGTACTGCTGTTAGCTTCATCAGGGAACTAATATTCAGATATGGAGTCCCACACAGCATCATTACGGATAATGGGTCGAACTTTGACTCAGAGGAATTCAGAGCTTTCTGCAACTCCCAGGGCACACGGGTCGACTACACTTCAGTCGCCCATCCGCAGTCGAATGGACAAGCAGAGCGAGCTAATGGACTGATTCTTAAGGGATTGAAGCCTCGACTGATGCTGATCTCAAACACGCGGCTGGAGCTTGGGTCGACGAACTTCCCTCAGTACTCTGGGGACTGCGGACCACACCTAATCGGTCGACCGGAAGAACTCCATTCTTCTTAGTCTACGGAGCTGAAGCAGTCTTGTCGAGTGATCTTCTCCACAATGCTCCTCGAGTTGAAATCTACAACGAAGCAGAGGCTGAACAAGCGCGGCAAGACGCAGTCGACCTTTTAGAGGAAGAAAGGGAGATGGCTCTGATCCGGTCGACCATCTACCAACAAGATTTGCGTCGTTTCCACGCCAGAAATGTGAGAGGTCGAGCCTTCCAGGAAGGAGATTTGGTTCTTCGAGTGGATCAGCACAAACCACACAAGCTTGCTCCTTCTTGGGAAGGCCCCTTCATCGTCACCAAGGTTCTCCACAACGGGGCGTACCGTCTTTACAACGTCGAGCATAATATCGACGAGCCCCGAGCTTGGAACGCGGAGCTACTCCGCCCATTTTACACTTAAGTTTTATCACTCGGATGAGTTGCAATAAAGTACTTCTGTAGTTCATGGACCTCAAAATAATAGTGTCATAGTCCCTCCATAATTTCTGTCGCTTTTTATTTTTGTCCAATAAAATTCCCCCTCAGTGGGTGACTTAGCTGCGAATCCGTTTCGCCTAAGTTTGTAAAAATCCTACCGAGTGGCGAGCCAGACTCCCACTCGGAGGCTTAGCTGCGAATCTGTTTCGCCTAAGTTATCAAAATCCTACCGAGTGGTAAGCGAGCCTTCCACTCGGGGGCTTAGCTGCAGCCCTGTGCTCGCCTAAGTTATAAAAATCCTACTGAGTGGTAAGCCAGCCTTCCACTCGGGGGCTTAGCTGCAGCCCTGTGCTCGCCTAAGTTATAAAAATCCTACCGAGTGGTAAGCCAGCCTTCCACTCGGGGGCTTAGCTGCAGCCCTGCGCTCGCCTAAGTTATCAAAATCCTACCGAGTGAAGAGCAACCCTCTCACTCGGAGGCTTAGCTGCAGTCCAAGCACTCGCCTAAGTTATAAAAATCCTACCGAGTGAGGAGCAACCCTCTCACTC
>NC_041392.1:253198975-253219609 GCF_002162155.2 Triticum dicoccoides | reverse complement strand
AGCTTGGTGACTGAAGCTAACTTCTCGTCAGCAAGCTTGATCTTCTCAGCTAGCTCAAGGTCTTTCTTCTGTTGGGCCTCCCTTACCTTACCTGCAAGTTACAGCAAGATCAGATTTTGAAACAAGCAAGGGGAAAAGCAGTCGTCAGGGTCTCACCAAACATACCTTCGGTCTCCTCCTTTGCCTTTGTCAGCTTCTCCTGAACCAGCTTCAAGCTCAGCTCGACTTGAGTATGCTTGTGTTCCAGCTCTGAGTAGCGAGCCACAAGATCACAAGAGTTCTGCGAAGAACCAATCGACTAAATGTCAAATTTAATTCACTTCCGAGTGAAAAAGGGAAAAACTCACGTTTCTAAGACTACAACCGAATACAAGCATTCGACCGTAGTCTCGGGGACTACACCCAGTGGGTGCACTCAGCGTGCCCCCACTAATCCTGTTGAAGACAAAGTCGACCAGTCGACCTAAAAAAAAGATGTATTCTCTAAGACTGTGATCAACTGCAAGCAGTCGACCACAGTCTCGGGGACTACACCCAGTGGGTGCACTCAGCGTGCCCCCACCGGTTTGTGAAATCCAGTCGACATAGTCGACTGACAGAAAAATTGACATCATAAAGCCTAAGGCCGACTGCCAGCAGTCGACCTTAGCCTTGGGGACTACACCCAGCGGGTGCACTCAGCGTGCCCCCGCTAACACGGAGTTTTATCGACACACCCAGTGGATGACTACTATAAATTCCGGAAAAGAAAAGTTTTTGGTAGCATATCCAACAGAACAAACAGCGGTCGACTGACCTGGACATTGCTTTGGAGGGCAGAACTGGCGTCATAAGCCGCCTGACTCGCATCCCGGATGGTCTTCAGCTGCTCCATCATGATTCCCGCTTGGCGTATCGCCTCCTTCGCTGCGCCGGCTTGGTCCTCTGGGACGTGGTGCGTCGTGAAGAGGGAGGGCTGCTGAGCACTCGTCAATGGATCTGCGAAGGACACCGTGTGTCGAGCGATGTTCTCTTCCTCCACAGTCAGAATCTCGGGCGCCGTCACATCCTGAGGCACCTTACTGGCGGACGTTTTCCGACTCCTCCTGCGCTTCAGCGGCTCTTCATCCTCATCATCATCAGGGAGATTGATAACAGTATTGGGTGGAGCTACAGAGAAAGATCAGGATCAGAGATCGCGAGTCAGTCGACTAAGAACAGCGTTAAGAATACAGTACCTGGGTTCGAAGTTGTTGCGTCCTCCATCTCGTGGTCATCAGCCCGGGCCGAGGTTTCAGAAGTAGCAGCACTGCAACTCCAAAGGATCAGTCGACTAACTTCAGCGTCGACCAGAGACAAAGTTCACACAAAATAAGAAAATATGAGCAGCACGGTTACCCTGATATGGTGGGGATGGACACCTTCATCTTCGGCAGGAGCTTGATCGGCTTCGACGAGGCCGCCCTGGGCTGCTTCAGCGCCTTTTCAGTCGGCACCGGAGAGGTGGTCCGAGGGCGCTTGGTCGACTGAGTGGCGGTCGCAACCCCCTTACCACGTTCGGTCGAAGGGTCGTGGACAAGCTTCGACCGCCTTTCTGAGCGCGGTGGTACGACCTCCTCCTCCTCTTCTTCCTCGTCCTCGACGTCATCTTCATCACCGTCATCATCATCAGCGTCGTCATCATCCTCTGCAACATCCGAGTCCCATTCCTCCTCTTCCTGGCTCTCGCCCCCGCTCGCCTCGCCCTCCTCAGTCGAAGCTTGTGCCCCATTGGGCATCGAGTACAGCTCGGTGAGGGCCTAGCAGATGTCCAGACAAGGATCAGTCGACCAGTCGGCAGGGTAAACAGAAATGAATGCGACAAGAGCGCAGTGGAGAGCAGGGCAAGTGTACCTTGTTTGGGTCGCTGTTGTGGTCGAGTGGAGGAATCCTTCTGGCTCCGCGTGGGTTATCCTTATTTCCGGTAACGGCTACCATCCATTTTTCCAGAGTGACGTCGTCGACTGCTTCTGGATGGACTCTAGTCTCGTCTTCGGTCCCACAGTACAACCACATGCAGTGGCTCCGGAACTGAAGGGGCTGGATGCGACGCCTGAGGAAGACCTCCAGGAGGTCCATGCCCGTCACTCCCTCCCGAACCAACTGCACCACGCGCTCCATCAACATCTTCACGTCAGCTTTCTCCTCCGGAATCAGCTTCAGAGGGGAGGGCTTGTTCACTCGGTCCATGGTAAACGGAGGGAGTCCTCGACTGCCCTGGCGTCGACTGGACCTGGCAGTAGAACCAAGTCGACTGCCAGCCTCTGACGGACTCGGGAAAGGTCATGGGCGGGAAGGTGCTCTTATTCCTCACCTGGATCCCCAGGCCCCCACACATTTGGACGACTCGGGTTCTCTCATCACCTGGGCTCGCCTTCTTCACGGTCTAAGAGCGACACGTGAATATATGTTTGAACAAACCCCAGTGCGGTCGACAGCCCAAGAAACCCTCACACATGGACACGAATGCAGCAAGATAGGCAATGGAGTTTGGGGTAAAGTGGTGGAGCTGCGCTCCGAAGAAATTCAAGAAGCCACGGAAGAAAACACTCGGCGGCAAAGAAAACCCACGATCAACATGGGCGGCCAAAAGCACACACTCACCCTCTTCAGGCTGAGGCTGCCACTCCTTCCCCGGAAGCCTCGCAGCTCCGTGAGGGATCAAGCCCTCGTTGGCCATGTCGAGGAGGTCATTCTCTGTGATGGTCGACTGGATCCAGTCTCCTTGGACCCAGCCCTTCGGCAGGCGGGATCTGGACGAGGACCCTCCGCGGCTGGTGGATCTCCCCTTCGCCTTCTCCGACGCCGACGCCTTCTTTGCGCGCTCCAGCGCCGCCGTCTTCTCCTTGGCCATGGTCGCCGATGAGATGCGCGAAGGGAAGTGGTGTGGGGGCGAGAGCGAGCACGCTGGGCGGGGAAGAAGGAAGCAGAGAGAGGGAGAGAATGCTGAGGCGCAGCACAGAAATCCTCGCCGGGCACATTTATAAGGTCCCTTCCGAGTGGATGACAGGTGGGCCCGTCGATCTAATCATATCTGGGAGCAGTTATGCAGACGGGATACATGGCGAAAAAGGCGGCGCGGAGATCGAGGCGTCTATGCCCCGTCCCATCCGAACGCCGCGGTCCGCCCCGCTTCGCGCGCGTCCCCAAATTTCGCATCCCGCGGAATCCGCGAACAGCAAATCAGTTTGTCAGACGCGGTGTTTCCGGCGATCCGTCGCTCGGAGATCGTCGAAGCCCGAAAGATCACTCGACGCAAAAATAGAATGGATCGAGTCGACTGAAGGCGAATTGCTCCCTGTCGACAAAGAGATTCTTTGGTCCAGGACAACGCACGACCAGGGTACAAAGGTTAATCGGAAACGACATCAACTCCTTCCTCACTCGAAGCCTCAATCCATTCGGGGGCTAATGATGGGGTTACGTACCTAGGGTAGGGTCATGGACCTGATCTAAGTACCTTACCCAAGGACACCCTCAGAAGAAGTCGCCTTCCAGTCGACTAACGAGGGACACACTCGACTACCTTGAAGTACTCGACCACGAAGACTCACTCGACCACCAGAAGGTCAAGAGGCACTTTGCACTGCAACGGCCTGTAATCAAGTAGACTTTATGATAGTAAAGGCACTTTATGTGGGGCATTACCAGTAACGCCCCAGACTTAACTCACCTTAAACCCTCTCCTACGTGGGCTGGCTGGGGTCCTGGCGCACTCTATATAAGCCACCCCCCTCCACAGGCAGAAGGGTTCGGCACCTTGTAACTCATATACTCATAATCCACTCGACCGCCTCCGGGCTCCGAGACGTAGGGCTGTTACTTCCTCCGAGAAGGGCCTGAACTCGTACATCCTTTGTGCTTACAACCTCTCCATAGCTAGGACCTTGCCTCTCAATACCTACCCCCCACTCTACTGTCAGGCTTAGAACCACGACAAGGCGCGCCCCCTACCTCGTGGGCTCCTGTTAGCTGGCTTGATGTAAGGTCCAAGTTTTCTGAGTTGTATTCGGTGAGAAAATCACGTTCCCAAAGGTTTCATTCCGTTTGGACTCCGTTTGATATTCCTTTTTTCCGAAACCTAAAACAGGCAAAAAACAACAATTCTGGGCTCAGCCTTCGATTAATAGGTTAGTCCCAAAAATAATATAAAAGTAGATAATAAAGCCTAATAATATCTAAAATAGTAGACAATATAGCATGAAGCAATAAAAATTATAGATACGTTGAAGACGTATCACGTCCCTGGAAGCCTGGAAGCATGGAATGTAGCATGATCTCTATCTAGTGAAACATAGAACCAAGCATAAGAACATCGGTTGCCTAGAGCAATGGATGAACTCCCATCTCTCTTAGTTCTTAGTAGCTGGTTTATTTTCCATGTTAGAGAAAACGGGAGTTGGTTAGACCTTTTGTTTTCTTTTTTTATCCCTTGTACATATATGATTATTAATGAAAATTACGGTAAAACAATTGTTCTACGGTTTTGGGGTAAAAAAACAAAACCAAAACACTAACAAAAAATCAAATTCCAAAAATTACTCACCTTCTTTCACCAATCCTAGAAGAACTGACAAGTAATATTCTAGTGTCTACAAAGCAGCGAAAGAGAAAATCCAACCGAGAGTCAGTGATCAATAATGGACGAACCAATTGCCATCCAACACCCGCAAATCTCGCACAAGCGGACACGACAGACAATCCCGTGTCCTAGCAAGAGCAAACAGATGCAATCGCTAGCGTAATACCTATTCTAATCGCCACGAACAACAACAGATGTAAGGTAACACGCATCGACAAGAGCCGAGAAGTGGCATCATCGATGGCGAGCCCCATGTAAGCCCACTCCAATCATACCCCCAATGCACGACACGGACACCGTAAAACAAAAAAACACTCTGTGCGCTCCTACTCCAAGGATGAATTCTCGTCGCCGCTTGCTAGGAGGCCTCACCTTCGGGTGTGGGTAATCGTCGTCGTTGTCCGGGGCGCGGCAGTAGCTCGCGCGGCGCAGCGCGAGGACCACCTCTCGCGTCTGCTCCACATCGCCAAGGTTGCGTCCACGCGCCGCACCGTCCACACTGCGTCGACCGCAGCCTACCTCCGGATCGTGCGGCTCGATAGCGATGGCCCCCTATCGTGGTCGCTGCGCCTGTGCTTCCTAGACGTCGGTGGCAGGGTCCTCGGCGGGGGTGAGATGCCACCGCCGCCAATGAAGCCTGTGGACGGGAGGTCGGATCCAGGCATAGGGGGGCGGTCCGCCGGACGACCCGCGTTCTCAAGGCCGAACCACCGCCCATACCGGCGTCATTTGCTGCAGTGGCACAGGTGGCGAACTCTCCGGCGGCAGCGTATCTGGGACGGAGGGGATTATCTGAGAAGGAAGGAGACGTTTTTTTATGGGAAGGAAGGAGACGGCTTGCGAGAGGACAGGGTGCAGCTATTTTTTTTACGGGGGACAGGCGTGCAGATGTTATGATCGAGACGTGAGGGATTGGGGAGAGTCCATCGTGTCCCTAGTCCGAACCGTGTTAAGATTACTTTTAAATCTCAGACGTCAATTTCAATGGTTAAGACAAAATCAACACATATAAATAGATGGTCGTATGAAAAACTATGAAAGCCTCTGTTTTATATTATTAGATATAAAGATAAAGAGGTAGAGGTAAAGATTAGGTGCATGATACCCAATTAGGACGAGATAACCGTGCATGCTCGGTTGGCATCAATTACTAGAGTTTTCTTTTAAACTCATTAATTATGAGAGTTAATTAAGGAAATCAGTATTCACGAAAGTAACTTCATGAATGATGCACGAACCTTTTATTGTTTATGTGGACTAGGACCAAACGCCAAGACCTGAAGCGTCTCACCAAAACGCAGGACATATGGCGTTTCGTCTTTGTCACATCAGCGCCATGTAGGCAAGTGTGGACCAGAGTGAAACACCGAGGACCCTGACATCTTCCATACGAACAAGACACCAAGGATATTGGCGTGACAAA
Organism: Triticum dicoccoides; assembly: GCF_002162155.2. Classification (NCBI taxonomy): domain Eukaryota; kingdom Viridiplantae; phylum Streptophyta; class Magnoliopsida; order Poales; family Poaceae; genus Triticum; species Triticum dicoccoides. The sequence goes on along the minus strand of NC_041392.1, from coordinate 253,213,586 downwards.
AGAAATCAGAAACGAAATTCTTTTTAAAACAGGTATCGTGATTTAGTTCATCGAAAAGGCCGGAACAGAAATTTTGTCAAATTTAGTGCAGGTCGATTCATATGGCCTTTCTCGTGAACAATTAGCTTGTGGCAACCGCAAAAGGTGCGGAAAGCCAAGAATTCAGCTTGATGGGACAAGGGAACGTGCGCTTAGCGCAAAGGATCGTTTGCAGGCCGCAGCGACCCATCGCGAGACATTTTCATATCTTTGTAGATGCCGCGTTGTCCCTTTTCCATCGGCGGCTTTGATGCTAGTATATTTTCATACATACGTTTTCTGTTTCAAATTACTCGTCATGGTTTGAGTAATTTGAAACGGAGGAAGTACATGCAAGGGGACCATTGTTGCACTGCTGCGTATTGAACGAAAGATTAAACTCATTAAGCGTCACGCGAAGGGCGGTCAACCAGCTATGCCATATGGCATAAGGTGGTTGACCACGGTGCAAAAGCTTTTGGGATATTATTTTTAAATGAAGGTGAGATTTTTTTAATATTTTTTTCTTTTTAGATGGAGGTGATGATCTCACATATTTTTTAAATGGAGGGCTACGTAAAATGGCGCTCGCTGGTAGGCCGTGTTGGTGATTTTTTTCTTTGTTTTTTACTTCTTTTTCTAGTTGGAAGTGATGATTCTTTAAAAAAATGTTTTTTAGATGGAAGCGAGGATTTCATTTTTTTTAAACTAAACTTACGCATAACTTCCTCTCCACGGCGTCACAGGGTGACGACTCGGCCACTGGTATGCAAGCAATGGTGCGCCTAGCGCAGAGGGAGAGGGTAATCGCAGGCTGCAGCAGCCCATCATGGAGACGTATTTATTCATATCGCGCTGTCCTTTGTCCATTGGCGGCTAATGCTATGCACTATTTACATGCAAGAGGAACACTGTTGCATCTCTGCGTGTTGAACGGAAAATACACCGGCACGGCAGTGGCCCAGCCCCCAAGACGCCACCGCGTGTCAGGCGGAAGCCGCCGAGCAGAGCACCACGCACGCGGCGCATACTGCTGAGTGCTGAGCACCAGATTCCATCGCCGTCTCGGCTTTCTGCCACCAGTCAGCCGCAGCGCGGCGGTGGGAGAGCCCGGAGGCCGTGGCTGGCGCGTACGCGTGGCTCGATCGCGCCGCGACCTGAGGCCAACTCCAACAAGACCCCAATTCGTCCGCGCCCGCTTGAGGTAAAACTCGGCCCAATGCTAAACCGCAAACGGACAAAGTTGTCCACACATGTCCGTTTTGATTCGGCCTCATCCCAAACCTGACGCAAAATTAGGCAACAAATGCGTCTATGCGGATACGGACGGATGTTCTCGCTGATTGCCACCGTTAGCTACGTCACCCACAAATTAGTGAGACTGCCTCCAATCCCTCTCAACGCGATAGCTGTCGCGCTCGCCAGCCCACCGCGCGCGCCGTCGCTGCCGCCTGTCACGCGCGCCAGCCGTCGCTGGAGGCCGGCCTCACGGCGCACCATGTTGCCCACGTCCACATCGGGACGCGGCAGGCAGGCGGTGAGGAGGGACGGAGCGGGCCAACGGCGAGGCAAGTCGGCCTGTGGGGGCCAGTCCAGCAGGTCTGGAACGACCTCGGGGGCTACCCGCGCGGGCGACACTGCGAAGGACCGGCGCGGCGTGGGCACTGCTCGCGCGGGCGAGCTGCAACTTGACGGAGGCATTTATGGGAAGGACAGCAGCGAGCCGTGGCATGGCGGGACGCGGCAACGAGGCGGAGGAGCTCGGCGTGGGCCTGGTGTGTCCGCTCAGGGTCAGGACGCCTCTTGTGCATTGGGCGCAGATACTCCAAACGCCTGTGCGCGTCTAGCGTTGGTGTTGGTCTGAGGTCCGTCGTTTACGTCGACAAAAGAGGATGATTATTATTTTTACATATACATGGGAGGGTGATTTAGACCGCCCTGCATTCCTGCTTGCTCGTTCTGGCTGCAATCTTACCCGCTAATTTTTTTTTTGAAACGGATTACCCGCTAATTTTGATGGGCATGTTTATGAACGGGTTCGTTAGGCACGGCACGGTTCAATGTTAACGTCTATGTAAGTGTGGGCCAGCCAATAAATAGTAGTGTTGCGTTTTAAAAAGAAGACATGAATTTTCAATACGTACTCGAGAAGTACTACTAGTAGTACTGCAACAAGTGAGTCTGACTTTGATCCAGTTGGTAGACTCAAGTTCCAACTCAATCTATTGATGACTTCCTATTGACGCTTAAAAGTAACACGTTCATAAAGAGTGGCTTGAAGCTATGTTAAGAGTAATTCAAACTTACTATTGAAAGTCATTATGAGATGGCTCTCTTCGAGAAAATCAAGATGAATATGAAGATGGTCTAAAATAAAGTTTGGATGCAAAAGTTATGACAACTTCAGAGATGCTCATGTTGACACCAGATTAAAGAATGCTCGTTTCCTTCCGAGATTGTTTATCACCACAAAAAGGATCCGCAAAGGTGCAGTCAGTTTAAACCGAACAGTTTTGGAAAGTTCGGACAAAATCAATCCGAATTTGACTAGGGTTTTGGACGTGAATCCAAGCCTTTTTCTTGCACGGGAAGTCCAGCCGCCTCTTATATACCTAAGGGGTGACGGCCGATTGAACAACACACAATCGATCAAATCATCTACCACTTTTTATCTTTTATCTTTTCTCCCTAACTCTAATTCTTCTTTTTCCCCGTTCTTCGTCTGTTCTTCTTGTTGCAGGGCGGCGAACCTCGAGGCCCTAGGGGCGATCAGGTCGACCTAGGGCAGCCCATAGCTGCCGCGCGCCCTAACGGGGTCCCTCCCGGGCGTGTGGGGTTTCAGGTCCTCAAAAGCACCCGCCGGATTGCTTGTGTACCGCACTTCCAGACGGGTCTCCTTCGACGTGAGCTGCGGTGCATCACCTCCGGCGTCGAGGGTACATGATGACGTGTTCGTGTGCGAACACACTTTTTGGCGACTCCGCTGGGGACGAAGCTTTAAACGGTCTCCAACCCATTCTTGCTACGAAGAGATCGTCGTCAAGTTGATGCAATCAACAAAGGTAATATGAATACCAAATTCCCCTTTGTAGATGCAAATAATCCATATGTTGTTGCTGGATCCTCTAATGAGCATAATGTATCGGCTAGCCCTAGTTTTATCAATCATGCATCTAAATATGCGCAAGGGCCGATGCAAAACAATCTTCATGCTTTAAATTCTTATGATTTTAGCAACATACAACATATGTATCCAAACTCTCATGCATCGGCAACCCCACAAATCCATATGCCGATGGACAACATGATGGGTTTGGTTAATCAATTTGAAACACCTTATTTTAAAATTTCCAATAGCATACAAGAAAGTGTTTTACCTTTTTATTGATCGGCAACTAATTTGCAATATGTGAATCCAACCTTGCCGATGTGAAAGTGCGTTATATCGACTAGAGGGGGGTGAATAGGCGATTTTTATGAAATTCTTCATTGAGGAATTTGTCGGTGAGGAAATTCCTTAGCGAAGAACTACTAGCAACGGAATAAGTACTCAAAAGTAAACATAACAGAATACAAGCATAGTCATCATGATGAAATGAAGACATGCACAGAGTACAGGAAGCGTAATCACAGGATAACACAGGATGAAGACAAACAGACTGAAGAAATTAAACTGAGGAAATTGAAAAAGTCTTCAGTCAAATTCTTCAAACACAGATATGAACAAACACACAACACAATTATGAGGAAATGAAAGAGTTGAGGAAATAGACCCAGTAAGCTTGGTGAAGACAATGATTTGGTAGACCAGTTCCAACTGTTGTCTCAGTTGTACGTCTGGTTGGAGCGGCTGAGTAATTAAACTCGAGGACAGACAGTCCCGGACACCCAGTCAAAGACACTTAGTCCAAGACACTCAGTCCTCACCACATTCTCCTTGAACTAAGGTCACACAGACCTCGTCCAATCACTCGTGGTAAGTCTTCAGGCGACTTCCAAACCTTCACAAACTTGGTCACTCGGTGATCCACAATTCCTCTTGGATGCTCTAGACCATGACGCCTAACCGTCTGGAAGAAGCATAGTCTTCAAAGGTAACAAGCGTCGGATCCATTCAGGATCAATCCCTTCAGTGATGCTCAATCACTTGGGGTTTGTAAGTGTTTGGGTTTTGGGTTTTGGTTTTTCCTCACTTGATGATTTTCGCTCAAAGTACTGGAGGATGGGTTGCCCCCAAATGACAAGTGTCAGTTTCTCTCGGAGCAGCCAACCAGCTAGTGGTTGTAGGGGGCGGCTATTTATAGCCTAGGGAGCAGCCCGACATGATAAGACATAAATGTCCTTCAATGATATGACCGTTAGGTGGATAGATATTTTGGGACAGCTGGCGCATAGCACAGTAATGGTCGGAATTTTGAGTAGTAAAATCCTCAGGGCTATCATGTTCCTCACTGTGTAGGCAATCCGCACTCGCGAATTCCTAACTCCTCAGTCAGGACAAATTCCTCAGAGACTAGAAGAACTTTGTCTCTGTCACTGAAGAAATTGACTGAACTGTATGAGATTTCCAATGGCTTCACTCGAAGGGATTGGTAGATGTAGGATTTTGAGTTGAGCATTACATGGAAATTTTTCCTTAGTATTTCCTCGACCCCCTTTAACAGTACGGTGTTTCCTATAACTCAAGAAAGAGAAAAAATAAAACTATGAAAACGAAAGTCTTCAAGCTTCATATTCCTCGCATGAATATCAAGTCTTCACGGACACACCAATTTCTTCACTTTCAAAGTCTTCATGAAAGTCTTCAGAAATACCAAAAATTTTAGTCGAAGATATTCATTTTTAGGGGTCGACTTTTCCTATAAATATCAAACTCCTCATAGACTTATAGACCTGTGTACACTCACAAACGCATTAGTCCCTTAACCTATAAGTCTTCAATACACCAAAATCACTAAGGGGCACTAGATGCACTTACAATCTCCCCCTTTTTGGTGATTGATGACAATATAGGTTAAGTTTTCAACGGGGATAAACATATGAAGTGTAACTACTGATATTGAGGAATTTGATTGCAAGATATAGAAGAACTCCCCCTGAAGATGTGCATAGTTAGGAATTTGCTTTTGAAGCAATGCACACTTGAAGAGTTGAATCATGGAGATTTTCCCTTATATCTTGTAATTCATACACACATTTAACATATAATATGAAGAATTTGAAATGCATGATGAAATATGGTGCCTGATGAAATTCAGCATGCGTGCAATAATATTTAACGAGGAATAAGCATGCAGAATAGAGCATCAAAAGTATCAGAGCACAGTGCACCAAAAGTATCAGAGCACCATCGGGTTTAAGATTACAACTCGATCCAATAAAGTTTCAGAAGAACGAGAGTTGTAACTTAGCAAAAAAACGCCCATATAGTAGACCCGCTTGAAGACTAACTCATATTTCTCCCCCTTTGTCATCGAATGACCAAAAGGATCGAAAATGAGGACTAACGCCCCTGAAGATAATCATGTGGATGAAGGAGCGCCAGCATTGCTGGGGTCATTGGTTGATGTAGGGCCTGCCGCAGTGTCGTCCAAATCTTAATGTTCATCAGTGTCGCGTGATGAAGAAAATGAGCTCGCCACCAGAGAAGGAACTTGGACCTTCTTGAATTTCTTCGGTGGAGGTGCAGACCAGTCAAAATCTTCTTTGAGACCCATGTTCTTCAGATCTTCTTCACCATATAGATGTGACAGGATTGCCCAGGTGTGACCGAAGACTTGATGGAGGTAGTAGTGGTTTTTCTTCACTGCATTGTGTGTGGCAGTCATGTTGTGAAGAAGTGAACCAAACTGACGCTTAACCCATTTGTGATTTCGATCCATCTTCTGGTGAAGACTAAGTAGAAGTTCACGGTCAGTCATCACGCGCGGAGCAGTGGCTTGAGGAGTGGACTTAGGTGCATTGGCAGAGTCATGTGTGGCAGAGTCATCATTGGTGGAATAAGATGCAGCTTTGCGAAACTGACCATCCAATGGGCGAATGCCTTCATCTATTACAGCTGGTGCCTTGCCCTTTCCATCAACTGAGGAATATGTCTGCTTGAGGACTTCAATTGGGGGCAAGTAGCTGAGGTGATTCTGGAAATCAGCTTTATAGTTGAGTGAAGACCTTGTCCTGAGGAATCTCATGATCCAAGGTGCATAAGGCTTCAGCTCAAACGGAGACACTGCAACATTGGTCATAGTCCTCATGAAGAAATCGTGATAATTGACAGGAATGCCATGAACGATGTTGAATACCAGATTCTTCATGATGCCAACTATTTCCTCATCAGATGAGTCGTGGCCTTTGATAGGACTGATTATCCTCGTAAGAATACGATAGACAGTTCTGGGCACGTACAACAATTCCTTCACGAGGAATTTGGTTCTTAGTGCTTGACCTGGCTTCAAGGGTTTCATCAGCACCTGCATGTAATGATGTGTGAGCTCAGGTTCACTGTAGATGCAGCGAGCTTCTTCAAGGGGAGGACTGAGTGGTAGAGCACGAAGTAATTCAGAGGCTGGTGCAGTGTAGTGAGTGTTTTCAGACATCCAGTCCAGCACCCATAAATTCACATCTTCAACATCTCCGGTGATGTGCAGTGTTGCATAGAATTGAAGAATCAGTTCTTCATTCCAATCGCAGATGTCAGAGCAAAAATTGAGCAGTCCAGCGTCGTGAAGAACACTCAGGACTGGTGCGAAGAACGGCAGAGATTCCATATCCACGTGAGGAATATGCTCATGGTAGAAGATCTTCTCCTTGTTGAACAGCACTGAAGAATAGAAATTGGCTTAACTAGCAGTCCAGAAACGCCTCTTCCTAATGTGAGCAGAGTCATATGGGTTGTAGTCTTCGAAGAATACATGCTCGCCGAAGAAATCATCAGCCTTGAACTTTTGCTTGCGTGAGAATGGATCCTTTGGCTTCGGCAGAGGAGTGTCAGTGAGTTGCATCACGACCTCAGGAATCTCAATCGCAGGTTCTTCAGGCTAAGGAATTTCTGGTTCCTCCTCAGTGGCAGTCTGCGTAGTTGGTTGTTCAGCAGTAGCAGTTTCTTTAGCGCTAGTGCCTGGAATTTCCTCATGGACAGATGCAGTGGGATGAGTTTCTTCAGAGCCCTGATGAACAGTTTGTGTGGGGGACTGAGGAATTTGCTGTAGAGGGGTAAACATTGGAGAGTTTGGATGCTGACTTTCCCAGAATTCATCACTGATTACGGGTGTGGAGCAGCCAATGTCCACGTTTTCATCTTCCATTTCTTCAACGCCAGCCTCTTTAGCTGTGAACTGAGGCATAGGCGAGGAGATGATAGGTGTTGAAGGGATAGCATTCACTTCAATTTCTTCATCGATTGGTTCAGACGAAGCAGCAGAAGAAGTTTCTTCATCAGATCCGCTGGGGATCACATATTCTTCATCAAAAGGAACGAGGTACTTTGATGGCCTGGTTGAGATGGGAACAGTATCAATCGGATTTGCAAATGAGTTTGTCATAAGCTTCATTTTCTTCGGAGCTGAAGAATCTGAAGCAGCTGATGCTTTCCTTTTCTTCACTACAGCACGCTCTGCAGCCTTGGTCTTCTTCACATCTGATGCAGATGGAAGGATTGGAGTTGAAATTGGTGCAGGAGTGTAACGCCCTTGATGCGGCTATAGCTCCTACGTGTCGAAGCACGACTTAGAGGCATAACTGCATTGAAAGCAATGTCGCAAGTTAGGTAATCTTCACAACAACCCATGTAAATAGATAATAAGGGGAAAGGTACATAGTTGGCTTACACTCGCCACGTCACACAAAGTACATAAATAGCATTACAATCATCCAATACACTCATGGTCCGACTACGGTACCAAAATAAAAGATCAACCCCAACATGCGACATGGTCCCGATCGCCCCAACTGGGCACCACTACTGATCATCAGGGAAAGACACATAGTAACGGCGTGAGTCTTCGTCGAACTCCCACTTGAGCTCAAGCGCATCTTCTGGAACGGAGTCATCGGGCCCTGCATCTGGTTTGGAAGTAATCTGTGAGTCATGGGGACTCAGCAATCTTGCACCCTCGCGATCAAGACTATTTAAGCTTATAGGTAAGGCAAGGTAATATGTGGAGCTGCAGCAAGCGACTAGCATATATGGTGGCTAACTTGTTCGCAAAAAAGAGCGAGAAGAGAAGGCAAAGCACGAACGAAGAACTAAAGAACAACCTACGGCAGACATTACTCCAACACCGTGTTCACTTCCCGGACTTCGCCGAGAAGAGACCATCACAGTTACACACGTAGTTGATTCATTTTACTTAAGTTAAGGTTCAAGTTATCTACAACCGTACATTAACAAATTCCCATCTGCCCATAACCGCGGGCACGGCTTTCAAAAGTTCAAATCCTTGCAGGGAGTCCCAACTTAGCCCATCACAAGCTCTCACGGTCAACGAAGGATAAACCTTCTACCGAGACATTCCGATCAGACTTGGCATCCCGGTTCTACAAGACAACCTCGACAAAGATAAAACAAATCCAGCAACACCGCCCGAATGTGCCGACAAATCCCGATAGGAGCTGCACATATCTCGTTCTCAGGGCACACTCAAATGAGCGCTCCATACAACTAAAACCAAACCTCGAGTTTCCCCGAGGGGGCGCTGCACAGGGCTCTAGTTTGGACCAACACTCAGAGGAGCACTGGCCCGGGGGGGGGGGTTAAATAAGATGACCCTTGGGCTCCGGAAACCCAAGGGAAAAAGAGGCTAGGTGGCAAATGGTAAAACCAAGGTTGGGCACTGCTGGAGGAGTTTTATTCAAGGCAAATTGTCAAGGGGTTCCCATTATCACCCAACCGCATAAGGAACGCAAAATCCGGAAACATAACACCGATATGACGGAAACTAGGGCGGCAAGAGTGGAACAAAACACTAGGCAAAAGGCCGAGCCTTCCACTCTTTACCAAGTATATAGATGCATTAAGATAACAAGATAATATAATGATATCCCAATAATAAACAATGTTCCAACAAGGAACGATCTCCAATCTTCACCTGCAACTAGCAACGCTATAAGAGGGGCTGAGCAAAGCGGTAACATAGCCAATTAAGGGTTTGCTAGGACATGGTGGGTTAGAGGTTTGACATGGCAATTTGGGAGGCATGATAAGCAAGTGGTAGGCATCGTAGCATAGGCATAGCAAAAGAGCGAGAATCTAGCAAGCAAAGATAGAAGTGATTTTGAGGGTATGATCATCTTGCCTGCAAAGTTGTCAGAGTTGACTGGATCCTCGAAAGCAAACTCAACGGGCTCCTCGTTAGCGAACTCGTCTCCCGGCTCTACCCAAACAAGACAAACAAGCAAAAGGAACACAATCAACCACGTGCAAAGCTCAAACAAAATGATGCAAACATGGTATGCTATGCGGGATGCGATATGTGATGCATATTCAAGATTTGACAAGGAATGATTGAATCTGGCCTCAACTTGGAAATCCAAGTGTGCCACTGGAAAGGTGAGGTGATTTCGGTTGAAATCGATATAAAGAACACCAGAATCGGATGCACGGTTTAGAAATGGCAAGCAAAACAAATATGACACCGGTCTGCGATAAATAGCAAGTAGCCATCTAAATGCATCAAGTTAATTATGCTACAGCACCCAAACATGACAACAAAATACATGGCAGGGATCCACTCATGATGCTTGACAAAAGATGAACACTGAGATACGGCCAATTCATCCATTAACAGGTTCAAACAAGCATGGCAAAAGTGCAAATGATAAACAGGTTTCAGACTTAGTGAAATTAACACAAGCCTGGAATTTCACATCAGGGAGCACACTTTGGAGCAAGAAAACTATATGCTACAGGAACTTAACATGGCAAAGCAAGGCATGTCATGAAGCTACTCAAAGAGCTTAACAAAAGTCCCTTAGTGACCTGGAGCCAAAAGGGATCAGAAAATACAATTGCAAGCATGTGAACATGGCAAAAACATAAACTGGTTACAAACTTGAGAAAAACTAGAACATGCAAATCTGTTAACGAGTAGGCATGTTCACGAGCTCGATGCACTCGCTACGGAGCAAGGCATGACAAACTAAGCATACACCCATCAATAATACATATCATAGAAGCTATACATGGCAAGAACAACAACATAGCATGCACGGATCAACAACAACACCCTCGGCAAAATCGCTAACAAGTAAACAATCTGCCAGGATTCACGAAATAGCAAAAGTAGAGCTCGATTGACTCAAGCTATGGTGCTCCATAAATGCAAACAAAGATATGGATGGATAGAGCACCACAAGATTAACAAATCATCCTTACTGATCATCCTCAAAAGAGGCACGGATCACTAGAAAACAACATGAACATATGGCATATTGATAAAAACAGATCAAGGACTTAGTGAAATTCTAAGTCCCTGAAATCAGCATTAACGAATGCACTACTTTGCAAGCTTGTGCTAGTAACCACACATATCACAAAAATACATGGTAAGCACCTTTGTACAGATGGCATGGCATATAACAAAACACATGTAGAGATCAGGAGCATATCATGCACACATTAATCATGGCAAAAATGACAAATAGCTATTTGGTGCAGCAGATCTGGCAATTAACTCAAATAGCTCTCTTCCAATAGCATTTTGGGCATCAAGATGTGCTCAAATGAAAATTATGCAATGAGTTGAAATGATGTACTCTCCGAGACGAACATTTTGATATGCTACACGCCCAAAACGGAGCTACGGATGCGGAGTTATGCCATGACGAAGAATGCTAAAATATCTGGGAGTTAGACGAAAAAAAAGTCAACCGGTTAGGGTTTACTATAGCAACCGAACCGGATCTAGATCGGGAGAGCGCGCACCTCGAGGAACACCGGAGAGGAAGGTCGCCAGAGATCCCTGTTCGCCAGGGAGGAGGGGTCGCCGGAGTCAGCGAGGCGCGTCGGCCGGAGGAGAGGAGGACGACGGGGTGGCGTGGCTCGGTGGCGGCGGAGGACCTCGGCGGCGCGGGACGATGAGGAGGCAAGGCCCGGCGAGGTGCGGTGGCGCCGGAGTTCACCGGCGATGGCGCCTGCGGCGGCCGGGCGCGAGGGAGAGCAGGGCGGCTCGCCGCGCGGGAGGACGAAAGTGACGGGCGGCGGAGGAGGAGATCTAGGCCGCGGGGGCCCAACGCGGGCCGGGCGGGCCGCGCGCGGTGAGGCGGCGATGTGGGTGCGCTTGCCCACGTGGCACGCTGCGATTGGTCCGGGCGAAGCGGCGGACGCTGTCCGGCGCGGAGACGGACACGTCCGGCGGCGGCGCGAGCGGATCTAGGGTTAGGGGGAAGAAGACCCATGAATTTCGGAGGGGGGTTCTTTATATAGGCATAGAGGGAGCTAGGAGAGTTCAAATGAGGTGCGGTTTTCGGCCACGCGATCATGATCGAACGCTCTAGATGATGGAGAGGGTTTTGGTGGGTTTTGGGCCAAATTGAAAAGGTGTTGGGCTGCAACACACACGAGGCCTTCTAGGTCCCTCGGTTAACCGTTGGAGTATCAAACGAAGTCCAAATGGTATGGAACTTGACAGGCGGTCTACCGGTAGTAAACCAAGGCTGCTTGGCAAGTCTCGGTCCAATCCAGAAATGTTTAACCTCCACACACGAAAAGAGGTAGAAAGGACCACCGGAGGAGATAGGAGCGCCGAAATGCAAAACGGACAACGGGGAAAATGCTCGGATGCATGAGACGAACACGTATGCAAATGCAATGCACATAATGACATGATATAAGATGCATGACAACAACAACAACACACGGAGACAAAAACCCGAACCCGAGGAAATAAAATAACTTAGCGGCGGAAACGGCAAGAGTTGGAGTACATATTAGGTAAATTACATCCGGGGTGTTACAAGGAGTAGCTGAGGAATCTGGTTGATTTTCTTCAAGCACAACTGATGCAGTTGCCCTGAGTTCTTTAGTTTCTTCAGGCACACCACTAGTGTGTGCCCTAGCAATTTCTTCAGCGGTTGGAATGCAGTCATTAGCCTTGGAACTTACATTATCTTCAGCAGCCTGATTGTCATCAGCGGTGCTGGCATTTTCTTCAGTAGGCTGAGCAGATGCTTCAGCCTGAGGAATTTCCTGTTGCGTTGGGGCTGCAACATTGGAAGTGAAGTTATCCGCAAGTTTCACAAAATGAACATTGGCTCCAAGCCAATCGGCGCGATATGCGTCAAAGTCATCACTGAGTTTCTTAATCTCAGTCTGAATAGTGACAAGTTCTTCAGTTGTCATAGAGACAACGTTTTTCTTCAGATAGCGCTCTTTCTTGTACTGCGCTTTCTTGATCTGCATGGCCTTCTCAAATTTCCACTTTTGTTCTTGAATGAAGTGGGTCAGCATGTGACCCTGGCCAGAAGTCAGCTTGAAGTCAGGCAAGGGAGTGTTGGGGTCCTTGTGCCAATCATCAATGTAGTCGAGGATCAGTTTGGGATCCAAAAGCAGTGGCACCTCTGATTCTTTGGCTCTAGCGGCCCTGACTTGCATGTCTCTGATGATTTCTGCAAGTTCATCATCATCAGCTTCGTCTTCATCAAACGGCACTTGGAAAGCGACTTGCTTTTTTTGAGGACTTGGGCGTGGACCTCGTCCAGCAGTGGCCTTTGTCTTCAGCAGTGAGGGGCCAGCTGAGGAACTTGGTGCAGCTGAGAAACTAGCTGAGACACCTGAGGCAAAGGAGATGCCGGCAGTCCTTTGGCATGAAGCGAGATGCACAGGTGCTGAGGATTTGGTCGGAACAGCTGAAGGCTTTGGCGGAGGAGCTGAGGACTTTGGAGGAACAGGAGCAGCATGAGGAATTGGCTGTGAGGGCTTTGATGATCCTGGCCATGAGGGCATTGCTGATGAAGCACTTGGCTTGCATGCATGCTTCTTTGACATAGCCTTCTTTGGCTTGACAGCAAGGACCTCAGCGGAGGCAGCAGCAGCAGCAGAGTCTTCATTGAATTTTCTCACTGCTTCTTTGGCTTGCTTAGCCAACTTGCCTTGGCGCTTGGCCCATTCATCAGGATAGTCCTCACCGTGCTTGAGGCTGGTGGGATCAGCAATTTGGCCAGGTGCCAGTGGTGCTCTTGGGCATGGAGGATTGAGTGCGAATTTCTTCATATACTTAGGAGTGACATATCTGTACTCCCTCCATTCTCTTGCCCATCTCCTCTCTATCTTCTGAATGCATACTTTGCGCTCATTCTTGGTTTCCTCAGTAGGTGTGCAGTACCCAGCATATATGTCATCAGGGATTTCAAACGTTGTATTTACCTCAGGCCTCTTTCCTCCCTTCTGTGGCCTTTTACCATCAGCCATTTTCTTTAGTTGAGGAATTTGAACAATCGAATTCTCTGAAGAAGTATGCAACTTTTCTTCGAGGAACGCTGCAAATGAGTTAAGTTGATGAGAACCTAGTGATTCAGCAGCTGACATGTGTACCTGTGAACAGAGTATAGTTGCGAGGGATTTGAAGAGGTCATATGTGTTCTCAGAAGGTTTTTCAAAATGAACAAGTTTGAGGAATTTGACCAGATGAGTCTTGAAGATTTTCACTAAGCATTCTTTGTCTTAGGTTCCAGAGTTGTATAGATCGAAGATGCACACAATTGAGGAATCTTGAAGAAAAATGATGCTTAGAGAAACGAATCAAGAATGGATGACTTGTGAGGTGTTCAGTGTGTGAAGATATGAAGAAAAACACTTTTGAAGATTTTGTAGATAATCATTCGAATCAACGAGGGCAGTAAAAGTAACTTTTAATTACCCTGGATGAAGAACACGATGAACTGGAGTGAGGAGATGTGAAGTTCGTCTGTGCAGATCTTCCACGCCCTAACTTGGCGGAGGAAGACGGCTACGGCGGCGGCGGAGTGAAGATGTCTGTGGTCGGCGCGAGTACGTCGGTGACGAGGTCGAGGCAGTGAAGCTCTTCCTCACCGGCGGCGATGAAGTAGCGACGGTGCTAGGGTTTGAGAAGCTCGAGCTGGAGAGAGAGGTCGAGCGGAGTAAAAGAAGTGAAGGAGGGAAGGAGGGGTATTTATATCCACGGTGAAAAACTGCTTGCCCGAAGAAATTGGACGAACGTGCCCCTGACCCTTCTCATTCGCACGACATGTGTCACCCACGTAGTGAGAGGTGGAGATCGTGTTAGATCGTGGGTGAGTGGATAAGTGTATCGTGGGATGTGGAACGGTTTGAGCGGCAAAACCGAAAATTTCGATAAGATAGGTTTTAAAGTTCCGTTCGCAATTTCTTCAGCTGACATTGACACAGTGAAGATTTTGAACGAGTTTCAAATAGAACGCACATGAAGAATTTGTGAACAGATTGGGTTGAGTATAGCATAGAGGGGAAGGGTCCGATCACATTCACTTAGCAGAAAACCAACTTGAAGAAATAGCAATAAGTGAATGCTGTAGAGGACATAAACTCATATATATATATATATATATATATATATATATATATATATATATATATATATATATATATATATATATATATATA
>NC_041392.1:253188060-253198452 GCF_002162155.2 Triticum dicoccoides | reverse complement strand
GCCAATGAACAAAAACGACGGAACCAGTGAAGACTATGCAAAGTTGAAGAATATGAATAATTTGAGGAATTTCAACTTTTGGTGGTGGCGTGACCCATCGTATAAGAATGATGATTTCAGACACCACGTACAATTATCGTAGGGTTCTGAGAATCAAATTCTTCATTAATTTCTTCACACTAAGAGTGTTATTCTTCATTGGTTGAAGAAAAATATTTCTTCATGTGTTGCACATCTAAGTCATCAATTTTGCATAAGTGTTAGGATGAATGTCCTTTTCAAAGAACATTCGAAGATTCGAGGATATTTAGCTCACACCGCAAGTTGCTAAATCTCTTCTCATCCAAGGGCTTTGTGAAGATATCGGCTAGCTGTTCTTCAGTCTTCACATGCTCAATAGAAATGTCGCCCTTCAACACATGATCACGAAGAAAATGATGACGAATCTGAATGTGCTTTGTCTTCGAGTGCTGAACTAGGTTGTGAGCAATCTTGATGGCACTCTCATTGTCACAGAAGAGAGGCACATTCTTCATGTTGACATCGTAGTCCTTGAGAGTTTGCTTCATCCATAGCAATTGGGCACAGCAAGAACCAGCGGCAATGTACTCAGCTTCAGTAGTAGATACTGATACGCAGTTCTGTTTCTTTGAGGACCAACAGACCAAAGATCGTCCGAGGAAATGACATGTACCAGATGTTGACTTGCGATCCACACGATCACCAGCATAGTCAGAGTCAGAATATCCAACAAGATCAAAAGCCGAGCCCTTGGGGTACCATAATCCAAGTGTTGGTGTGTGAGCTAGATATCGAAGAATATGCTTCACAGCCTTATGGTGTGATTCCTTCGATGCATCTTGAAATCGGGCACACATGCAAACACTAAGCATTATATCTGGCCTAGATGCACATAAGTATAATAAGGAACCTATCATGGAGCAGTATACCTTATGATCGAAGTCAATACCATTTTCATCAGTGCACAGATGGCCATTTGTGGGCATAGGAATTTTGACGCCTTTGCAATCTTGCATGCCGAATTTCCTCAGTACATCCTTGAGGTATTTCTTCTGAGATATGAATATGCCATTGTGTTGTTGACGAATTTGAGGACCTAAGAAGAATTTCAACTCTCCCATCCTAGACATTTGATATTCTTTACTTATCATATAGGCAAATTCATCACTATAACGTTGGTCAGTACAGCCAAAGATAATATCATCAACATATACTTGGCACACAAACAATTCACCATCATAAGATTTAGTGAAAAGAGTAGGATCGAGTGAACCGGGTTTGAAGCCTTTCTTCATGAAGAGTTCCTTCAAAGTATCATACCAAGCCCGTGGGGCCTGCTTGAGGCCATAGAGGGCCTTAGTTTGAAGACTTTGTCAGGATTCTTTGGATCTTCAAAACCTAGGGGTTGAGCAACATATACTTCTTCCTCAAGCTTACCATTGAGGAATGCACTTTTCACATCCATTTGATACAAAGTGATATCATGATGGTTAGCATAAGCAAGTAATATGAGAATAGCCTCAAGTCTAGCAACAGGTGCAAAAGTTTCATCGAAATCAATTCCTTCAACCTGTGTATAGCCTTGAGCTACAAGTCGTGCCTTATTCCTCACCACAAGGCCATTTTCATCTTGCTTGTTGCGGTAGATCCACTTTGTGTCGATGATATTGTGCTTGCGAGGATCTGGACGTTTGACCAGTTCCCAGACATTGTTAAGCTCGAACTGATGTAATTCCTCTTGCATGGCCTGAATCCACTCAGGCTCCAGAAATGCTTCATCTACCTTAGTGGGCTCTGTAATAGAGACAAAAGCATACTGCCCACAAAAGTTACACAAATGTGAAGCTTTTGAGCGTGTGAGAGGACCTGGCGCTTTGATGTCATTGATGATCTTTTCAACTTGCACTTTTTTTGCAATGCGAGGATGAGCTGGTTTTCGTTGAAGAATTTGATCAGCGTTTTCTTTAGCACCATTTTCTTTAGCATTTTCTTCAGGTGCATTAGCTCGACGTTCTTCATGTTCTGGAATGAATTCTTCAGCAGATTCTTCAGTAGGAATGACATCCTCAGTAGCCTTGAACTTGATAGTTTCCTTAGGTGCTGGTTCATCTATCATAGTAGGTAGGTGCTCTCTTTGCGAGCCGTTAGTTTCATCGAACCGCACATCTACGGTTTCAACAACTTTGTGAAGAACGTTGTTGAAGACTCTGTAGGTGTGCGAGTCCTTTCCGTAACCAAGCATAAAACCTTCATGTGCTTTCGGTGCAAAATTTGAGTTGTGATGAGGATCTCTAATCCAACATTTAGCACCGAAGACTTTGAAATAACTTACATTGGGTTTCTTATCAGTGAGGAGTTCATAGGCAGTCTTTTTGAAGAATTTGTGAAGATATACTCTGTTGATGATCTGGCACGTGGTATCAATTGCCTCAGTCCAGAAACGACGAGGCATTTTGCATTCATCAAGCATAGTGCGAGCCATCTCAGCAAGAGTCCTGTTCTTGCGCTCCACGATGCCATTCTGCTGAGGAGTGTAATGAGCAGATAACTCATGAGTAATACCAAGTTCATCAAGATAGTCATTGAGACCAGAATTCTTGAACTCAGTGCCATTGTCACTTCTGATGTGCTTGATCTTCACACCAAAGTTGGTTGAAGCCCTCGAGGAAAATCGTTTGAAGACTTCCTGCACTTCATGTTTGTAAGTAACAAGGTGTACCCATGTGTAACGAGAATAATCATCAACAATAACAAAGCCATATTGAGATGCTTCATTTGAAATAGCAGAATAATGATTAGGACCAAAGAGATCCATGTGAAGCAATTCAAATGGGCGAGTGGTGGTCATGATAGTCTTCGCTGGATGCTTGGCCTTGGTCATCTTCCCAGCTTCACAGGCTCCGCATAGGTGATCCTTGAGGAATTTGACATTCTCGATGCCAATAACATGCTTCTTCTTCGCAAGCGTGTGCAAATTCCTCATGCATGCATGACCAAGTCGTCGACGCCAGAGCCAGCCTTCTGAAGCTTTTGCAAGTAAGCACACGGCTGGTTGTGGTCCTGTAGAGAAATCAGCAATATACAGGTCTCCTCTTCTAAAGCCTTCGAAGACTTTGGAATTGTCAGCTTCCATAACCACAACCCAACGGTACTTGCCAAAGACAACAACCATATCAAGATCACAAAGCATTGAGACAGACATAAGGTTGTATCCTAAGGACTCAACAAACGTGACGTTGTCCATGTGTTGATCCTTTGTAATCACAACCTTACCTAGACCCAATACCTGACTTTTGCCTTTGTCAGCAAAGATGATATGCTTCAGATGCGACGGAGATAATGGAGCGTCCATCAATAGGTTCTTGTCACCAGTCATGTGGTTTGTACATCCACTATCGAGGACCCACTCAGTGGCTTTGGGTTGATCATCCTGCAGATGAATTAGTGCAGCTTACAAACTCATATACTTCATCAGTGAAGAATATGACATCAATTCATCAGATTAATTTCATCAAGTAAGAGAACTGATAAAGCAATATGAGGATGTGAGAAATGAAAGTTCATTTCTTCATGATTAGCCCGCGTCCTATCATGCATGCTCAGGTCTCCAGCAAATTCTTCAGACGATTACGTGTGTCTGGAGACCTGACCCTACAGAAGAGATTAGTTCTTTTTCTTCACCACCCATATCTGAAGGGGTGGCAAAGAGCTCATCATTCTGCGAGCTCCATACGAGAAGGATGCATAGAAGCCAGTCCATCTCGTTTCACATAAGAGGGGTTAGAGTAAGCATAAGAGTATGCATAGAAATTCTTCGAGGACTTATGGACATAATGATTTGAAGAATAATGCATATATCCATAATCCTTAGATCTTCCCTACGAAACAGACGGGTTAGCACGATGATGTTCATATGAGGACTTTGCTCCATATGAGGAATTTGGTCCATATGAAGAATTCGATCTGGGGTTCCTATTCTTCACAGGTGGCGTCATGATGACATTCACCTGAAGATTTTCAAGACATCTTTTGGGAACCCAGATTTTCTTCATAGGGGAGTGGTTCCTGCAGTTAGTGCCAACATATCTAGCAAATACTTCACCATTCTGATTTTTGAATAGCTTATAGTTGGAGTCAATTGACTCATCATCAGAATGAGGAGATTCACATGCAAATCCAGATAAGTTAGATGGATCAACTGGAGGTCCCTTTGCAGCAACCCATGTAGTTTTGGGATACTGCTCAGGCTTCCAATATGTACCATCAGCATTGAGTTTCCTCTCAAAGGCGATACCCTCTTTCCTAGGGTTCCTGTTGAGGATCTGCTTTTTAAGCACATCACAAAGAGCCTGATGCCCTTTGAGGCTTTTGTACATACCTGTCGTGTACAATTCCTTCAACCCTGCATCATCAGTGATACTAGCAATGTCCTCAGATGAGGAATTAGTGATAGCAGAGGCATGTGAAGAATTTGAAACATTAGCAGCATTTGAACATTTAGGTGAAGAATTAGCAGATTCACGTTCAATGCACTTCAAGCATGGTGGAACAAATTCTTTCTGAGAAGCGCTAATTTGTTGAGCAAGTAATGAATCGCGCTCCTTCTGAAGATCTTCATAACTCACTCTTAGCTTCTCAAGGTCTTGCTTTCTTTGAAGAAATTCATAAGAAAGCTTCTCATGATCCGATAAGAGAGTGTTATGATGACTTTGAAGTTTGTCAAGCTTGGACTGAAGTCTCTGAAGATTTTCAGTCAAAGTTTCAGTGCGATCCATTTCTTCACCCAACATATCATCACTTTTATTTAGCATGTTTTGAACCTTTTCTAAAGCCCTTTGTTGTTCTATAGCAATCTTAGCAAGTTTAGAATAGCTGGGTTTAAGGTTTTCATTAGATTCATTCTCACTTGATTCAGAGGAGGTATATTTGAGTACCTTGGCACCCTTTGCCATGAAGCAATAGGTGGGAGCGTAGTCATCATCGCCTTCATCAGCCTTGTTGGTGAGGTCATTTTCTTCCGTGTTGAAGATAGACTTGCTGACAAATGCAGTGAGAGAGCAAGACTCGCCACTCCGGATTCGGACTCCTTAGATGACTCCTCTTCCTCATTTTCTTCAGATTCAGCCTCAGAGTCCATTTCCTTGCCAATGAATGCTCTGGCCTTCTTGGAGATGCTCTTCTTGTGATATGAAGGCTTGGAGGATTTTGATGATGAGGATTTTGTGGATTTCTTCTTTTTCTTCACATCATCAAAACTATAATCCTTGTATTTCTTCTTCTTTGATTTCTTTTCCCACCGAGGACAATCTTGAATGAAATGTCCAGGTTTCTTGCATTTGTGACAGAGCCTCTTCTTGTAGTCACTGGATGAGAAATCATTGCTCCTTGAGGATCTTCCAAGGCGACCACGTCTTGAGAACTTTTGGAACTTCTTCACGAGTAGAGCCAGATCATGGCTCAGTTCTTCAGGATCACCAAGGCTGCTACCAGAGTCTTCATCTTCGGACTCAGATACTGCCTTGGCCTTCAGTGCACGTGTTCTGCCATAGCTTGAACCATAGAGATCTCTCTTTTCAGTAAGTTGGAACTCATGAGTATTTAGCCTCTCGAGAATATCAGCAGGATCAAGTGACTTGTAATCATCACATTCTTGTATCATCAATGCCAGAGTGTCAAATGAGGAATCAAGCGATCTCAGCAATTTCTTCACCACCTCATGGTCAGTGATGTCAGTGGCACCAAGTGCTTGAAGCTCATTTTAGATGTCAGTGAGGCGATCGAAGGTTTGTTGAACATTTTCATTGTCGAGTCTTTTGAAGTGGTTGAAGATATTGCAAAGAACATCAACTCGAGAGTCACGCTGAGTTGAGACTCCTTCATTCACTTTGGACAACCTGTCCCAGATAAGCTTCGCTGTTTCCAAAGCACTCACTCTGCCATACTATCCTTTGCTCAGATGGCCACATATGATATTCTTCGCTTGAGAGTCGAGTTGCTTGAATCTCTTCATATCGGCAGCATTCAGAGAAGGTGTGATTGAGGGAACACCATTTTCCACAACATACCAGAGATCGTTATCAATTGCTTCAAGATGCATTCGCATCTTATTCTTCCAGTAGGGGTAGTCTGTCCCTTCGAAGGTAGGACACCCAGCAGAGACCTTGATCATACCTGCGGCCGACGTAACTAAAACTCCAGGCGGTTAAACCAAAATCACACAGAACAAGGGAGTACCTTGCTCTGATACCAATTGAAAGTGCGTTATATCGACTAGAGGGGGGTGAATAGGCGATTTTTATGAAATTCTTCACTGAGGAATTTGCCGGTGAGAAAATTCCTTAGCGAAGAACTACTAGCAGCGGAATAAGTACTCAAAAGTAAACATAACAGAATACAAGCATAGTCATCATGATGAAATGAAGACAGGCACAGAGTACAGGAAGCGTAATCACAGGATAACACAGGATGAAAACAAACAGACTGAAGAAATTAAACTGAGGAAATTGAGAAAGTCTTTAGTCAAAGTCTTCAAACACAGATATGAACAAGCACACAACACAGTTATGAGGAAATGAAAGAGTTGAGGAAATAGAACCAGTAAGCTTGGTGAAGACAATGATTTGGTAGACCAGTTCCAACTGCTATCTTAGTTGCACGTCTGGTTGGAGCGGCTGAGTAATTAAACTCGAGGACACACAATCCCGGACACCCAGTCAAGGACACTTAGTCCAAGACACCCAGTCCTCACCGTATTCTCCTTGAACTAAGGTCACACAGACCTCGTCCAATCACTTGTGGTAAGTCTTCAGGCGACTTCCAAACCTTCACAAACTTGGTCACTCGGCGATCCACAATTCCTCTTGCATGCTCTAGACCATGACGCCTAACCGTCTGGAAGAAGCATAGTCTTCAAAGGTAACAAGCGTCGGATCCACTCAGGATCAATCTCTTCAGTGATGCTCGATCACTTGGGGTTTGTAGGTGTTTGGGTTTTGGGTTTTGGTTTTTCCTCACTTGATGATTTTCTGTAATGCCCTCGATGCGGCTATAGCTCCTACGTGTCGAGGCACGACTTAGAGGCATAACCGCATTAAAAGCAATGTCGCAAGTTAGGCAATCTTCACAACATCCCATGTAATATAGATAATAAAAGGGGAGATACATAGTTGGCTTACACTCGCCACGTCAATCAAAGTACATAAATAGCATTACAACATTCAAACACTCATGGCCCGACTACGGCGCCAAAATAAAAGATAACCCAACATGCGACACGGTCCCGATCACCCCAACTGGGCACCACTACTGATCATCAGGGAAAGACACGTAGTATCGGCGTGAGTCCTCGTCGAACTCCCACTTGAGCTCAAGCGCGTCATCTGGAACGGAATCATCAGGCCCTGCATCTGGTTTAATAGTAATTTGTGAGCCACAGGGACTCAGCAATCTCGCACCCTCGCGATCAAGACTATTTAAGCTTAATAAGTAAGGCAAGGAAAATATGTGGAGCTGCAGCAAGCGACTAGCATATATGGTGGCTATCATGTTCGCAAAAGAGAGCGAGAAGAGGAGGCAAAGCGCGAGCGAGTAACTAGAGGGCATCCTACGGCAAGCATTACTCCAACACCGTGTTCACTTCCCGGACTCCGCCGAGAAGAGACCATCACGGTAACACACTTAGTTGATTCATTTTAATTAAGTTAAGGTTCAAGTTATCTACAACCGGACATTAACAAATTCCCATCTGCCCATAACCACGGGCATGACTTTCGAAAGTTCAAAACCCTGCAGGGGAGTCCCAACTTAGCCCATGACAAGCTCTCACGGTCAACAAAGGAATAGACCTCCTCCCGAGACGATCCGATCAGACTCGGTATCCCAGTTCTTCAAGACACTTCGATAAGTTAAATCAAATCCAGCAACACCGCCCGAATGTGCCGACAAATCCCGATAGGGGCTGCACATATCTCGTTCTCAGGGCACACTCAGATAGGTCAAGCTACAAGTAAAACCAACCCTCGAGTTTCCCCGAGGTGGCCCCGCACGCTGCCTGGTTCGGACCAACACTCAGAGGAGCACTGGCCCGGGGGGGGGGGGGTTAAAATAAAATGACCCTCGGGCTCCGGAAACCCAAGGGAAAAGAGGCTAGGTGGAAAATGGTAAAACCAAGGTTGGGCATTGCTGGAAAAGCTTTAATCAAGACGAACTATCAAGGGGTTCCCATTATAACCCAACCGCGTAAGGAACGCAAAATCCGAAAACATAACACCGATATGACGGAAACTAGGGCGGCAAGAGTGGAACAAAACACTAGGCGAGAGGCCGAGCCTTCCACCCTTTACCAAGTATATAGATGCATTAAGATAACATGGCAATATAATGATATCCCAACAAGTAAATAATGTTCCAACAAGGAACGGTCTCCAATCTTCACCTGCAACTAGCAACGCTACAAAAGGGGCTGAGCAAAGCGGTAACATAGCCAATCAACGGTTTGTTAGGACATGGTGGGTTAGAGGTTTGACATGGCAATTTGGGAGGCATGATAAGCAAGTGGTAGGCATCGTAGCATAGGCATAGCAAAAGAGCGAGCATCTAGCATAGCAAAGATAGTAGTGATTTCGAGGGTATGATCATCTTGCCTGCAAAGTTGTCAGAGTTGACTGGATCCTCGAAAGCAAACTCAACGGGATCCTCGTTAGCGAACTCGTCTCCCGGCTCTACCCAAACAAGACAAACAAGCAACAAGGACACAATCAACCACGTGCAAAGCTCAAACAATATGATGCAAAGATGGTATGCTATGCGGGATGCGATATGTGATGCATATGCAAGATTTGATAAGGAATGAATGAACCTGGCCTCAACATGGAAATCCAAGTGTTCCTCTGGAAAGATGAGATGAAATCGCTTGAAAACGATATAAAGATCACCGGATTCGGAGTTACAGTTTGGAAATGGCAAGCAATTCAAATATGGCCACGTTCTGCGATTAACAGCAAGTAGCCAACTAAATGCAACAAGATGAACATGCTACAGCACCCAAACATGACAACAAAATACATGGCAGGGATCCACTCATGATGCTTAACAAAAGATGAACACTGAGCTACGGCCAATTCATCCATTAACAGGTTCAAACAAGCATGGCAAAAATGCATTTGGTAAACAGAACTCAGACTTAGTGAAATTAACACTTGTCTGGAATTTCAGATCAGATAGCACTCTTTGGAGCATGAAAACAATATGCTACAGGACCTGAACATGGCTAAGTAAAGCATGGCATGGAGCTACTCAAAGAGCTTAACAAAAGTCCCTTAGTGACCTTGAGCCAAAAAGGATAAGAAAATACATTTGCAAGCATGTGAACATGGCAAAAACATAATCAGTTCTCACACTTAGTGAAAACTGGAGCATGCAAAATCAGATATCAAGTAGGCATGTTTACAAACTCGATGCACTCACTACAGAGCAAGTCATGACAATCTAAGCATACACCCATCAAGAATACACAAAATGCAAACTAGACATGGCAAGAACAATAACATAGCACGCACGGATCAACTACAACATCCTCGGCAAAACCGCTAACAAGTAGACAATCTGCCCGGATTCACGAAATGACAAAAGTAGAGCTCGATTGACTCAAGCTTAAGAAACCATCCTTACTGATCATCCTCAAAAGAGGCACGGATCACTAGGAAACAACATGAACATATGGCATATTGAGATAAACAGATCAAGGACTTAGTGGAAATGCTAAGTCCCTGAAATCAGCATTAACAAATGCTCCACTTCACAAGCTTGTGCTAGTCACCATACACATCACAAAAATACATGGATTGCACCTCTGGATAGATGGCAAAACATATAACAAAACTCATGAAGAGCTCAGGGGCATATCATGCACACAATAATCATGGCAAAAATGACAAATATCTAATTGGAGCAGCAGATCTGACAATTATCTCAAATAGCATTCTTCTAATAGCATTTCGGGCCTCAAGATGAACTCAAATGAAAATGATGCAATGAGATGAAATGATGTGCTCTCTGAGACGAACATTTTGTTTTGCTATATGCCCAAAACGAAGCTATGAATGGAAAGTTACGGCACGATGAACAGGGCAAAATATTTAGGGTTTCGGGCAAAAAAGTCAACCGAGCAATTTTTCCAGATCTGGATCCGGTTCAGCGCGCTTCCTAAGGTTCACCGGCAACTGTTCACCAGCGATGGGGCAGGGGCGGCCGGAGATGGAGGAGTGGTAGCCGGAGAGGTGGCCGGCCAGAGTGGCGCGGGAGGAGGACGGCGGCGGTGAGGGACGCCGGCGACGGGGCGTCGGGCGGCGGAGCGGTGGCCGCTTTGGGCGG
>NC_041392.1:253178088-253187591 GCF_002162155.2 Triticum dicoccoides | reverse complement strand
GCGGCGCCGAGCAAAGGAGCCTGCCGGCTCGGGCGGGGACGACGCAGGCTCGACGGCGCGGAGGGAGTGGGCTCGGGGGCCTGCGGCGGGCTTCGCGGGCCGAGCGCGATTTGCAGCGAAGTGGGGCTCGAGGGAGCTGACGTGGCGGCGGCGGCGCGAGTCGGACAATGTCCGGACCGGCGTATTTTGTCCGGCGGCGGCGGGTGGAGATGGATCTAGGGATTTCGGGGGGAAGGAGAAGGAGATTTTCGGGGGTGCCTTTATATAGGCATAGAGGGACCTAGGAGAGTCCAAATGAGGTGCGGTTTTCGGCCACGCGATCGTGATCGAACGCTCTAGATGATGGAGAGGGATTTGGTGGGTTTTGGACCAAAATGGAGGGGTGTTGGGCTGCAATACATACGAGGCCTTTTCGGTCCCTCGGTTAACCATTGGAGCATCAAACGAAGTCCAAAGGGTACGAAACTTGACAGGTGGTCTACCGGTAGTAAACCAAGGCCGCTTGGCAAGTCTCGGTCCAATCCGGAAATGTTTAATCCCCACACACGAAAGAAAGGTAGAAATGACCACCGGAGGAGAATGAAGCGCCGGAATGCAAAACGGACAACGGGGAAAATGCTCGAATGCAAGAGATGAACACATATGCAAATGCAATGCGCATGATGACATGATATGAGATGCATGACAATGATAACAACACACGGAGACAAAAACCCGAACCCGAGAAAATAAAATAACTTAAGGCCGGAAACGGCAAGAGTTGGATTACATATTGGGTAAATCATATCCGAGGTGTTACAACACGCCACCACTACGAAAGGATCTCGTCCCGAGATCTAGGACTAAAAGAACGTCGGGTACTCAGAACGGAGGTGATCCTCGCGTTCCCAGGTAGCTTCATGGTCGGAATGGTGTGACCACTTGACTTTGAGGAATTTGATTGACTTGTTGCGAGTCTTGCGTTCAGTCTCTTCAAGAATAGCAACGGGGTGCTCGCGATATGAGAGATCTTCTTGGAGCTCAATGTCCTCGAAGTTGAAGGTGCGGTCAGGAGTCTTGAAGCACTTTCGGAGCTGAGAGACATGGAACACGTCATGAACATTTGCAAAGTTTGAAGGAAGCTCGAGTTGATAGGTGAGATCGCCTCTCTTGCTGACGATCTTGAAAGGTCCCACGTATCTAGGGGCAAGCTTCCCTTTGATACCGAAGCGACGAGTACCTTTCATTGGAGAGACGCGGAGGTAAACATGATCTCTGATCTCGAAAGCCAAATCACGATGCTTACTATCATAGTAGCTCTTCTGGCGTGATTGGGCTGCTTTGAGGTTATCTCGAATGACTTTGCACATTTTCTCTGCCTCTGTGATTAAGTCATTATCCAAAAGCTGACGTTCACCGGTTTCAGACCAGTTGAGAGGGGTACGGCACTTCCTGCCATACAGAATTTCAAACGGGGCCTTGCCCGAACTTGCTTAAAAACTGTTGTTATAGGAGAATTCAGCATATGGAAGACAATCCTCCCACTTCATGCCGAAGGAGATCACACAAGCCCTGAGCATATCTTCAAGAATCTGGTTGACACGCTCGACTTGACCGCTAGTTTGAGGATGGAAAGCTGTGCTGAAGCGGATGTTGGTGCCCATGGCCTTCTGAAAAGAATCCCAAAACTTGGAGGTAAAGATGCTGCCACGGTCTGAAGAGATCACTTGTGGAATACCGTGCAGAGAGACAATCCGAGAGGTATAGAGTTCCGCCAATTGAGCTGCAGTGATTGACTCTTTGATAGGCAGAAAGTGAGCCACTTTAGTGAGTTTGTCGATGACAACGAATATAGCATCATTGCCACGTTTGGACTTTAGAAACCCAGTCATGAAGTCCATCTCAATGTGGTGAAACTTCCATTCTGGAATGGCAAGAGGTTGGAGGAGACCAGCTGGCCTTTGGTGTTCTGCCTTCACTCTTCTGCAGACATCACATTCCTTCACGAACTGAGCAATCTCGCGCTTCATTCGAGTCCACCAATAAGCCTGCTTGAGGTCCTGATACATCTTCGTGCTCCCAGGGTGGATGGAGAGGAGAGAATTGTGAGCCTCGTTCATGATAACCTTACGAAGATCACCTTTGGGCACAACAATACGATCCTCGAAGAAGAGAGTATCCTTGTGATCAAGGCGGTAGCACTTGTACTTGGGTTGACTCTTGGCAATCCCAATCTTCACCTTCTTCACCATAGCATCAAGAAGCTGAGCTTGGCGAATCTGGTCTTCCAAGGTAGGAGAGACTTGAAGGTTGGCGAGGAAACCTTGAGGAACAACTTGCAGATTAAGTTTGCGGAAAGCTTCACAAAGCTCGGGTTGATAAGCCTTGAGAATAAGACTGTTGCAATAAGCTTTCCTGCTCAAAGCATCAGCAATCACATTGGCCTTGCCTGGAGAATACTCAATACTCGGATTATACTCTTGAATCATTTCGACCCATCGAGTTTGCCTGAGGTTGAGATTAGGCTGAGTGAAGATGTACTTGAGACTCTTGTGGTCAGTGAAGATGTCCACTTTTCTTCCCAATAAGAGATGTCCCCAAGTCAAAAGAGCATGCACAACTGCCGCCAACTCGGGGTCATGAGTGCGGTAGTTCTTCTCATTGGGCTTCAACTGGCGAGAGGTATAAGCCACAACTTTCTTCTCTTGCATCAACACTGCGCCAAGACCTTGGAGAGAGGCATCGCAAAAGACCTCGTATGGCTTGGATTCATCAGGCGGAGTCAGAACTGGAGCGGTGACCAATTTCTCTTTCAAAGTGTTGAAAGCAATGTCACACTCCGGAGACCAAACGTACTTGATGTGCTTCTGAAGAAGATTTGAGAGAGGCTTCGCGATCTTAGAAAAGTTTTCAACGAATCTTCGACGGTAGCTTGCGAGACCGAGGAAGCTATGGAGTTGCTTCACGTTCTGAGGTGGTTCCCAATTCACAATTGCAGACACGTTCTCAGGATTCACCGCAATGCCCTTGGCAGAGATGATATGACCAAGATAAAGAACCTCATCGAGCCAAAATTCACACTTGAAGAACTTGGCGTAGAACTGGTGTTCCCTGAGCTTATCGAGTACCAAACGCAAGTGCTTGGCATGATCTTCCTTGTTCTTCGAAAAGACCAGAATGTCGTCGAGATAGACCGAAACGAAGTCATTGGTGTAGGCGTTGAAGATGAAGTTCATCATGCGACAGAAAGTCGGAGGAGCGTTGACGAGGCCAAAAGACATGACAGTGTATTCATATGAACCATAGCTTGTCCTGAAAGCCGTTTTGGGAATATCTTGCTCACAGATTCGAATCTGATGATAACCCATATGGAGATCAAGCTTGGAGAATACTTGGGCACCTTTGAGTGTTCGAACAGCTCGTTGATGTTGGGAAGTGGGTATTTTTTTCTTGATGGTCTTCTTGTTCAATGGACGGTAATCAACACAAAGTCGGTCCTTTTCATCCTTCTTCTTCACAAAAAGAACACCACAACCCCACGGAGAAGAACTAGGCCGGATGAGACCCATTCTCTCTTGAATATTGAGTTGCTTCTTCAGCTCCTTCAACTCTTCAGGTCTGAGCTTGTAAGGACGCTTGCACACAGGTTCCGTGCCAGGCTCAAGATCAATGACGAATTCAAATGGCCGGTGCGGAGGCATTCCTGGAAGCTCTTCTGGAAAGACATCTTGATATTCGCAAACGACTGGAATCTGCGAGATAGCATCCAGTTCACCCTTCTCATTGAGAGAAAACAGACGGATGGTATCATCACGAGCGGCAAAGACAATTACATCCTCAGATGAATGAGTCAATTGAATCTGCCTGGCTGCACAATCAAGATGCGCCTTGTGCTTGGAAAGCCAATCCATTTCGAGAATAAGATCAATATCCGAGTTACCAAGAACCATTGGGGAAGAAAGGAACTTGTAGTCACCCAAGGTGATAGTAACATCTGGCACCTCCAGACTTGCACTCAAACGTTTGCCAGGAGAAACGATATCCATTTGTTTACCCAAATGAGAAGAAACGAACTCATGCTTGGTAAAAAATGGCTTTGACATGAAACAATGCGATGCACCAGTTTCAAAAAGAACTCTTGCGGGAATATCGTTAACAGGAAGGTTACCCATGATGACATCTGACGAGTCCTCTGCCTGAGCTGCGTTCATCAAGTTGACCTTGGCGTGCTTGGGGTTATGCTTGACCACAACTGCACTTGCCGATCTCACAGGAGGAGGAGGGAGACGCCTCTGGTTGAAGCACTTGTTGGCATAGTGACCCTTCTGTTGGCACTTGTTGCACGTGACCTCTGAAAGCGGACGGTGATACGGAGCACTCGATCTTGGAGCTTGAGACGAAGTCTTGTTCTGAAAGCCAGGGTTGGGTGGGTGGGAAGATCCACTGCCACCTTTGCTCTTCTAATACGGCTGACAAAACGGAGGAGGAGGAAGCCAATACTTCTGCTGCTTGGCCACTTGAGTAGAGGAAGAAGGAGTAGTGTCTCTGACTCGCTTCTTGGAAGCATCACACCTCAGTTGAGCAGCCTCTTGCTTCAATGCCATGTTGTAGAACTCATCGTACCTCAAGGGCTCAAAGAGAACAAGAGCTAGCTGGATTTCTTCTCTGAGACCACCCCTGAACTGGTATATCATGCTCTTCTCATCAGGGACGTCCTGCTTAGCAAAGCGGGCGAGCTTCTGAAACAACTTGTAGTCATAGACAGACAAAGAGCCTTGCTTCAGGTTGCGGAATTCCTCACGCTTGCTTTCAACCACGCTATGAGGAATATGATGAGCTTTGAAATCTTGACGGAATTCATCCCAGCTAATCACACGGCCTCCTTTGGAATCCTTGTACTGCTGGAACCATTCTGCAGCTTGGTCTTTGAGTTGGAAGGAAGCGAACTTGACAAAGTCCTCAGGCCTGACGTTACTGCACTTGAAATGCTTGCATAAGTCCACGAGCCAATCGTCAGCATCAGTTGCCTCCACACAATTGCTGAAAGTCTTTGGCCCGTTATCAAGGAACTGGTTGAGTGTAGCAAAGTGATTCTGATTGTTGCCTTGGTTCCCTTGGTTGCCTTGGTTCGCTTGATTGCGCTCTTGACGAATTTGCATGATCAACTGCGTGTTTGCATTGGTTGCGGCCATCACAGCTTGCCATGCCTCCGGAGGAGGTGGAGGTGGTGGCGGATCCTGATTCAGATTCTGATTGGTGCTCTTAGCGGGAGCCATCCTGAAGAGGGTGACAACCGTTAGCACATTGATAGACAAATATTGAAGCTGAATCCAACAGGATGAAAATTGCAACATATAGTCTTCACATCCGAACAAAATGAACGAATGCATTCCAATAGAAATGGTCACATATCCATAAATTGAGAAGCCACTTAGAATTTAGGTAGAGGAATAAATCAACAAGGTACGGATCAAGAACGAATACTCAGTAAGAAATCCCAATCTCAAACCAAATATCCGTGGAAGAAGAACTAGAGCTACAAGAATTCCCACCTATGAAATTCCCGAACCTTTCCGGTTATGCAATCAGGTGTTGGGGATACAGGGGAAGCATAATATGTCACCCAAATCTAGCAAATCCTACATCCAGCTGTATCCATCCTTCAACACATAACCGAGAAAAAACTTCGGAAACCATCTACCTCAACCTTCGAAAAGCATCCGTTATTCAAGTTATGGCGATACTCCCGAACTCCCACCCCAGTACTGGGTGGCGTCGTGGTTATCTCACCAACGAACTGCATAAAAGAGATTTTCGATGTCGGCGTACTAAACTCAGGCATTCTAGAACTGCAACGATAAAATTGTGACGACAACACCTCGGAGCTCAACTCCCCGGGACACTGCCACAACCCCTAAAGACAGGAGGCACCAAGAACAATGTTCTCGTCACAAAACCATCGGAACGATTCCAAGATACCCGCGTGATCCTAAAAAATTTATTTAGTGAAATTTGAGAAGAGAATAGTCAAAACTCTACGTCAGGATGAATTACTAGAGCGATGAGGAGACTGCGGAGTAAAAAGAATTCCTAAACTCTCCGATATATAATTCCTAAATGACTCAAAACATTTTTCTAGACTCAACAACGGTTGCTAAAAAAATCATCAAGCAATGGGGCTCCTAACGTCGGGGAAGGCTCTGATTACCAACTTGTAACACCCTCGATGCGGCTATAGCTCCTACGTGTCGAGGCACGACTTAGAGGCATAACCGCATTGAAAGCAATGTCGCAAGTTAGGCAATCTTCACAACATCCCATGTAATATAGATAATAAAAGGGGAGATACATAGTTGGCTTACACTCGCCACGTCAATCAAAGTACATAAATAGCATTACAACATTCAAACACTCATGGCCCGACTACGGCGCCAAAATAAAAGATAACCCAACATGCGACACGGTCCCGATCACCCCAACTGGGCACCACTACTGATCATCAGGGAAAGACACATAGTATCGGCGTGAGTCCTTGTTGAACTCCCACTTGAGCTCAAGCGCGTCATCTGGAATGGAATCATCAGGCCATGCATCTGGTTTAATAGTAATCTGTGAGCCACAGGGACTCAGCAATCTCGCACCCTCGCGATCAAGACTATTTAAGCTTAATAGATAAGGCAAGGAAAATATGTGGAGCTGCAGCAAGCGACTAGCATATATGGTGGCTACCCTGTTCGCAAAAGAGAGCGAGAAGAGGAGGCAAAGCGCGAGCGAGTAACTAGAGGGCATCCTGCGGCAAGCATTAATCCAACACCGTGTTCACTTCCCGGACTCCGCCGAGAAGAGACCATCACGGTAACACACTCAGTTGATTCATTTTAATTAAGTTAAGGTTCAAGTTATCTACAACCAGACATTAACAAATTCCCATCTGCCCATAACCGCGGGCACGGCTTTCGAAAGTTCAAAACCCTGCAGGGGAGTCCCAACTTAGCCCATGACAAGCTCTCATGGTCAACGAAGGAATAGACCTTCTCCCGAGACGATCCGATCAGACTCGGTATCCCGGTTCTTCAAGACACTTCGACAAGTTAAAACAAATACAGCAACACCGCCCGAATGTGCCGACAAATCCCGATAGGAGCTGCACATATCTCGTTCTCAGGGCACACTCAGATAGGTCAAGCTACAAGTAAAACCAACCCTCGAGTTTCCCCGAGGTGGCCCCGCAGGCTGCCTAGTTCGGACCAACACTTAGAGGAGCACTGGCCCGGCGGGGTTTAAAATAAGATGACCCTCGGGCTCCGGAAGCCCAAAGGGAAAAGAGGCTAGGTGGCAAATGGTAAAACCAAGGTTGCGCATTGCTGGAAAAGCTTTAATCAAGACGAACTATCAAGGGGTTCCCATTATAACCCAACCGCGTAAGGAACGCAAAATCCGGAAACATAACACCGATATGACGGAAACTAGGGCGGCAAGAGTGGAACAAAACACTAGGCGAGAGGCTGAGCCTTCCACCCTTTACCAAGTATATAGATGCATTAAGATAACATGGCAATATAAGAGGGGCTGAGCAAAGCGGTAACATAGCCAATTAAGGGTTTGCTAGGACATGGTGGGTTAGAGGTTTGACATGGCAATTTGGGAGGCATGATAAGCAAGTGTTAGGCATCGTAGCATAGGCATAGCAAAAGAGCGAGAATCTAGCAAGCAAAGATAGAAGTGATTTTGAGGGTATGATCATCTTGCCTGCAAAGTTGTCAGAGTTGACTGGATCCTCGAAAGCAAACTCAACGGGCTCCTCATTAGCGAACTCGTCTCCCGGCTCTACCCAAACAATACAAACAAGAAACAAGGACACAATCAACCACGTGCAAAGCTCAAACAATATGATGCAAAGATGGTATGCTATGCGGGATGCGATATGTGATGCATATGCAAGATTGACAAGGAATGAATGAACCTGGCCTCAACTTGGAAATCCAAGTGTTCCACTAGAAAGATGAGATGAAATCGCTTGAAAACGATATAAAGATCACCGGATTTGGAGTTACGGTTTGGAAATGGCAAGCAATTCAAATATGGCCACGTTCTGCGATTAACAGCAAGTAGCCAACTAAATACAACAAGATGAACATGCTACAGCACCCAAACATGACAACAAAATACATGGCAGGGATCCACTCATGATGCTTAACAAAAGATGAACACTGAGATACGGCCAATTCATTCATTAACAGGTTCAAACAAGCATGGCAAAAATGCATTTGGTAAACAGAACTCGGACTTAGTGAAATTAACACTTGTCTGGAATTTCAGATCAGATAGCACTCTTTGGAGCATGAAAACAATATGCTATAGGACCTGAACATGGCAAAGTAAAGCATGGCATGGCGCTACTCAAAGAGCTTAACAAAAGTCCCTTAGTGACCTTGAGACAAAAAGGATCAGAAAATAAATTTGCAAGCATATGAACATGGCAAAAACATAATCAGTTCTCAGACTTAGTGAAAACTGGAGCATGCAAAATCAGATATCAAGTAGGCATGTTTACGAGCTCGATGCACTCAATACAGAGCAAGTCATGACAATCTAAGCATACACCCATCAAGAATACACAAAATGCAAGCTAGACATGGCAAGAACAATAACATAGCACGCACGGATCAACTACAACATCCTCGGCAAAATCGCTATAAAGTAGACAATTTGCCGAGATTCACGAAATGACAAAAGTAGAGCTCAATTGACTCAAGCTAGGTTGCTCCATAATTGCAAATAAAGATATGGATGGATAGAGCACTACAATATTAACAAAACATCCTTACCGATCATCCTCAAAAGAGGCATGGATCACTAGGAAACAACATGAACATATGGCATATTGAGATAAACAGATCAAGGACTTAGTGGAAATGCTAAGTCCCTGAAATCAGCATTAACAAATGCTCCACTTTACAAGCATGTGCTAGTCACCATACACATCACAAAAATACATGGATTGCACCTCTAGATAGATGGCAAAACATATAGCAAAACTCATGAAGAGCTCAGGGGCATATCATGCACACAATAATCATGGCAAAAATGACAATTATCTAATTGGAACAGCAGATCTGACAATTATCTCAAATAGCATTCTTCTAACAGCATTTAGGGCCTCAAGATGAACTCAAATGAAAATGATGCAATGAGATGAAATGATGTGCTCTCTCGGACGAACATTTTGATATGCTATATGCCCAAAATGGAGCTACGGATGCAAAGTTATGGCACGATGAACAAGGCAAAATATTTAGGGTTTCGGGCAAAAAAGTCAACTGAGCAATTTTTCCAGATCTGGATCCGGTTCGGCGCGCTTCCCGAGGTTCACCGGCAACTGTTCACCGGCGACGGTGCAGGGGCGGACGGAGATGGAGGAGTGGTAGCCGGAGAGGTGGCCGGCCGGAGTGGCGCGGGAGGAGGACGGCGGCGGTGAGGGACGCCGGCGACGGGGCGTCGGGCGGCGGAGCGGTGGCCGCTTC
>NC_041392.1:253026228-253177253 GCF_002162155.2 Triticum dicoccoides | reverse complement strand
GGGCTTCGCGGGCCGGGCGCGATTCGCGGCAAAGTGGGGCTCGCGGGAGCTGACGTGGCGGCGGCGGCGCGGGTCGGACAATGTCCGGACCGGCGTATTTTGTCCGGCGGCGGCGGGTGGAGATGGATCTAGGGATTTCGGGGGGGGGGAGGAGAAGGAGATTTTCGGGGGTGCCTTTATATAGGCAGAGAGGGAGCAAGGAGAGTCCAAATGAGGTGCGGTTTTCGGCCACGCGATCATGATCGAACGCTCTAGATGATGGAGAGGGCTTTGGTGGGTTTTGGACCAAAATGGAGGGGTGTTGGGCTGCAACACACACGAGGCCTTTTCGGTCCCTCTGTTAACCGTTGGAGCATCAAACGAAGTCCAAAGGGTACGAAACTTGACAGGCGGTCTACCGGCAGTAAACCAAGGCCGCTTGGCAAGTCTCGGTCCAATCCGGAAATGTTTAATCCCCACACACGAAAGAAAGGTAGAAATGACCACCGGAGGAGAATGAAGCGCTGGAATGCAAAACGGAAAATGGGGAAGATGCTCGAATGCAAGAGATGAACACGTATGCAAATGCAATGCGCATAATGACATGATATGAGAAGCATGACAATGATAACAACACATGGAGACAAAAACCCGAACCCGAGAAAATAAAATAACTTAAGGCCGGAAACGGCAAGAGTTGGATTACATATTGGGTAAATCATATCCGGGGTGTTACAACACTCCACCACTACGAAAGGATCTCGTCCCGAGATCTAGGACTGAAAGAACGTCGGGTACTCAGAATGGAGGTGATCCTCGCGTTCCCAGGTAGCTTTACGGTCGGAATGGTGTGACCACTTGACTTTGAGGAATTTGATTGACTTGTTGCGAGTCTTGCGTTCAGTCTCTTCAAGAATAGAAACGGGGTGCTCACGATATGAGAGATCTTCTTGGAGCTCAATGTCCTCGAAGTTGACGGTGCGGTCAGGAGTCTTGAAGCACTTTCGGAGCTGAGAGACATGGAACACGTCATGAACATTTGCAAAGTTTGAAGGAAGCTCGAGTTGATAGGAGAGATCGCCTCTCTTGCTGACGATCTTGAAAGGTCCCACGTATCTAGGGGCAAGCTTCCCTTTGATACCAAAGCGACGAGTACCTTTCATTGGAGCGACGCGGAGATAAACATGATCTCTGATCTCGAAAGGCAAATCACGGTGCTTACTATCATAGTAGCTCTTCTGGCATGATTGGGCTGCTTTGAGGTTATCTCGAATGACTTTGCACATTTCCTCTGCCTCTGTGATTAAGTCATTACCCAAAAGCTGACGTTCACCGGTTTCAGACCAGTTGAGAGGGGTACGGCACTTCCTGCCATACAGAATTTCAAACGGGGCCTTGCCCGAACTTGCTTGAAAACTGTTGTTGTAGAAGAATTCAGCATATGGAAGACAATCCTCCCACTTCATGCCGAAGGAGATCACACAAGCCCTGAGCATATCTTCAAGAATCTGGTTGACATGCTCGACTTGACCGCTAGTTTGCGGATGGAAAGCTGTGCTGAAGCGGATGTTGGTGCCCATGGCCTTCTGAAAAGAATCCCAAAACTTGGAGGTAAAGATGCTGCCACGGTCTGAAGAGATCACTTGTGGAATACCGTGCAGAGAGACAATCCGAGAGGTATAGAGTTCCGCCAATTGAGCTGCAGTGATTGACTCTTTGATAGGCAGAAAGTGAGCCACTTTAGCAAGTTTGTCGATGACAACGAATATAGCATCATTGCCACGTTTGGACTTTGGAAACCCAGTCACAAAGTCCATCTCAATGTGGTGAAACTTCCATTCTGGAATGGCAAGAGGTTGGAGGAGACCAGCTGGCCTTTGGTGTTCTGCCTTCACTCTTCTGCAGACATCACATTCCTTCACGAACTGAGCAATCTCGGGCTTCATTCGAGTCCACCAATAAGCCTGGTTGAGGTCCTGATACATCTTCGTGCTCCCAGGGTGGATGGAGAGGAGAGAATTGTGAGCCTCGTTCATGATAACCTTACGAAGATCACCTTTGGGCACAACAATACGATCCTCGAAGAAGAGAGTATCCTTGTGATCAAGGCGGTAGCACTTGTACTTGGGTTGACTCTTGGCAATCCCAATCTTCACCTTCTTCACCATAGCATCAAGAAGCTGAGCTTGGCGAATCTGGTCTTCCAAGGTAGGAGAGACTTGAAGGTTGGCGAGGAAACCTTGAGGAACAACTTGCAGATTAAGTTTGCGGAAAGCTTCACAAAGCTCGGGTTGATAAGCCTTGAGAATAAGACTGTTGCAATAAGCCTTCCTGCTCAAAGCGTCAGCAATCATATTGGCCTTGCCTGGAGTATACTCAATACTCGGATTATACTCTTGAATCATTTCGACCCATCGAGTTTGCCTGAGGTTGAGATAAGGCTGAGTGAAGATGTACTTGAGACTCTTGTGGTCAGTGAAGATGTCCACTTTTCTTCCCAATAAGAGATGTCTCCAAGTCAAAAGAGCATGCACAACTGCTGCCAACTCGAGGTCATGAGTGGGGTAGTTCTTCTCATTGGTTTCAACTGGCGAGAGGTATAAGCCAAAACTTTCTTCTCTTGCATCAACACTGCGCCAAGACCTTGGAGAGAGGCATCGCAAAAGACCTCGTTCGGCTTGGATTCATCAGGCGGAGTCAGAACTGGAGCGGTGACCAATTTCTCTTTCAAAGTGTTGAAAGCAATGTCACACTCCGGAGACCAAACGTACTTGACGTGCTTCTGGAGAAGATTTGAGAGAGGCTTCGCGATCTTAGAAAAGTTTTCAACGAATCTTCGACAGTAGCTTGCGAGACCGAGGAAGCTACGGAGTTGCTTCACGTTCTGAGGTGGTTCCCAATTCACAATTGCAGACATGTTCTCAGGATTCACCGCAATGCCCTTGGCAGAGATGATATGACCAAGATAAAGAACCTCATCGAGCCAAAATTCGCACTTGGAGAACTTGGCGTAGAACTGGTGTTCCCTGAGCTTATCGAGTACCAAACGCAAGTGCTTGGCATGATCTTCCTTGTTCTTCGAAAAGACCAGAATGTCGTCGAGATAGACCGAAACGAAGTCATTGGTGTAGGCGTTGAAGATGAAGTTCATCATGCTAGAGAAAGTCGGAGGAGCATTGACGAGGCCAAAATACATGACAGTGTATTCATATGAACCATAGCTTGTCCTGAAAGCCGTCTTGGGAATATCTTGCTCACGGGCTCGAATATGATGATAACCCATATGGAGATCAAGCTTGGAGAATACTTGGGCACCTTTGAGTTGTTCGAACAGCTCATTGATGTTGGGAAGTGGGTATTTTTTCTTGATGGTCTTCTTGTTCAATGGACGGTACTCAACACAAAGTCGGTCCGTTTCAT
Organism: Triticum dicoccoides; assembly: GCF_002162155.2. Classification (NCBI taxonomy): domain Eukaryota; kingdom Viridiplantae; phylum Streptophyta; class Magnoliopsida; order Poales; family Poaceae; genus Triticum; species Triticum dicoccoides. The sequence continues at coordinate 253,173,854 of NC_041392.1, read as the reverse complement.
CCTTCTTCTTCACAAAAAGAACACCACAACCCCACGGAGAAGAACTAGGCCGGATGAGACCCATTCTCTCTTGAATATCGAGTTGCTTCTTCAGCTCCTTCAACTCTTCAGGTCCGAGCTTGTAAGGACGCTTGCACACAGGTTCCGTGCCAGGCTCAAGATCAATGACGAATTCAACTGGCCGGTGCGGAGGCATTCCTGGAAGCTCTTCTGGAAAGACGTCTTGATATTCGCAAACGACTGGAATCTGCGAGATAGCATCCAGTTCACCCTTCTCATTGAGAGAAAACAGACGGATGGTATCATCACGAGCGGCAAAGACAATTACATCCTCAGACGAATGAGTCAATTGAATTTGCCTGGCTGCACAATCAAGATGCGCCTTGTGCTTGGAAAGCCAATCCATTTCGAGAATAAGATCAATATCCGAGTTACCAAGAACCATTGGGGAAGAAAGGAACTTGTAGTCGCCCAAGGTGATAGTAACATCTGGCACCTCCAGACTTGCACTCAAACGTTTGCCAGGAGAAACGATATCCATTTGTTTACCCAAATGAGAAGAAACGAACTCATGCTTGGTAAAAAAATGGCTTTGACATGAAACAATGCGATGCACCAGTGTAAAAAAGAACTCTTGCGGGAATATCGTTAACAGGAAGGTTACCCATGATGACATCTGACGAGTCCTCTGCCTGAGCTGCGTTCATCAAGTTGACCTTGGCGTGCTTGGGGTTATGCTTGACCACAGCTGTACTTGCCGATCTCACAGGAGGAGGAGGAGGGAGACGCCTCTGGTTGAAGCACTTGTTGGCATAGTGACCCTTCTGTTGGCACTTGTTGCACGTGACCTCTGAAAGAAGATGGGGAGCACTCGATCTTGGAGCTTGAGACGAAGTCTTGTTCTGAAAGCCAGGGTTGGGTTGGTGGGAAGATCCACTGCCACCTTTGCTCTTCTGATATGGCTGACGAAACGGAGGAGGAGGAAGCCAATACTTCTGCTGCTTGGCCACTTGAGTAGAGGAAGAAGGAGTAGTGTCTCTGACTCGCTTCTTGGAAGCATCACACCTCAGTTGAGCAGCCTCTTGCTTCAATGCCATGTTGTAGAACTCATCGTACCTCAAGGGCTCAAAGAGAACAAGAGCTAGCTGGATTTCTTCTCTGAGACCACCCCTGAACTGGTATATCATGCTCTTCTCATCAGGGACGTCCTGCTTAGCAAAGCGGGCGAGCTTTTGAAACAACTTGTAGTCATAGACAGACAAAGAGCCTTGCTTCAGGTAGCGGAATTCCTCACGCTTGCTTTCAACCACGCTCTGAGGAATATGATGAGCTTTGAAATCTTGACGGAATTCATCCCAGGTAATCACACGGCCTCCTCTGGAATCCTTGTACTGCTGGAACCATTCTGCAGCTTGGTCTTTGAGTTGGAAGGAAGCGAACTTGACAAAGTCCTTAGGCCTGACGTTACTGCACTCGAAATGCTTGCATAAGTCCACGAGCCAATCGTCAGCATCAGTTGCCTCAACACAATTGCTGAAAGTCTTTGGCCCGTTATCAAGGAACTGGTTGAGTGTAGCAAAGTGATTCTGATTGTTGCCTTGGTTCCCTTGGTTGCCTTGGTTCGCTTGATTGCGCTCTTGAAGAATTTGCATGATCAACTGCGTGTTTGCATTGGTTGCAGCCATCACAGCTTGCCATGCCTCCGGAGGAGGTGGAGGTGGTGGCGGATCCTGATTCTGATTCTGATTGGTGCTCTTAGCGGGAGCCATCCTGAAGAGGGTGACAACCGTTAGCACATTGATAGACAAATATTGAAGCTGAATCCGACGGGATGAAAATTGCAACATATAGTCTTCACATCCGAACAAAATGAACGAATGCATTCCAATAGAAATGGTCACATATCCATAAATTGAGAAGCCACTTAGAATTTAGGTAGAGGAATAAATCAACAAGGTACGGATCAAGAACGAATACTCGGTAAGAAATCCCAATCTCAAACCAAATATCCGTGGAAGAAGAACTAGAGCTACAAGAATTCCCACCTATGAAACTCCCGAACCTTTCCGGTTATGCAATCAGGTGTTGAGGATACAGGGGAAGCATAATATCTCACCCAAATCTAGCAAATCCTACATCCAGCTGTATCCATCCTTCAACACATAACCGAGAAAAAACTTTGGAAACCATATACCTCAACCTTCGAAAAGCATCTGCTATACAAGTTATGGCGATACTCCCGAACTCCCGCCCCAGTACTGGGTGGCGTCGTGGTTATCTCACCAATGAACTGCATAAAAGAGATTTTTGATGTCGGCGTACTAAACTCAGGCATTCTAGAACTGCAACGATAAAATTGTGACGACAACACCTCGGAGCTCAACTCCACGGGACACTGCCACAACCCCTAAAGACAGGAGGCACCAAGAACAATGTTCTCGTCACAAAACCATCAGAATGATTCCAAGATACCCGCGTGATCCTAAAAATTTTTTTAGTGAAATTTGAGAAGAGAATAGTCAAAACTCTACGTCAGGATGCCTTACCAGAGCGATGAGGAGACTGCAGAGTAAAAAGATTTCCTAAACTCTCCGATATATAATTCCTAAATGACTCAAAACATTTTTCTAGACTCAACAACGGCTGCTAAAAAAATCATCAAGCAATGGGGCTCCTAAGGTCGGGCAAGGCTCTGATTACCAACTTGTAACGCCCTCGATGCGGCTATAGCTCCTACGTGTCGAGGCACGACTTAGAGGCATAATCGCATTGAAAGCAATGTCGCAAGTTAGGCAATCTTCACAACATCCCATGTAATATAGATAATAAAAGGGGAGATACATAGTTGGCTTACACTCGCCACGTTAATCAAAGTACATAAATAGCATTACAACATTCAAACACTCATGGCCCGACTACGGCGCCAAAATAAAAGATAACCCAACATGCGACACGGTCCCGATCACCCCAACTGGGCACCACTACTGATCATCAGGGAAAGACACGTAGTATCGGCGTGATTCCTTGTCGAACTCCCACTTGAGCTCAAGTGCGTCATCTGGAACGGAATCATCAGGCCCTGCATCTGGTTTAATAGTAATCTGTGAGCCACAGGGACTCAGCAATCTCGCACCCTCGCGATCAAGACTATTTAAGCTTAATAGATAAGGCAAGGAAAATATGTGGAGCTGCAGCAAGCGACTAGCATATATGGTGGCTATCCTGTTCGCAAAAGAGAGCAAGAAGAGGAGGCAAAGCGCGAGCGAGTAACTAGAGGGCATCCTGCGGCAAGCATTAATCCAACACCGTGTTCACTTCCCGGACTCCGCCGAGAAGAGATCATCACGGTAACACACTCAGTTGATTCATTTTAATTAAGTTAAGGTTCAAGTTATCTACAACTGGACATTAACAAATTCCCATCTGCCCATAACCGCGGGCACAGCTTTCGAAAGTTCAAAACCCTGCAGGGGAGTCCCAACTTAGCCCATGACAAGCTCTCATGGTCAACAAAGGAATAGACCTCCTCCCGAGACGATCCGACCAGACTCGGTATCCCGGTTCTTCAAGACACTTCGACAAGTTAAAACAAATCCAGCAACACCACCCGAATGTGCCGACAAATCCCGATAGGAGCTGCACATATCTCGTTCTCAGGGCACACTCAGATAGGTCAAGCTACAAGTAAAACCAACCCTCGAGTTTCCCCGAGGTGGCCCCGCAGGCTGCCTAGTTCGGACCAACACTTAGAGGAGCACTGGCCCGGGGGGGTTTAAAATAAGATGACCCTCGGGCTCCGGAAACCCAAGGGAAAAGAGGCTCAGTGGCAAATGGTAAAACCAAGGTTGGGCATTGCTGGAAAAGCTTTAATCAAGACGAACTATCAAGCGGTTCCCATTATAACCCAACCGCGTAAGGAACGCAAAATCTGGAACATAACACCGATATGACGGAAACTAGGGCGGCAAGAGTGGAACAAAACACTAGGCGAGAGGTTGAGCCTTCCACCCTTTACCAAGTATATAGATGCATTAAGATAACATGGCAATATAATGATATCCCAACAAGTAAATAATGTTCCAACAAGGAACGGTCTCCAATCTTCACCTGCAACTAGCAACGCTACAAGAGGGGCTGAGCAAAGCGGTAACACAGCCAATCAACGGTTTGCTAGGACATGGTGGGTTAGAGGTTTGACATGGCAATTTGGGAGGCATGATAAGCAAGTGGTAGGCATCATAGCATAGGCATAGCAAAAGAGCGAGCATCTAGCATAGCAAAGATAGTAGTGATTTCGAGGGTATGATCATCTTGCCTGCAAAGTTGTCAGAGTTGACTGGATCCTCGAAAGCAAACTCAACGGGCTCCTCATTAGCGAACTTGTCTCCCGGATCTACCCAAACAAGACAAACAAGAAACAAGGACACAATCAACCACGTGCAAAGCTCAAACAATATGATGCAAAGATGGTATGCTATGCGGGATGCGATATGTGATGCATATGCAAGATTGACAAGGAATGAATGAACCTGGCCTCAACTTGGAAATCCAAGTGTTCCACTGGAAAGATGAGATGAAATCGCTTGAAAACGATATAAAGATCACCGGATTTGGAGTTACGGTTTGGAAATGGCAAGCAATTCAAATATGGCCACGTTCTGCGATTAACAGCAAGTAGCCAACTAAATACAACAAGATGAACATGCTACAGCACCCAAACATGACAACAAAATACATGGCAGGGATCCACTCATGATGCTTAACAAAAGATGAACACTGAGATACGGCCAATTCATTCATTAACAGGTTCAAACAAGCATGGCAAAAATGCATTTGGTAAACAGAACTCGGACTTAGTGAAATTAACACTTGTCTGGAATTTCAGATCAGATAGCACTCTTTGGAGCATGAAAACAATATGCTACAGGACCTGAACATGGCAAAGTAAAGCATGGCATGGCGCTACTCAAAGAGCTTAACAAAAGTCCCTTAGTGACCTTGAGACAAAAAGGATCAGAAAATAAATTTGCAAGCATATGAACATGGCAAAAACATAATCAGTTCTCAGACTTAGTGAAAACTGGAGCATGCAAAATCAGATATCAAGTAGGCATGTTTACGAGCTCGATGCACTCACTACAGAGCAAGTCATGACAATCTAAGCATACACCCATCAAGAATACACAAAATGCAAGCTAGACATGGCAAGAACAATAACATAGCACGCACGGATCAACTACAACATCCTCGGCAAAATCGCTAACAAGTAGACAATCTGCCCAGATTCACGAATTGACAAAAGTAGAGCTCGATTGACTCAAGCTAGGGTGCTCCATAATTGCAAACAAAGACATGGATGGATAGAGCACTACAAGATTAACAAAACATCCTTACTGATCATCCTCAAAAGAGGCACGGATCACTAGGAAACAACATGAACATATGGCATATTGAGATAAACAGATCAAGGACTTAGTGGAAATGCTAAGTCCCTGAAATCAGCATTAACAAATGCTCCACTTTACAAGCTTGTGCTAGTCACCATACACATCACAAAAATACATAGATTGCACCTCTGGATAGATGGCAAAACATATAACAAAACTCATGAAGAGCTCAGGGGCATATCATGCACACAATAATCATGGCAAAAATGACAAATATCTAATTGGAGCAGCAGATCTGACAATTATCTCAAATAGCATTCTTCTAACAGCATTTCGGGCCTCAAGATGAACTCAAATGAAAATGATGCAATGAGATGAAATGATGTGCTCTCTGGGGCGAACATTTTGATATGCTATATGCCCAAAACGGAGCTACGGATGCAAAGTTATGGCACGATGAACAGGGCAAAATATTTAGGGTTTCGGGCAAAAAAGTCAACCGAGCAATTTTTCCAGATCTGGATCCGGTTCGGCGCGCTTCCCGGGGTTCACCGGCAACTGTTCACCGGCGACGGGGCAGGGGAGGCCGGAGATGGAGGAGTGGTAGCCGGAGAGGTGGCCGGCCGGAGTGGCGCGGGAGGAGGATGGCGGCGGTGAGGGACGCCGGCGACGGGGCGTCGGGCGGCAGAGCGGTGGCTGCTTCGGGCGGCGGAGCCTCGCCGGCGCGGTGGGGCCAGCAATAGCGCGCGGCGGCGCCGAGCAAAGGAGCCTGCCGGCTCGGGCGGGGACGAGGCAGGCTCGGCGGCGTGGAGGGAGTGGGCTCGGGGGCCCGCGGTGGGCTTCGCGGGCCGGGCGCGATTCGCGGCGAAGTGGGGCTCGCGGGAGCTGACGTGGCGGCGGCGGCGCGGGCCGGACAATGTCCGGCTCGGCGGATTTTGTCCGGCGGCGGGTGGAGATGGATCTAGGGATTTCGGGGGGAAGGAGAAGGAGATTTTCGGGGGTGCCTTTATATAGGCATAGAGGGAGCTAGGAGAGTCCAAATGAGGTGCGGTTTTCGGCTACGCGACCGTGATCGAACGCTCTAGATGATGGAGAGGGCTTTGGTGGGTTTTGGACCAAAATGGAGGGGTGTTGGGCTGCAACACACACGAGGCCTTTTTGTTCCCTCGGTTAACCGTTGGAGCATCAAACGAAGTCCAAAGGGTACGAACCTTGACAGGCGGTCTACCGGTAGTAAACCAAGGATGCTTGGCAAGTCTCGGTCCAATCCGGAAATGTTTAATCCCCACACACGAAAGAAAGGTAGAAATGACCACCAGTGGAGAATGAAGCGCTGGAATGCAAAACGGACAACGGGGAAAATGCTCGAATGCAAGAGATGAACACGTATGCAAATGCAATGCGCATGATGACATGATATGAGATGCATGACAATGATAACAACACACGGAGACAAAAACCCGAACCCGAGAAAATAAAATAACTTAAGGCCGGAAACACCAAGAGTTGGATTACATATTGGGTAAATCATATCCGGGGTGTTACATTTTTGCTCAAACTCCTCGGAGGATGGGTTGCTCTCAAATGACAAGTGTCAGTTTCTCTCGGAGCAGCCAACCAACTAGTGGTTGTAGGGGGTGGCTATTTATAGCCTAGGGAGCAGCCCGACATGATAAGACATAAATGCCCTTCAATGATATGACCGTTAGGTGGATAGATATTTTGGGACAGCTGGCGCATAGCACAGCAACGGTCGGAATTTTGAGTAGTAAAATCCTCAGGGCTATCATGTTCCTCACTGTGTAGGCAATCCGCACTCGCGAATTCCTAACTCCTCAGTCAGGACAAATTCCTCAGAGACCAGAAGAACTTCGTCTCTGTCACTGAAGAAATTGACTGAACTGTATGAGATTTCCAATGGCTTCACTCGAAGGGATTGGTAGATGTAGGATTTTGAGTTGAGCATCACATGGAAATTTTTCCTTAGTATTTTCTCGACCCCCTTTAACAGTACGGTGTTTCCTATGACTCAAGAAAGAGAAAAACAAAACTATGAAAACGAAAGTCTTCAAGCTTCATATTCCTCGCATGAATATCAAGTCTTCACGGACACACCAATTTCTTCACTTTCAAAGTCTTCATGAAAGTCTTCAGAAATACCAAAATCTTCAGTCAAAGATATTCATTTTTAGGGGCCGACTTTTCCTGTAAATATCAAACTCCTCATAGACTTATAGACTTGTGTACACTCACAAACGCATTAGTCCCTTAACCTATAAGTCTTCAATACACCAAAATCACTAAGGGGCACTAGATGCACTTACACGATGGATGGGAGAATTGGCCATGCTACTACTAGCTATTCGGCCAGTTACTCTCAACCATCATATGCTACACCTCATGTTAGTAATTTTTCAGCACCGTATGCAACTGTAGATGTTCATAATTCGGCCCCACATCTTCATGGTCATAGCCGAATAAGTGAAATTGTTACAGGAACACATGTGCCTTCATCAAATACTGTAGCATATAATGCATACTCTATGCAATTTGAGAATTTTGGCAAGACTCGCAAATCATTGCCGAAAGAATCTGGAAGTATTACGGAGCAATCTCTTCCAGAAGCAGTTGTGGCTGCATTAAAAAAGAGCTTGGCACAAAACAAGAGGATTAGTGCTCTTTGCCTTGAACAATATGAAAAGGGGTTGTTTCCTGATTATGCTGCAATAAAGGCTAGAGTTTTGCAAGAAGATGAAACTTCATCAGTCGATAGAATTGGCGAGAGAGCATATCGTTATATAGAAGTGCATACACCTCCACCTAGTACCGCAACATATTATACAACCCCTACACAGTTGCAAAATTTCAGCAACACTAACAGTTCATTGCCAAAAGATCCTAAAAGCATTAGGGGGCAAACTACACTAGAGCGGGCTGAAATTGAGAGGGGAGTTAAAGCTTTGCGTGACAGGGTGCAAGTACTTCACCAAGATAGAATTGATAGGGAATTAGCTCAAAGAAAAGAAGCATTGCCAATTGATATAATCGGTGAAAAGAATGATGATTCGGAAACTAAAAGTGCTTCGGTTGAAAAAGCCGAACCAAGTTATATATATTCCGAATCCATCAATTCCAAAGAGGCAAATATTGTTGAGAAAGGGCATGGAAAGTATAGCAAGACAGCCATACTTGATTTTTCTGAAGTTAATGGAACCTACTTCCTGCCCTATGAGTTTCGTGCCATAGAAATTGATGAGCTTCAAGAACAAGAACAAGTAGCCGAAGAAAGTTTGGTGGACGAAGATCTTGAAACTAATGATGCACGAAATCAAGAAAAAGATGATGACAAGGTGTTGGGGAGCTATCCGAAGGCGGAGCAAGATATTCTTCAAGTCATGCCACCATCAAGCTCTTGTTGGAAATATGCCCTAGAGGCAATAATAAAAGCATTATTATTATATTTCCTTGTTCATGATAATTGTCTTTATTCATGCTATAATTGTGTTATCCGGAAATCATAATACATGTGTGAATAATAGACACCAACATGTCCCTAGTAAGCCTCTAGTTGACTAGCTTGTTGATCAACAGATAGTCATGGTTTCCTGACTATGGACATTGGATGTCATTGATAACGAGATCACATCATTAGGAGAATGATGTGATGGACAAGACCCAATCCTAAACATAGCACAAGATCGTATAGTTCGTTTGCTAGAGTTTTCCAATGTCAAGTATCTTTTCCTTAGACCATGAGATCGTGTAACTCCCGGATACCATAGGAGTGCTTTGGGTGTACCAAACGTCACAACGTAACTGGGTGACTATAAAGGTATACTACGGGTATCTCCGAAAGTGTCTGTTGGGTTGACACGGATCAAGACTAGGATTTGTCACTCCGTATGACGGAGAGGTATCACTGGGCCCACTCGGTAATGCATTATCATAATGAGCTCAAAGTGACCAAGTGTCTGGTCACGGGATCATGCATTACGGTACGAGTAAAGTGACTTGCCGGTAACGAGATTGAACGAGGTATTGGGATACCGACGATCGAATCTCGGGCAAGTAACATACCGATTGACGAAGGGAATTGTGTACGGGGTTGCTTGAATCCTCGACATCGTGGTTCATCCGATGAGATCATCGAGGAGCATGTGGGAGCCAACATGGGTATCCAGATCCCGCTGTTGGTTATTGACCGGAGAGCAATCTCGGTCATGTCTACGTGTCTCCCGAACCCGTAGGGTCTACACACTTAAGGTTCGGTGACGCTAGGGTTGTAGGGATATGTATATGCGGTAACCCGAATGTTGTCGGAGTCCCGGATGAGATCCCGGACGTCATGAGGAGTTTCGGAATGGTCCGGAGGTAAAGAATTATATATGGGAAGTCTTGTTTTGGTTGCCGGAAAAGTTTCGCGCATTATCGGTATTGTATCGGGAGTGCCGAAAGGGGTCCAGGGGTCCACCAAGGGGGTCCACCTGCCCCGGGGGCCACATGGGCTGTAGGGGTGTGCGCCTTGGCCTATATGGGCCAAGGGCACCAGCCCCAAGAGGCCCATGCGCCAAGAGATAAGGGAAAGGAAGAGTCCTAAAGGGGGAAGGCACCTCCTAGGTGCCTTGGGGAGGATGGACTCCTCCCTGGCCGCACCCTTCCTTGGAGGAAGGGCCAAGGCTGTGCCCCCCCTCTCCCTTGACCCTATATATAGTGGGGGGAAGGGAGGGCCTCTTACCTTTGCCTTTGGTGCCTCCCTCTCCCTCTCCAACACATCCTCCTCCTCCATAGAGCTTGGCGAAGCCCTGTCGGAGTACTGCAGCTCCATCACCACCACGCCGTCGTGCTGCTGCTGGAGCCATCTTCCTCAACCTATCTTTCCCCTTGTTGGATCAAGAAGGAGGAGACGTTACGCTGACCGTACGTGTGTTGAACGCGGAGGTGCCGTCCGTTCGGCGCTAGGATCTCCGGTGACTTGGATCACGTCGAGTACGACTTCCTCATCCCCGTTCTTTGAACGCTTTCACGCGTGATCTACAAAGGTATGTAGATGCAATCCAATAACTCGTTGCTAGATGAACTCCTAGATGGATCTTGGTGAAACCTGTAGGATCGAAAGTATGTCTAGAGGGGGGGTGATTAGACTACTTGACCAAATAAAAACTTAACCTTTTTCCCAATTTTAGTTCTTGGCAGATTTTAGCTATTGTAGGACAAGTCAAGCAATCATCACACAATTCAAGCAAGCATGCAAAGAGTATATTGGCAGCGGAAAGTAAAGCATGCAACTTGCAAGAATGTAAAGGGAAGGGTTTGGAGAATTCAAACGCAATTGGAGACACGGATGTTTTTCCCGTGGTTCGGATAGGTGGTGCTATCCTACATCCACGTTGATGGAGACTTCAACCCATGAAGGGTAACGGTCGCGCGAGTCCACAGAGGGCTCCACCCACGAAGGGTCCACGAAGTAGCAACCTTGTCTATCCCACCATGGCCATCGCCCACGAGGGACTTGCCTCACTAGCGGTAGATCTTCATGAAGTAGGCGATCTCCTTGCCCTTACAAACTCTTTGGTTCAACTCCACAATCTTGTCGGAGGCTCCCAAGTGACACCTAGCCAATCTAGGAGACACCACTCTCCAAGAAGTAACAAATGGTGTGTTGATGATGAACTCCTTGCTCTTGTGCTTCAAATGATAGTCTCCCCAACACTCAACTCTCTCTCATAGGATTTGGATTTTGTGGAAAGAAGATTTGAGTGGAAAGCAACTTGGGGAAGGCTAGAGATCAAGATTCATATGGTAGGAATGGAATATCTTGGTCTCAACACATGAGTAGGTGGTTCTCTCTCAGAACATATGAGTTGGAATTGTGTATGTGTTCTGATGGCTCTCTCCACGAATGAAGAGGAGGTGGAGGGGTATATATAGCCTCCACACAAAATCCAACCGTTATACACAGTTTTCCAATCTCGGTGGGACCGAATCAACAAACTCGGTCGGACCGAAAAGGTAAACCTAGTGACCGTTAGAGATTTTCGGTGGGACTGACATGCAACTCGGTAGGACCGATATGGTTAGGGTTTGGGCATAACGTAATCTCGGTGAGACCGATTACACAAACTCGGTGAGACCGAGTTTGGTAATAAGCTAACCAGAGAGTTGGTCAGGTAAACTCGGTGGGACCGATTTGCTCTTTCGGTGAGACCGAAAAGTTACAAAAAGGAAACAAAGAGTTTACACTGCAATCTCGGTGGGACCGATTCGCTCTTTCGGTGAGACCGAAAAGTTACGAAAGGGAAACAAAGAGTTTGCAATCCCATCTCGGTGAGACCGAGATCCCTATCGGTAGAACCGAATTGCTAGGGTTTGGCAGTGGCTTATGACAAGTGAAACTCGGTGGCGCCAGATAGAAAGAATCGGTAGGACCGAGTTTGGCTTAGGGTTTAGGTCATATGTGGATATGGGAAAGTAGTTGTGGGTTTTGGAGCATATCACTAAGCACATGAAGCAAGAGGCTCATTAAGCAACACCTCATCCCTCCTTGATAGTATTTGCTTTTTCTAAAGACTCAATGTGATCTTGGATCACTAAAAGATAAAATGAAGAGTCTTGAGCTTTTGAGCTTGAGCCAATCCTTTGTTCTTAGCATTTTGAGGGTTCCACTTTCACATCCATGCCATGCCAATCATTGAGCTTTCCTGAAATAGTCATCTTGGAATAGCATTAGCTCAATGAGCTATATGTTGTTATGAATTACCAAAACCACCTAGGGATAGTTGCACTTTCAAAACCGTAGGAAATTTTTTGTTTTCTGCAACGTTCCCCAAGAGTGGCATCATGAGCTAGGTCTATGTGTAGTTCTCTTGCACGAGTAGAACACAATTTGTTGTGGGTGTTGATGTTGTCAACTTTCTTGCCGCTACTAGTCTTATCTTGCTTCAACGGTATTGTGGGATGAAGCGGCCCGGACCAACCTTACACGTACGCTTACGTGAGACCGGTTCCACCGACTAACATGCACAAGTTGCATAAGGTGGCTGGCGGGTGTCTGTCTCTCCCACTTTAGTTGGAGCGGATTCGATGAAAAGGGTCCTTATGAAGGGTAAATAGAAGTTGACAAATCATGTTGTGGCTTTCACGTAGGTAAGAAAACGTTCTTGCTAGAACCCTATTTCAGCCACGTAAAACTTGCAACAACAATTAGAGGACGTCTAACTTGTTTTTGCAGCAAGTGCTTTGTGATATGATATGGCCAAAGTTGTGATGAATGATGAATGATATATATGTGATGTATGAGATGTTCATGCTATTGTAATAGGAATCACGACTTGCATGTCGATGAGTATGACAACCGGTAGGAGCCATAGGAGTTGTCTTTATTTTTTGTATGACCTGCGTGTCGTTGAGAAACGCCATGTAAATTACTTTACTTTATTGCTAAACGTGTTAGCCATAGTAGTAGAAGTAATAGTTGGCGAGCAACTTCATGGAGACACGATGATGGAGATCATGATGATGGAGATCATGGTGTCATGCCGGTGACAAGATGATCATGGAGCCCCAAGATGGAGATCAAAGGAGCTATGTGATATTGGCCATATCATGTCACTATTATTATTTGATTGCATGTGATGTTTATCATGTTTCTGCATCTTTTTTACTTAGAACGACGGTAGTAAATAAGATGATCCCTCATAATAATTTCAAGAAAGTGTTCCCCCTAACTGTGCACTGTTGCGACAGTTCGTTGTTTCGAAGCACCACGTGATGATCGGGTGTTAGATTCCAACGTTCACATACAACGGGTGTAAGACAGATTTACACATGCAAACACTTAGGTTGACTTGACAAGCCTAGCATGTACATACATGGCCTCGGAACACAGAAGACCGAAAGGTCGAGCATGAGTCATATAGAAGATACGATCAACATGAAGATGTTCACCGATGTTGACTAGTCCGTCTCACGTGATGATCGGACACGGCCTAGTTAACTCGGATCATGTTATACTTAGATTACTGGAGGGATGCCTATCTAAGTTGGAGTTCATTGAATAATTTGATTAGATGAACTTAATTATCATGAACTCAGTCTAAAATTTTTACAATATGTCCTGTAGATCAAATGGCCAACGTAGTCCTCAACTTCAACGCGTTCCTAGAGAAAACCAAGCTGAAAGACGATGGCAGCAACTATACGGACTGGGTCCGGAACCTCAGGATCATCCTCATAGCTGCCAAGAAAGATTATGTCCTACAAGCACCGCTAGGTGACGCACCTGTTCTCCCTGCAGAACAAGACGTTATGAATGCTTGGCAGGCACGTACCGATGACTACTCCCTCGTTCAGTGCGGCATGCTTTACAGCTTAGAGCCGGGGCTCCAAAAGCGTTTTGAGAGACACGGAGCATATGAGATGTTCGAAGAGCTGAAAATGGTTTTCCAAGCTCATGCCCGGGTCGAGAGATATCAAGTCTCCGACAAGTTCTTCAGCTGTAAGATGGAGGAAAACAGTTCTGTCAGTGAGCACATACTCACTATGTCTAGGTTGCATAACCGCTTGACTCAGCTGGGAGTAAATCTCCCGGATGACGCGGTCATTGACAGAATCCTTCAGTCGCTTCCACCGAGCTACAAGAGCTTTGTGATGAACTTCAATATGCAGGGGATGGAAAAGACCATTCCTGAAGTATTTGCAATGCTTAAATCAGCAGAGGTAGAAGTCAAAAAGGAACATCAAGTGTTGATGGTGAATAAAACCACTAAGTTCAAGAAGGGCAAGGGTAAGAAAGCTTTCAAGAAGGACGGCAAGGGAGTTGCCGCGCCCGGCAAGCAAGCTGCCGGGAAGAAGCCAAAGAATGGACCCAAGCCCGAGACTAAGTGCTTTTATTGCAAGGGAAGTGGTCACTGGAAGCGAAACTGCCCCAAATACTTAGCGGACAAGAAGGCCGGCATCATGAAAGGTATATGTGATATACATGTAATTGATGTGTACCTTACCAGTACTCGTAGTAGCTCCTGGGTATTTGATACCGGTGCGGTTGCTCACATTTGTAACTCAAAACAGGAGCTGCGGAATAAGCGGAGGCTGGCGAAGGACGAGGTGACGATGCACGTCGGGAATGGTTCCAAGGTCAATGTGATCGCTGTCGGCACGCTACCTCTATATTTACCTTCGGGATTAGTTTTAAACCTTAATAATTTTTATTTAGTGCCATCTTTGAGCATGAACATTGTATCAGGATCTCGTTTAATTCGAGATGGCTACTCATTTAAATCCAAGAATAATGGTTGTTCTATTTATATGAGAGATATGTTTTATGGTCATGCTCCGATGGTGAATGGTTTATTCTTAATGAATCTCGAGCGTAATGCTACACATGTTCATAGTGTGAGTACCAAAAAATGTAAGATTGATAATGATAGTCCCACATACTTGTGGCACTGCCGCCTTGGTCACATAGGTGTCAAATGCATGAAGAAGCTCCATGCTGATGGACTTTTAGAGTCTCTTGATTACGAATCATTTGACACGTGCGAACCATGCCTCATGGGTAAAATTACCAAGACTCCGTTCTCAGGAACAATGGAGCGAGCAACCAACTTATTGGAAATCATACATACTGATGTGTGCGGTCCAATGAGTGTTGAGGCTCGCGGTGGCTATCGTTACGTTCTCAACCTCACTGATGACTTGAGTAGATATGGGTATCTCTACTTAATGAAACACAAGTCTGAGACCTTTGAAAAGTTCAAGGAATTTCAGAGTGAGGTTGAGAATCAACGTGACAGGAAAATCAAGTTCCTGCGATCAGATCGTGGAGGAGAATACTTGAGTCACGAGTTTGGCACACACTTAAGAAAATGTGGAATAGTTTCACAACTCACGCCGCCTGCAACACCTCGGCGTAATGGTGTGTCCGAACGTCGTAATCGCACTCTATTAGATATGGTGCGATCTATGATGTCTCTTACCGATTTACTGCTATCTTTTTGGGGCTATGCTTTAGAGACAGCCGCATTCACTTTAAATAGGGCTCCGTCGAAATCCGTTGAGACGACACCGTATGAATTATGGTTTCGGAAGAAACCTAAGCTGTCGTTTCTAAAAGTTTGGGGATGCGATGCTTATGTCAAGAAACTTCAACCTGAAAAGCTCGAACCCAAGTCGGAAAAATGCGTCTTCATAGGATACCCTAAAGAAACTATTGGGTATACCTTCTACCTCAGATCCGAAGGCAAGATCTTTGTTGCCAAGAATGGATCCTTTCTAGAGAACGAGTTTCTCTCGAAACAAGTAAGTGGGAGGAAAGTAGAACTTGATGAAGTATTACCTCTTGAACCGGAAAATGGCGCAACTCAAGAAAATGTTCCTGAGGTGCCTGCACCGACTAGAGAGGAAGTTAATGATGATGATCAAGATACTTCTGATCAAGCTCCTACTGAAATTCGAAGGTCCACAAGGACACGTTCCGCACCAGATTGGTACGGCAACCCTGTCTTGGAAATCATGTTGTTAGACAACGGCGAACCTTCGAACTATGAAGAAGCGATGGCGGGCCCGGATTCCGACAAATGGCTGGAAGCCATGAAATCCGAGATAGGATCCATGTATGAAAACGAAGTGTGGACTTTGACTGACTTGCCCGTAGAGCGGCGAGCCATAGAAAATAAATGGATCTTTAAGAAGAAGACAGACGCGGATGGTAATGTGACCATCTATAAAGCTCGTCTTGTTGCTAAGGGTTATCGACAAGTTCAAGGGGTTGACTACGATGAGACTTTCTCACCGGTAGCGAAGCTGAAGTCCGTCCGAATCATGTTAGCAATTGCCGCATTCTATGATTATGAAATATGGCAAATGGACGTCAAAACGGCATTCCTTAATGGTTTCCTTAACGAATAATTGTATATGATGCAGCCGGAAGGTTTTGTCGATCCCAAGTATGCTGACAAGGTATGCAAGCTCCAACGCTCAATTTATGGGCTAGTGCAAGCATCTCGGAGTTGGAACATTCGCTTTGATGAGATGATCAAAGCGTTTGGGTTTACGCAGACTTATGGAGAAGCCTGTGTTTACAAGAAAGTGAGTGGGAGCTCTGTAGCATTTCTCATATTATATGTAGATGACATACTTTTGATGGGAAATGATATAGAACTCTTGGACAGCATTAAGGCCTACTTGAATAAGAGTTTTTCAATGAAGGACCTTGGAGAAGCTGCATATATATTAGGCATCAAGATCTATAGAGATAGATCAAGACGCCTCATAGGTCTTTGACAAAGCACATACCTTGATAAGATATTGAAGAAGTTCAATATGGACCAGTCTAAGAAGGGGTTCTTGCCTGTGTTGCAAGGTGTGAAATTGAGCTCCGCTCAATGTCCGACCACGGCAGAAGATATAGAAGAGATGAGTGTCATCCCCTATGCCTCAGCCATAGGTTCTATTATGTATGCCATGCTGTGTACCAGACCTGATGTAAACCTTGCCGTAAGTTTGGTAGGAAGGTACCAAAGTAATCCCGGTAAGGAACACTGGACAGCGATCAAGAATATCCTGAAGTGCCTGAAAAGGACTAAGGAAATGTTTCTCGTCTATGGAGGTGACGAAGAGCTCGTCGTAAAGGGTTACGTCGATGCTAGCTTCGACACAGATCTGGATGACTCCAAGTCACAAACCGGATACGTGTATATTTTGAATGGTGGGGCAGTAAGCTGGTGCAGTTGCAAGCAGAGGTCATGGCGGGATCTACATGTGAAGCGGAGTACATGGCAGCCTCGGAGGCAGCGCATGAAGCAATTTGGGTGAAGGAGTTCATCACCGACCTAGGAGTCATACCCAATGCGTCGGGGCCGATCAAGCTCTTCTGTGACAACACTGGAGCTATTGCACTTGCCAAGGAGCCCAGGTTTCACAAGAAGACCAGGCACATCAAGCGTCGCTTCAACTCCATTCGTGAAAATGTTCAAGATGGAGACATAGATATTTGTAAAGTACATACGGACCTGAATGTAGCAGATCCGTTGACTAAACCTCTCCCTAGAGCAAAACATGATCAACACTAGAATTCCATGGGTGTTCGATTCATCACAATGTAACTAGATTATTGACTCTAGTGCAAGTGGGAGACTGTTGGAAATATGCCCTAGAGGCAATAATAAAAGCATTATTATTATATTTCCTTGTTCATGATAATTGTCTTTATTCATGCTATATTGTGTTATCCGGAAATCGTAATACATGTGTGAATAATAGACACCAACATGTCCCTGGTAAGCCTCTAGTTGACTAGCTTGTTGATCAACAGATAGTCATGGTTTCCTGACTATGGACATTGGATGTCATTGATAACGAGATCACATCATTAGGAGAATGATGTGATGGACAAGACCCAATCCTAAACATAGCACAAGATCGTATAGTTCGTTTGCTAGAGTTTTCCAATGTCAAGTATCTTTTCCTTAGACCATGAGATCGTGTAACTCCCGGATACCGTAGGAGTGCTTTGGGTGTACCAAACGTCACAACGTAACTGGGTGACTATAAAGGTATACTACGGGTATCTCCGAAAGTGTCTGTTGGGTTGACACGGATCAAGACTGGGATTTGTCACTCTGTATGACGGAGAGGTATCACTGGGCCCACTCAGTAATGCATCAGCATAATGAGCTCAAAGTGACCAAGTGTCTGTCACGGGATCATGCATTATCATACGAGTAAAGTGACTTGCCGGTAACGAGATTGAACGAGGTATTGGGATACCGATGATCGAATCTCGGGCAAGTAACATATCGATTGACGAAGGGAATTGTGTACGGGGTTGCTTGAATCCTCGACATCGTGGTTCATCCGATGAGATCATCGAGGAGCATGTGGGAGCCAACATGGGTATCCAGATCCCGCTGTTGGTTATTGACCGGAGAGCGATCTCGGTCATATCTACGTGTCTCCCGAACCCGTAGGGTCTACACACTTAAGGTTCGGTGACGCTAGGGTTGTAGGGATATGTATATGCAGTAACCCGAATGTTGTTCGGAGTCCCGGATGAGATCTCGGACGTCACGAGGAGTTTAGGAATGGTCCAGAGGTAAAGAATTATATATGGGAAGTCTTGTTTTGGTCGCCGGAAAAGTTTCGCGCATTATCAGTATTGTACCGAGAGTGCCGAAAGGGGTCCGGGGGTCCACCTGCCCCGGGGGGCACATGGGCTGTAGGGGTGTGTGCCTTGGCCTATATGGGCCAAGGGCACCAGCCCCAAGAGGCCCATGCGCCAAGAGATAAGGGAAAGGAAGAGTCATAAAGGGGGAAGGCACCTCCTAGGTGCCTTGGGGAGGATGGACTCCTCCCTGGCCGCACCCTTCCTTGGAGGAAGGGCCAAGGCTGCGCCCCCCCCCTCTCCCTTGACCCTATATATAGTGGGGGGAAGGGAGGGCCTCTTACCTTTGCCTTTGGTGCCTCCCTCTCCCTCTCCAACACATCCTCCTCCTCCATAGAGCTTGGCGAAGCCCTGCCGGAGTACTGCAGCTCCATCACCACCACGCCGTCGTGCTGCTGCTAGAGCCATCTTCCTCAACCTCTCTTTCCCCTTGCTGGATCAAGAAGGAGGAGACGTTACGCTGACCGTACGTGTGTTGAACGCGGAGGTGTCGTCCGTTCGGCGCTAGGATCTCCGGTGATTTGGATCACGTCGAGTACGACTTCCTCATCCTCGTTCTTTGAACGCTTCCGCGCGTGATCTACAAAGGTATGTAGATGCAATCCAATCACTCGTTGCTAGATGAACTCCTAGATGTATCTTGGTGAAACCGTAGGAAAAATTTTGTTTTCTGCAACATTCCCTAACAACTCTCCCAACATATTTGAAGAGGTATGTCTAGCAATTAATTTACCTGTTTTCAGATTTGGTCATGACTTAGTTGTTGATGCATATATTAGAAAAATCTTCATAAGAAATATTGAGAGGCCAATCAAGAAGGGTAATTTATTTGTTAGCAATCAGGTTGTCACAAAGCATATCGATCGACATATTGCACCATTCAGAAAGACCGATAGTGAAAAATTATTGCAGCCAAGGCTTTCCCCATTGCTTTATCTAAAGCTCATATCTAATTGGGTAGCTTTGCTTATTTTTTACTTGGCTTACACTTGGTCTCAACTGAGACATCTATGTTCTAAATATCTTCGTTTCAAAATTTTAAAGCCAAGGTTAAATTCTATTGAGAAAGCCGATGCTAATATAATATCTTATCCAAAGACATCGGAGATAGAGTGGAAAACACAATGCATAGCCGAATGGGGAGATTCCAAATCTGAACCATTTGTTTGCTTATCTCCAAAGCCGTTAACACAGCAAGATCGGCTAAAAAACAAGAAGTATACCTTCAATTCCAGCATGTGTGATCAAATATTTGATTTGTTGTCGAGAAATAATTATATTAGAATTCTTGATCACCAGGTTGAGCCATTTGTGCAGGGACGAATGTATTGTAAGTTGCATGATTCGTCCAAGCATAATTTTGAGGATTGCGACATGTTCCGTCAAATAGTTAAATCGACCATTGATAAAGGACGATTAACATTTGTTGAGACACCAACAGATGACGAGTCTATTCCAATTGGTCCTGATGGCAAAAGGTTTTTGCATCGACTACTTCGAGCCGATCCATTTAAAGATAAGGTAAAAAGTGCAGGTGATGGGATCAAGCTTTCAAGTAAAGAAGTTGTTGAAGAGCATAATGAACATAATCTTGAGGGAGAAAATTCCATCGAAGCTACAATGAAGACGCCAAGGAATGGGGGCAACAAGCAAATTCAATGGTCGATGAAAGCAAACCAAAAGAAAACAAAGGCCAAAATAAGCACAAGTGTAAGAGATCAAAGATCACCTTCGCTGAACTATTGGATAAATATCAAAAGAAGAGTGAAGAGAAGAATGCTTATCGGCCAAATCATGCAAAGAAACCAAGATCACCCCCAAGGCGGAAATATGAGGATCGGTATTGGCAAAGTGAGAATTTTAATGCAACATATTCATATCCTTATTTTGGGCCGCCAATGCCAATGCCGTGGATGCCTCCATATGCTCATATAGATCTATATTCATCATGGGACAGGTATGATACAAGGGCACATTCTCCATCTTATTTTAGACCATCCCACCAATACTATGCAGCTCCAAGAAGATCAACATTTGAAAAATCACGCGTCAAAGACCGTTTCAATCATAAGGATTCGGTCCAGAGCTCAAGGAAGAAGAAAGAGGTGGTCAAGCAAGTTTACCGTGTTAAAAGAGATGGTCGTAAGAGTGCAACTTCAGATTTGATCTCAAATGCAAAAGAGCCAATTAATGTGTTGGCATTGGCTACTAAGACAATGAGACAAAGCAACCAACTATTGAGAGTCCAAGTGCCAAATCTGAAGAAAAGAAGTTGAGAGTGCACAAGGCCAAAAAGGAATTGCCATTGGTCAAAACAGAATCACAGCCAAGATGCCCACTCGGCTCATCCTATTGGCAAAATAGGGAATTACAAAAATTTAGTGCACAAGAACTTGAAGAAAGGAACATGGCATGGGTTCCCAAAGGAAGTGCTGAAAATAAGAATTATGTGAAAGCATCCATTACACGACGTGCGGCAAAGATGAAGAAGGAAAAGAGTGAAAACTATGAAGCACCAAGCCGAATGTTTCAACATCTTCGGTCCACACATTATCCATATTCTTCAACTATGCCGTTGATGCCTATGCCATGGAACTCGTCATCAGGTATGATTGGTTACCCTCAATGGGCTTATTATAATCCATGGATGCAATATAATTTCTTACATCATGAAAGGGTATTGCCAAATCACTATACATTTGATTAGCTACAAGTTTGTTGCTGATCCGAAGGGCCAAAATACTTGATTTGTCATTTCATTTGTTTATTTTGGCTATATGTGCTTTGAATGAAGTTTACATGGTAATGGCCGATATTTATCTATCGTCCTAAGAGTATGTCAATGCATGGCCGGTGTAGTATTCTAACATCGTTCTTAGTTCGATTGGAGAACGAGACAAGATACGTGCTCATGGAAATTTATATGTATGCCTATATTATGATTGAATGGAGTTGGGACATAGTGACCGATATCATTGAATATATGCTGCATAGGCCAATTCACAGTTGCAGAATTGGCTAGTGGGTTTATACTTTGTTTGGATATGATTTGGCTTATGCATCTCTGAGATCTATAAGAGGCCAAATCATAAGTGATTTTATTACTAAACATCGGATTAATGACATGCATAATGTTGATATTAGCCTTATCTTTCTAGTACTATGGAGATTATGTTTTGATGGTTCAATTCGTAGCAATGGCCAAAGTGTTGGTGTTGTTTATATATTTCTTTATGATACAGTTTTTTAAGCCCCATGCCTCTTAGAATATTTTTATGCATGATTAATGAAAGTCGAATATGCATTGTTATTCGGATTGAGTCTTTTACTTGCTATAGGTGCTATACATATTGAGGCTTTCGGTGATTCGTTATGAGTAGTGCAACAAATATTCAGGGTTTATCAATGTTTTGACGAATCACTCATAGTTTATCTTGGGGTATGTCTAGATGCAAAATTTACCTTGGTTTGCTTTAAAATTGTTCATATATTTAGACATGAAAATTCGAAAGAATTGGCACAGCAAACATCCGGCTACTATGTTAATCATGTTGTATTGCATTTCTCTCAATAGCCGATGCTTAGTCTTGTCAATATAGGTAAGGCCGAACTGAAGTCCATAGCTTCGGCCACTAATGAAATTTTTAAGGAGGCAAAAGTAAGGATTGGAGAAAGTATTGTTGATTATCTACAAAATCCTAGCAAAAGGGTGAACAATATGGTTCGGAGGATGACCTTGAGATACATATCTATGGTACTTTACCACCGGATTGTTAATGAAGCTGAGAAGGTGTCATCCAAGTTTGCATCAGAAAGTTCACATAAGACATGGTCGATATATACTTATCGTCCTAAGGACATATAAATGACCGATGGAGTGTTGACATCGTCTTTAGAACAAACTTGGTACAAGTTATTTTTCGGCACGCTAGCTTTGCCGAAAAACAGGGGCATGTGTTGATGCTCAAAAGTGGCACGTTTATAAAGAGTGGCTTGAAGCTATGTCAAGAGTAATTCAAACTTACTATTGAAAGTCACTATGAGATGGCTCTCTTCGAGAAAATCAAGATGAATATGAAGATGGTCTAAAATGTAGTTTGGATGCAAAAGTTATGACAACTTCAGAGATGCTCATGTTGACATCGGATTAAAGAATGGCTTGAAACTCAATTAAGATGTCCTCATATGGAAAAATGATCAACACAAATTATCTTCGTCTCGTTGAAATGGTTGATTTTGGTATAAAAATCGTCCCAATCCGAGCTCGTATGCAAAATTTAGAGCTATCGGAGTGCAGCCCTGTCACGAGGCGAGATGTGGCGCGCCCCACCAGACATAGGTCTGATGGGTAACGCGAGCGAACAGGTGTTCTGCGTGACCGTTTCGGCTCAGAAGATGGCCTCAAATCGAAAAACGTTCAACATGAAAGTTGTTCGTCTCGTCGAAACGTTTAAGATTGCTTTTGGGCTTGTTTCCATCCAAGATCGTTTACCACCACAAAAAGGATCCGCATGGTGTAGCCAGTTTAAACCGAACAGTTTTGGAAAGTTCGGACAAAACCAATCCGAATTTGACTAGGATTTTGGACGTGAATCCAAGCCTTTTCCTTGCACGGGAAGTCCAGCCGCCTCTTATATACCTAAGGGGTGACGGCCGATTGAACAACATACAATCGATCAAATCTTCTACCACTTTTTATTTTTTATCTTTTCTTCCTAACCCTAGTTCTTCTTCTTCCTCGTTCTTCGTCTGTTCCTCTTGTTGCAGGGTGGCGAACCTCGAGGCCCTAGGGGCGATCAGGTCGACCTAGGGCAGCCCATAGCTATCGCGCGCCCTGACGGTGTCCCTCCCGGACGTGTGGGGTTTCGGGTCCTCAAAAGCACCCGCCGGATTGCTTGCGTACCGAGCTTCTGGACGGGTCTCCTTCGACGTGAGCTGCGGTGCATCACCCCCGGCGTCGAGGATACACGGTGACGTGTTCGTGTGCGAACACTTCCTTTAACCAAAAGTTTTGAGCGGTAGTGAGGGATAGTAGACCACAACATACTAAACGCTTAATCATTGGAGTGAGTTGAGTTGAGTGAGATTAGCCAAACCCAAGTTAGCCACAACTGCTCTTTATCCTCTAGATTCATACAACTTGGCTACAACATACTATCCTGGCGCAAAGGATCATCCGCAGGCTGCAGCAGCCCATCATGGAGACGTATTCATGTCATCGCGCTGTCCTCTTTGTCCATTGGCGGCTAATGCTACACTACACTATTTTCATGCAAGAGGAACACTGCTGCATCTCTGCGTGTGGAACGGAAAATACGCCGGCACGGCAACAAGGGCGTGTGCGGTGCTAGATTTAGTGCAGGTCGGTTCGTATGGCCTTTCTCGTCGCAGAATTAGCTTGTGGCAGCCGCGACGAAAGAATCCAGTCTGACGAAAGAATCCAGACGACGAATCCAGTCTGAACGAAAGATACGCCGGCATGGCATGGCCCAGCCCCCCGAGACGCCACCGCGTGTCAGGCGGAAGCCGCCGAGCAGAGCACCACGCACGCGGCGCATGCTGCTGCCGAGCACCAGATTCCATCGGCATCTCGGCTTTCTCCCGCCAGTCAGCCTCAGCCTCAGGCCCTCAGCGCGGCGGTGGGAGAGCCCGGAGGCCGTGGCTGGCGCGGCGCGCACGCCGACCGCGTACGTCGACATACCGTAAACGTGAAAGATTCTTCCCCATCGGAAGGGGGAGGATGATTATGCAGAGATGCATGATTTAGACCGCCCTGAATCCCTGCCTGTTCGTTCTGGCTGCAGCTTTGGCGGCCATGTTTCTTATAGACGGTTCGGTTACGCGCGGCACGGTTGGATGTTAACATCGGTCTAGACCAACCAATAAGGCCTTGTACAATGGTAGGTGCTTAGAGAAATAAACCAGATTTTTCTTAAGCACCAGTGTCTATTTGTACAGAATGGATGCTTAACTAAGCGTCTCTCATGTAAAAATAAACACTGGTGCTTCAGAAAAATTCGGTTTATTTTTTAAGCATCTCCCTAAACATCTATCATTGTACAAGGCCTAAATAGCACAGTACATACGTTCCTTCAAAAGAAGACATGAATTTTCAAATACGTACTCCAGGAGTAGTACATTATCTGGACATGCGGACTACTCCGACAGGTCTCACTTTGCAGTTGGTAGGAACGTCTG
This sequence comes from Triticum dicoccoides, assembly GCF_002162155.2. Taxonomy (NCBI): domain Eukaryota; kingdom Viridiplantae; phylum Streptophyta; class Magnoliopsida; order Poales; family Poaceae; genus Triticum; species Triticum dicoccoides. Next base: position 253,149,110 of record NC_041392.1, on the reverse strand, counting down.
GACTCAAGTTCCAACTCAATCTTTTTTTTGCTAGTGCTAGTGGATAGCACTAGTCCACAACATAAACGATTGATCATTGGAGCGAGTTCAGTGAGATTAGCCAAACCCAACATAGCCACAACTGCTCTTTATCCTCTACACCAGACTAGATGCATCTAAACTAATCCGCACCAAAGTTTGACCAAATCTGTCCGTCGCTAGGTAGGCAGTCCACCAGATTTGACCTAGCCTAACTGCTCATGCGGCGCCCCTCTCCAATCTTCCGCAACTTGCCAAATCACAAACCCAAGTTAGTTTTCTGTACGAACGCCAAATCTCCTAGACTTTTTAGCTTGCCAAGTTGGTTCCGCTTGCACTTGTGAGGCAGGCACTTGTGACTTGTCTCACCACAGCTTTCAGTTCGGTCGGTGGGTGCAGAGACTTCAGCGAGAGAGTTGAGCTGTGTTTCCTGAAAACATTCAGAGCTGAGGCCTGCAGCCTGAAGTGACCACCAAGCGTCAAGCGACTCTCATGGTCATATATCATGATCCATGGCAATGCCATCGCAGAAGCTTTCAAGGCTTTGTGAAAGGTAGAAGCTGTCGCTGAGCCAGTACTACGTACGTAGAAGCAAAGTATCTGGCTTTCGGCAACTTGATACGTCCCGACTTCTCAACAGCAGGCAGCTTAGGTGGAGGGCGCTATCGAGTTCAGTATAGTCAACTCATTCTCGCAAATAAACAGGCTATTCACCAGTAGCAACTCACGCAATCTGCCTTTGCACTCTTTTATGTATATATAGAAAGTCCTTCCACATCACACGCACTCCTCCACACACACAAAAAAACAAGTAAAAAAAAACTAACTACAGATTATTTTCTGTACCTACGCATTTCTTCTTTGGTTACATGAAGAGTGGTGAGAGGCTGCATATGTACAGCGTTAACAGTGGAGCAGCTTCTCCCTGATTTCTGGTAAGCACACTATTACCTCACCCCTATACAAAACTGCTACATCAATCAAACAAGCAAGAGAAAATAGACTCAGTCTTACATGTTCCGCAGGCGGTGCAAGTCATGCACCTCTGAGGCGCCGAAATGCGCGTCGGAACGTTGCAGATGATTCGACTGGCTCTTTCTGGAAGAACGTTCCGTGGGGCCTTCGCTCGACGGAGCATCACCGGGCGGGGCGGCGATGGACAGTAGTCTGGCCGGCGGGGGTGGTGTGCTTGCTGCGCAGCAGTGCCGGACATTGATCCTGTGCGTAACGGTTTCGGTTGAGGTGCTGCCTGTCACATTGACCAGCAGAACAGCCTCCTTGTCTCTGGTCAGTTCGCACCATCCGCCTTGCACGACTCCGTCCACGAATTCTTCTTGCGTGTAGTAGTTCTCGTGATGCACGTTAACTTCCATTGTTTCTCCAGGCTCGATGAGACCGATGGACGGTTGGACCTGTATGGCATGGCACATAGGAGAGGGTTAGTGGTATGGCTGAAGCATGATGGAAGTAAAAATGAAATGAGATGGCAGAACAGCAGCAAAAGTTGGAGGATCAACGGTAGATTAGAGAACAGCCAGGCTAGCAGATGCCCATGCATGCACACATTGACAAAACTTGTCTCGCATTTTCAGAAAAGAGCCACCGAATGGAATTCTAAAGATGCAACCAAACTTGAACCTACCGCCATGCTTATTTTGGTACAATCTGATATAAGTTGTGTTTCATCTAATTTTTCGTTCCTGGAACTGAGAAACATCTGGTATAGTTCTCAGATAAGTTATCCATAGAGAAGGGTCCATCATACAAGTAAAGGAGAGGTTCCTTGATTCTCTTAATTTTGTTTTCTCTAGAATGAAAAAGAACATTATAGTATATTATGAACAACAGATGGAAAACAGTCAGTAACAACCAAAAGAATGACCAGTGATTGATCTTAGGACTCTAGGTGGAAATATGATAAGTACTTTTGTTTGTGACAGGAGAGTCACACTAAAGTAAGCTGATAGCAAAATACTAGTACGATGCAACCGATGCGGCAAAAGAAAGAAGCTTGTACGACTAAACAAAATCAAAACCAGGTAAATGCAAGAAAGCAACAACATAAATGTATTAACTATATCTTTATTCAAAACCGAAAGACACAAACTATAACCCATCAATACCTCAAGCCAATGTGGAAGGCCAAAGGATGCCCTTGGAATAAAATCAGTTTTTGTTCCGTCCTGCTTGCTTGTCGACTGCCCTTCACACAAGATTTCAAAAGTAGACTTTTTTGATCCACAGTTATTTGTTATTCGAAGAACAACAGTTTCTTCGTTTTCCAATATAATGTTGTTTGTGCTGATTATAGTGTCTGGAACATGATGGGATTCTTGAAGCAAACAATGTAGCTTTTCATTCGATTTGATTATTTTTCCATACTCCTGCCTTCTTATCAGCTCGTTCACTCTTGCAAGATCAACACTGAACGTACAGTTCACTGGTTTATGATCGCTATCTGTCACATCCATGCATGCTTCATATCTATCAAAATGTACAAGAAAAGCATGTTATATTGGAGCATGATTATAACTGAGAAGGGATAAGATGATGTAGATTCTCTCTATAAAAAGCATGATTATGTGTTGTAGAATCTTACGATGTAATTGCAGCAACAACAGGACACTCTAATGAGCATTCACGTATTGTTTCGGAGCGGCTATCTCGATACACTATTCTATCGCACCAAGCAGGTATTCTCTTCTTCTCACCCGAATCATACCCTACATCAGAATTGACAGAAATATTTTCAGTTGTAAAGCATTATCTGAATTTGATGTCAAGAAAAACTGAACTTTATTGCGGCGGAACATTTTAACCGAGCAAGAACTTTAAGTATGAGAAGAGGCAGTACCTGCAAGACCTGGTTGGTGTCTTTGGAATTTGTAAGTTGGAGGAAATCTGATAAAACCTTCACGCATTCCTTGAAACACGTTTCCTGCCTTCATTTCTGCTCGAAGTTGATCCCTTTCTCTAAGCCAATCGAAGCTCCTTTGCGAGACCATATCCCTTGCCTCGTCATAGGTGATACCGTAAAGTCGGTAGTTGAAATCACCAAGAAAAACAACCATATCAGCTTCTGCCAGCTCAGGTCTATCTTCATCAGGCTGATTCCCATTGGCCTGCCAGTAAGTCAATATCTATGCATAAGTATGCATCGTTGCAACTGAAGTAATCAAGGCTGGATATTATTCTACAAAACAGTTTAATGATTACATACATTCACTGCTTTATGCAATTGGACAGACGTATCAGAAGCTGTAGCAGAAAGGGAAAAAAGTTATAGGCATCATATGCAGTAAAGTAGTGCAAAAGAATACTTGAAAAGAGAAGGTGTGAGAATGGAAAACCTGCAGATCCATGAGATTTGTTAAAATTCATTGTCCGATAAATATGATCAAAGTCAGCATTGCGGCGAGTAACATTTTCTAGATGTGCGGCAAAATGATTGTTCACAAAACATATCCTGCGATCATAAACTCTCATTTTTAACCCAACACCACCCTGCAAGAACAATCAGCTGTCAATATGACAATATCACTAAAAATTGAACAGAAATATGGAGCGTTACTTTGACATAAGAATCACTAGATGATAAGCAACTAATGTTACTTGTTTTCTATCATTGACCAGTTGAGATAGTTTTTCTCTACAGATTTTTTTTAAGGAGGGTTGCCCTCCGGCCTCTGCATCAGTTGATGCACACAGCTGAATTTATTAAAACTGTGAGATGTAATCAATCTCAACACAAAATGACAAGCAATAGAACCCCGCGATAAAAGCCATGCAGTACCAAGTCTATTACTAGCTCAGGAGAATGCTGAGGTTATTTCTCGTCCAAGTATAACCGCCATCTGAACTCTTTGAACCTTATCACTCACTATAAAATTGTTTCTCCTTAGAACTTAGAAGAGCATATAACGAAAAAAATTGTATTTTGTGATCATATATTAGAGCATCCAAATAGTCCTGTCTAGATTGTCAGTTTATTAAAAAAAATCCAGCAGAAATATCCCAGTTATTCTATAGTAGATCCAAGGAGAAATCTTAGGATATTCAAGTGGTAATGCAAACATAAATTGATGGCTAAGCGATACCGAATGGAAGAGTTAATACACATTGTCAAGGTCATGTACCTTGTTGCCAATAGCACGTCCAAAGCCACATGGCACCGCAGCAGCATCAACATCACCAATATGTGGCTTAAGGTCTGTCCTTGCCCTTCAAATAAGCATAGATAACACAGAAGTGTGAATGCTCAAAACATAAAAATAAGTGGTAACAGAAATGTATTAGGCAGTATTAATAGACAATTTCATGACAAGCCAGTACCATGCAGCAATAAGTAATCCAGCCAACTGCCTCGAGCCAACTCGGTGGAAGGATATTCCTTCATCAAGTGTCTTGCCAATATTGTCTATCCACCACTGCCCATTGGCACTGCCCTCAAGCCCTACCTAAGGCCATAAGCAAGACAACTTGCATCAAACAGCCGCCTTACAGAACTTACACGTAAGAGCATTAGCAATGTAGCTGCCGTTGGGCAGATTTGCAAAATGGAACAGAAACAGAATAACAAGTAAATATATATTCACAAATAATGTCCAAAAGGAAAATTGTACTTAAGTTCTATTCCCTCTCAGTTCTCACACGTAATTTCTATAAGTTCTCCGTGGTAGCGTCATTGCATCAGAATACCGATATAAAATTAAAAGCGAATCAAGTAAACTAAAATATACTGTTGTGACAACTGTGATAGAAAAGTATGCCAAGAAGAGTCACACAGAAATGCAATATTCATCCCTAGTGGCTAAAAGAGAGTAAACAACAAGAAGAATAAGAATACAAACATAACGTAACACAAAAGGAGGACGTTTATGATACAATGTGGATGGTACAAAACAAATCCACCTAATGCTTGGATAATACAGAATCACAAATATGACAAAGAAATACTACCTCCCCCACCGTGCATTCCATAATAAGTTTGGTTCCGCATTTTAAGCAACTTACAAAACTGTGTAATCAATAATTGCTCAGTGCCATTTCTCTATATTATACTCCCATGGGTTTTTGCAAGTGCAGTTGAGTTAGCATGGACTCTAAAGCCGAGCTTTGACCATTAATTTGTCTTACGATATGAAGCTGTTTTCAAGTTTGATCTATTAGTGACACTTTAGTGTGATTGGTACATAGTTGGACTGATGGGTAGTCAAGAAGTACAAAAATCAAATCTCAAAATATGTGGGTCACCTTATAAATATTATCAAGAGGCTTACTATTTATATTTTGGAACAAAGCAAGAGTCAAACAGTTCTATTTTGAAACAGAGGAATAATAGTTCCTAAGTATACCATCAGTAAAGGAACATATTGGCAGTTTTAACTATACAATGCAAATGTAAAATACTAATGCAGAAACATAATTTTTTGTAGGTTATCTTCCGTGCTACAGGATGGATCCGTACATGGTTGTTACTACACCATGCGGAAGTGCGGGCGCTTATGGGAGATGGCAGCACAGGATACATACAACCGGTTTGGATGGCGGTCCAATAGTAGGCTATGTGTGTGTGTGTGTGTGTGTGTGTGTGTGTGTGTGTGTGTATTTCTGTTGGTTTTAGCTTTATTTTTATTTTGGCAATTTTATACTTCACCACTGGAGCTTCTTACAAGGATTTTAATAAATTTATGGCTGTGTGCATTGCAATGATGTAGAAGCTGGGCGATATCCTCCTTTTTAAAAAACCCATTTGCATGCATTAACAGTATAACTTTACCTCTACTTGATCTTTGAGGAACAAAACAAGAAAAGGTGAAGTGAATGGTTTGGTCAACTATCTTACACTTTCTTTAGCCGCAGCCATAGCAAGAACTCCAGCACCCATCTCAACCTCTTGCAGGCCAACCACCACCAATCCAACATCAGATGATGCAGTACCCAACCATGACCAAAGCGATTCAGGTGATGCTTTCTCCTGCGCAACATTCCAAGTTCCAACCAGCATCTTAATGTTCTCTACCCTTGTATAGGACAACTCCCTCTTCGCCAATTCCGTCCGCAGAATATCATCCAGAGGCCCAGGAGAAGTTAGAGGCCATCCTCGAATACCACCATGATGGGCTAAAGTAAAGATGTAAGAACCACCAATGGCCATCTGAATGACTGGACGGCTATGTCCGGTCCATCCTCCCAGAGGGTTACCTTCAACATCCATGACTTGAACAGTACCACTGGCATAGCCCACCCACACCCTTTCTCCGAGTGCCTTTATGCATTGAACAGAAGAATTATGATAACTGAACTCTTTTAGCCAATTCCCATTTCCATCCCACATAATAATCGAGCCATCTGTGCAACCTGACCAAATTGCTCCATCCATTGCTTGAGCCACTGTTTCTGTTCGACGGTTATCTTCAACGAACGTTCCTTTAGTTGCAACTCTGCGTACAGCACCGCCAGCCCCAATCAAGGCATTCCAAGATTTCTGTAAAAAGGTGACAGAGCCTTGGTTTTTCTCTTTCTTTGTGGGTTTTACCTTGATTTCTTCCTCTATAAATTGTTCTGGCATCACTAGTGGCTCTAGACGAGCTGACTCCACTTGGCCGTCCATTCCAAATACTTTTAACAACTCCCTTGTCCGAGCATCCCTACACAAAGCATATCAAAAAATTAGTTCCAATCGGCCATGAGTTAATGAAGTTGAGAAACTGATGTGATGGCATTTATATTTAGAATCGTACCAAAGAGCAAACGTCATGCTAGTTAGACTCCAAACTTTCGCTCGACAATGGTCCGCAAGCATGAGTTTCACATCAGTAGTGGGCAAAGAGAACATGTTACCAACTGTGACATAGTTCCTAAGGTCAATATACGCATTTTCGACCAGACAAGAAGCCATATATTTTTCTTCTGGTGTTAGTGAGAGGGACTTAGCAATGACATCCCAGGGCCATGCCTTTATAACACCTCCTTCGGTGCCTGACCATATTTCACCTGTTTCCAAGAGATTGAAATGAAACATATCAATTTGGGATAAATTTTCACTCCTTTTTAGTTCAAATTTGGATTATCAACTCTTATCTGCAACAAGAGAGGTGCATGAATGCCAAAACTTGTAACGCAGCCTAGTGATTCAGATATCAATGCCTCGACAATGCTTGATTCAAGTCGGAAGAGGCCAGAAAGGAAAACTGATAATTTAGTTTTGATGTGAAATAAACTGCATAACTGAACTAATAATACTAAAATATTCCATATATATATATATATATATATATATGTATATATATATATATATACATATATATATATATATATATATATATATATATAGGTTTCAGAGTAGTCAATCAAGATTCAAGAGTCATATCCGGCACAACAAAAATCAAGAAACATATGAATCTACAGTTAACGAATACTTGACTTAGCTTATTGGAATCAGTTATTTAGGAGAGAGCTGAACATTCACAAGCTAGTTCTTTTCAGAAGATGGAAGAGGAACTGGAGGATAAATGAGTGAGTGACTGGGTGAAATTCTTCGCTTTTCAGTTGTAATAAAGGCTTACTTTCGTCAGCTTAATTCTGTTATCTATTCACTGTTATTACACTGGTTTTCTCAGGTTGTAGCAAGAGCGAGGCACTAGGTGCGCCTTAACCAGGCTGTGATATCATGCTTGCTTTAATTTTCTGTAAATAACCTGATTGATGATTAACATCAACGTGGTTGTACATGCTTGTTCCATTATTATGACAAAAAAATATAGAACCAGGATGTCCATCAGTATGGGAAAAAGCTAATTTTATTCTTTAGAAAGGCCAACTCTACCGTCCAAAACTTCTCCAGCCTAAAGTAAAAAAGGTGTAAATGTGCCAAAAGTGATATTGCCAAGATATCACTCGGTAGTGATGTAAAATTAGCTAATCTGACCATTTCGAATCGGCTAAATTGAACATTCCAGTTATCTTCGTGCCTTTCAGCATCGTGCCATTGTCGGATTGTGCTCATTTGCTCAAAGCTGTCAATGAAAACCAAAATTGCTAGGGGTGAATAAGGAAGCGAGCTTCTCACCGTATGATGTGACAACCATGGAGAGCACCGGGGTGCGGCTGTGCGCCTGCCACGACAGGCCCTCCTTGAACATGGGCGCATTCTCGCCACCGTCTGATGCAGCTGCCGGTGCCGTGGCGAGGTCCATGCGCCACGACCGGATCCTCCCGTCCTTGTGACCCGTCCACACGAGCTTGTTCGCGCTGTCCACCGCGACGCAGAGCGCCGGCGGCGTGGGCACGGACTCCGTGAACGGCGCGGTCTCCTCGTCTCCCCGGCGCGCTCCCGCGACGCTCCCGGCGAACAGCTCGTCGAGGCCCCAAACCCGAACCCCGGACTCGGCTCCTGCCCAGAGCTGGCGAAGCTGCGGCTCGCACGCGAGCGTCCGCAGGAAGGAGCACACCTGCGTCTCCCGCGGCGGGTGGGGCCGCACCTCGAGCGCCGGCGGGCGGCCAGGGTGCATGGCCGCGCGCAGCGGCACGCGGAAGATGCCCTCGGCCCCGCCCGCGCCGACGAACTCCGGCAGCGCGCCCCTGCCGCCCGCGCCCCCGTGCTCCGACGTCGCCACGGCCCGCTCCAGCGTCACCGCGCCGCCGGCACCGCCGCTGAAGGAGGCCGCGTGCAAGTAGATGGACTCGCCGCCGCGGCTGTGGTGGTGGTGAGGCGGGAGCTGGTGGGGGTACGACACGCTGCGCGCGGGGTCGTGGCGGTGCGCCGAGGCGGAGGCGATGGGGTCATCATCGAGGCTGTGCGAGCTGAGCGCGGCGTGGCACGCGTGCGCCGCCTGCGCCACCGCGTCCCGCGCCAGCGGCTGGCTGTAGGATATCCCCTTGCGCTGCGGCGCCCGCCCCCGCTCGTCGTCGGGCTCCATGACCTCGCGTCCGCGCGCGCGCTCCTGGTCCGGCGGCGATTCGAGCTCGGGCGCGCCCGTGAGGCGGAGACGGCGGGAGAGGAGGCCTGGACGGAGACAGGAGCGGAAGGGGGAGCGCCGCGCCGCGCCGTGGAGGCAAGGGAAGTCCGGAGGGGAGCTGGTGTGACAGTGTGCGGGAAGGCTGTTTGTTTCTGGTTATATGGGTGGATGCCTCGTGGACCGGGACCATGGGGAGGCACCGGCCGTGGCAGTGGGAAAGTGGGGGGCGTGGGGAAGCTCCTCCTCGCCGTGATGTTGGAAGCGGCCCGAAGAGGGAGGTTGGTGCTGCCCTGAAAGCTACGGCTTTCCCAAATGGATCAGGGTCAACTGTGTTGGGAAACGAGAATTCTTGCAGGGGATTGACAAATTGTTTTGGTGTGCAACTGACGACAGCCGTTCGTTTAGCTCTATTCGCTACTCCTACTCGGGCTGCTGATTTTCTTCCCCATCTGTCCGCAGACAGGGGCATCAATCCACGAACACGAATGTGAAAGGCCGTCATCTGGTGTTAGCCGCATACATTTCAAAAAAAAATTAACAAAGCGGATGAAATTCATGCAAATTCGGTCGGATATCATATAAACATGAAGGATTTCATACAAATCATGCAGAAACGGTTATGTTTTAAGCATATTTTCAACTAAAAACAAAACCGGACTAGTCTACGACCGACGCGATGGGATTCCAAAGACATCTCCATAACCCGTAGCGGTGAGCCTCGGAGGTATATGCTTCAGCGCAAAGGACAGCTTGCTTCCCCACCGCTCATCGGAATGGAACCTATTGAATATATGAGCAAATTACTACGAGATTTAATCCGAATAAACAAAAGATAAATCATGACAGCACTAGCAGAGATTGAACTAATCATGCGAAGTAGCGTACTAGATGAACAGATCACATCTAGGGCACATACTAGAAACATGAATTCTACCACAATCTCGAACAAGAAGGATAGAATTACATACGATGCAACGGGAGCAGCACCGCCGGCGTTGATGTTGTCGCCCATGTCGTTGAGGATGAGATTGCCGAGGTCGGGGAAGAAGTCGTCGTTGGCGAAGTCGTCGCTGCCAGCAGTCGCGCAAGTGCGCTTCCCAAAAATCTGATCGCCCCTCTCTCGTACAGGATTACGAGAGGCGGGGTTTCGGAGGCCTGTTGCCCCTTGTCGCGGTGCACGCCGACTATATAGTGCGGGTCGGGTAGGTCGTGGGAGTAAACCCCATGTCCGAGTCGCGATCCAAAAGAATCGGAAACGGTTCAGTAATTAAGGCGTCCGTTAATTATTAATTAATGACTCATTATTTTTTCCCGAGCAACAAAAATATAGACAACATGCATAGCTCTGCCCTCGGCTCAGCTCAATCCCGCAATTCGCGGCGCGGCGCGGCACGTCGTGACGAGGCGTGGCGTGGCGAGCGAGGAGGAGGAGCACGCGTGCAGGTCTCCTCTTCTCATGCTCATACAAGTGGTAGAAGAGTTCGCCTTATAAAGAGGTGCAAATCTCACTCATCTTCCGGGATGGGACTAAATTTTAATCTCACTCACACCACTCACATGTGTGCATGAATGGGCCAAGAGAATTTCAGAATTTTAGTTGGGCTTTGGGCCAAAAGCCCACTAGCAAATTCGAACAATTCTCCACAAACTCTCATTATCACATCTCATCATTTAGTTTCAAAATATTGTTTATATACCGATGCTTAGTGGAGACTGTGAAGTTGAACTTCTACTTAGAGTTTTATGCTACACTAGATCACAACTTGAATAGTGGACTATGCCTTGAACTACAAGTTCTCTACGAGACTAGTTTCACACATTCTTGATCGATACTGGGCTGCCGCAAGGTTTCCTCACGGGTGGAGCGTATACGTCATACACCCAATTCTCACATACTGCGACGTTAATAGTCAAATTCATATAGGTGTGTTCCTCAGGAGATGCTCTGCACGACAACATCTTTGCTTATTCAAATAAGCCACTTGGAACACATTAAGATAAATATCAACATGTCATGCAGATCACGAGAGTATTGCATCTTCACGGAGTGGGATAATTAAAATAGGGATACTCTCCTCTCAACTGACCAACAGCTTGTCTCCCACTTCTACTTCACGGGATCTCCGATCACATAGAGTGGGTTACCACTATGCACAACTCATGCGGTGGGTCTCAAACCCATCTCCATCGATACATTATCTATCACATTACGTGATAGACCCTTTATGAAGGGATCTGCCAAATTTTTCGATATTTGGATATAATCCAACGTAATAACTCCAAAATTCCTTAATTTTCTGACAGATTTTAGTCTCCTCTTCACATGCCTTGAGGACTTCACATTGTCCTTAGAACTGTTTTTCTTGACGATCACAGTTTAATTATCACAGTTCATCAGGATAGGGGTATTGGTTTTTCAACCATAGGTAAGTCCATCAAGAGCTCATGAAGCCACTCTGCTTCAACATTGGCAGTGTCTAATGTTGTGAGTTCTGCTTCCATAGTTGACCTCGTTAAGATGGTCTGCTTGCAAGACTTCCAGGAAACAGCGTCACCACCAAGTGTAAAAACATAACCACTTGTGGCCTTAATCTCATCAGCATCGGATATCCAGTTTGAGTCACTATAACCCTCCAGTACCCTTGGATACCCGGTGTAGTGAATCCCATAGCTCGTAGTGCCTTTCAAGTAGCGCATAACTCTCTCAAGCGCATGCCAATGATCATCTCCCGGTTTTGACACAAACCGACTCAGCTTGCTCACAACAAAAAAGATGTCAGGCCTTGAGGCACTCGCCAAATATATAAGCGAGCCAATAATCTAAGAATAACTTAGTTGATCTCTAGCAATCCATCGATTCTTCGAAGCAACACACTAGCATCATATGGAGTTGGAGAAGGCGTGCAGTCGATATACCCAAAACGACTGAACATCTTTTCCACATAGTGACACTAAAGCGGTGTGATCTCACCATTCTCATCTCTCAACAGCTTGATGTTTAAGATAACATCAGCTACTCCTAGATCCTTCATCTCAAAACGGCGAGATAAGAAATCCTTAACCTCCTTGATTAGATCAAGTTTGGTTCCAAAGATCAGCATGTCATCGACATACAGACAAAGAATAACTCATTCGCTCCCACCATGGCAATAGTACACACACTTGTCACCATCGTTTACTACAAAGCCGACATCAGTTAATGTTCTTCCGAATTTCTCATGCCACTCCTTAGGAGCTTGTTTAAGGCCATATAAAGACTTTAATAACTTGCACACCTTTCCTTCCTGACTAGGTACTACAAAACCATCTGGCTGATCCATGTAAATTTCCTCCTTCAACTCTCCATCGAGGAAAGCCGTCTTAACGTCCATTTGATGAACGAGAAAACCATGTGAGGCAGCCAGTGATAGTAGCACCCAAATTGTGGCCAGTCTAGCCATGGGTGAGTAAGTATCAAAGAAGTCTTCACCTTCTTTCTGGGTATAACCCTTAGCCACAAGTTGTGCCTTGTACTTTTCAATCATAACATCAGGTCTAAACTTCTTCTTGAACACCCACTTACATCCTATAGGTTTGCACCCATAAGGACGATCAGTGATCTCCCAGGTTTCATTAGCTAAGATGGAATCCATCTCGCTACGAATAGCTTCCTTCCAGTAGTCAGCATCAGGAGATGCATAGGCTTCTGAAATAGTCCTGGGTGTGTCATCCACGAGGTACACAATGAAATCATAACCAAAGGACTTTGCAATCCTTTGTCTCTTATTCCTCACAGGATTTCCATTGTCACCCTCAACGGGATTCTCAACGTGTTCCATCGCAATGGTGGGTTCAGGAATTACAGCGAATTCCTCACTAGATGAAGTAGGTATCTCCTGATTTGATGAACTCGACATATCATTCATAGGAAATATGTCCTCAAAGAAAGTTGCATCATTTGACTCCATAATTGTACCAACATGCATGTCGGATACCTCAGATATTATTATCAAAAATCTATAACCAATGCTATGAAAAGCATAGCCCAGAAGAACACAATCCATGGTTTTTGGTCCAAGCTTGTGCTTCTTGGGAATTGGTATATTGAGTTTTGCCAAACAACCCCAAGTACGTAGGTAAGAGAGTTTCAACCTTTTCCTTTCACATTCCTCAAATGGAGTCATGGTCTTATGCTTTGTGGGAACTCGATTTAGTACATGACACGCAGTCATTAGCGCCTCCCCCACTATTCCTTGGAGAGACCCGATGTGTCTAACATGGTGTTAACCATATCAGTTAGAGTTCGATTCTTTCTTTCGGCTACCCCATTTGACTGAGGTGAGTAGGGAGGCGTCCTCTCATGGATTATACCATGTTCCACACAAAACAAATCAAATTCATTGGAAAAATACTCTCCACCACAATCAGACCTAAGCCGTTTAATTTTTTGATCAAGTTGGTTCTCTGCCTCAGCTTTATAGTTTTTGAAGAAAGTTAAAGCCTCATCTTTTGATTTCAGAAGATACACATAATAATATCTAGTGGAGTTATCAATCAACATCATGAAATATCTCTTTCCACCTTTTGTCAACACGCCATTCATCTCACAGAGATCCGAATGTATAAGCTCTAGTGGCGCCAAGTCTCTTGCCTCTGCAGCCTTATGGGACTTGCGAGGTTGCTTAGCTTGCACACATACTTGGCACTTGGAGCCTTTGACAGTAGATATTTTCATAATTAAATACATATTGGCTAGCCGCGTCATGCAACCAAAGTTACTGTGACAAAGTCATGAATGCCAAATGTCAGACTCATTATTGTGGCAAACATTATTAATAACTTTAGTGCAAATATCTGACAAAGACAGGCGAAACAAGCCTCCGTTCTCATAGCCTTTTCTAACAAATTGTCCATACTTAGAAATTACAACTTCATTGGACTCGAAAACCAACTTAAAAACCATGTCGACATAAATGGGAACCGCTAACGACATTTTTATTGATGGACGGCACATGATGAACATTCTTCAGATGCACGGTCTTCCCCGAAGTAAACTTCAGATCGACCGTACCGACACCTCGAACGGTGGCATGTGACTCGTTCCCCATCAGCACGAGAGAAAGTCCATGTGACCTGGTAAGAAGAAAACATGGAGGCGTCACCACAAACATGTACATTGGGGCACCGGTGTCAATTAACCAATCAGGAGATTGAAATACTGAAAGGATGGTAGGAAGAATACCGTACCCATATTCCTTCATATCAGTATCACCGATGACAACATTAGCGTACTTTCCGCTCTTCTCATGTTCGCGCTCCTCAAAGTGATTAGGACACTTCTGAGCCCAGTGATTAGGATCACCGCAGACATGGCAAAGTCCCCCCTTCTTATGAGAATTCTTTTTGAAGTTGGTAGAATGTGACGGCTTGTTCTTTGTATCAAACTTGCCTTTGCCCTGAGTTTTGTTCTTGTTGTTTTTGAACTTGTTGGGCTGGAAGTTCTTCTTCTGTACCATGTGGGCACTAGAAGCTCCCTCGGCAACTCGAGCACGTGTGTCCTTTTCTCTCGCCTTCTCTTCGACATCAAGAGTACCAATGAGATCCGCGACGGAAAACTCCTGTCTCTTGTGTTTCAGGGAAGTAGCAAAATTGTTCCACAAAGGTGGAAGCTTGGCAATGATGCCTCCAGCAGCACACACTTGAAGTACTCGAGTACCTTTGTGAGCGATTGTATCTCATGAGCCTACTGGACAACAGAACGCTCATCCGTCATCTTGTAGTCATAGAATTGCTCCATGACATACAACTCGCTGCCAGCGTCCGAGGCCCCAAACTCGGCCTCGAGCGCAGCCCACATGTCCTTGCTGTTGTCAAACGACATATACAAATCCATAATGGAAACGTTAAGAACACTCAGAAGGGCGCCTTTAAAGAGAGTATCAATCTTCTCAAAAGCTTCCTGTTGTGCAGGATTAAGATCGCTCTCGGGCTTGCCCTTGGTGGCATCATAGCAGTACATGGTCTGGAACCAGTAAGAAGGTCGCGTGCGCCACCTCTTTTATTGCACCCCTTTAAAGGTAGGCAGCTTTAGATGCGCAGCAAAACCACTCGGAGTAAATTGACTACGATCAGGTTTTTGGATTGTTGAATATATGAGCAAATTACTACGAGATTTAATCTGAATAAACAGAAGATAAATCATGATAGCACTAGCAGAGATTAAACTAATCATGCGAACTAGCATGGTAGATGAACATATCACATCTAGGGCACATACTAGAAACATGAATTCTATCACGATCTCGAACAAGAAGGATAAAATCACATACGGTGCAGCGGGAGCAGCACCGCCGGCGTTGATGTTGTCGCCCATGTCGTTGAGGATGAGATTGCCGAGGTCATGGAAGAAGTCATCGTTGGCGAAGTCGTTGCTGCCAGCAGCCGCACGAGTGCGCTCCCCAAAAACCTGATCGCCCCTCTTCCGTACAGGATCACGAGAGGTGGGGTTCCGGGGGCCTACTGTCCCTTCTCGCGGTGCACGCCGAAAGGAGGGATGAAGAAGACTTGCGTGGCAACACAATGATCTGGAATGGTGGTGCGAAATAATACGATGCAACGACGGCTAGGGTAGACGTCTGCCTGACTATATAGTGCGGGCCGGGTAGGTCGTTGGTGTAAACCCCACGTTCGAGTCGCGATCCAAAAGAATCGAAAACGGTTCAGTAATTAACGCGTCCGTTAATTATTAATTAATGACTCATTATTTTTTCCGAGCAACAAAAATATAGACAATGTGCATAGCTTTGTCCTCGGCTCGGCTCAATCCCGCAACCCGCGGCGCGTTGTGACGAGGCATGGCGTTGCGAGGCGAGCGAGGAGAAGCGCGCGTGTAGGTCTCCTCTTCTCATACTTATACAAGTGGTAGAAGAGCTCACCTTATAAAGTGATGCAAGTCTCATTCATCTTCCGGGGTGGGACTAAACTTTAGTCTCACTCACACCACTCACATGTGTGCATGAATGGGCCAAGGGAATTTCATAATTGTAGTTGGGCTTTGGGCCAAAAGCCCACTAGCAAATTCGAACAGAACCGCCGCCTGATGCTTCAGCCGGAGAGGAAGGGTTCCTATGCTGCACGGACCGAAGTTGATTCTTGGGTAAGGAGACGACGGTGGCCGGCGAGAGGGAAAGACACTGTCTGTGTACACCGGTGGTGCCTCGACGGTGGCCTTCCTAGGACCCAAGCGGCGGTGCCTCGGCGGTGGCCTTCCTCTACTCACCAACACCTCATGTTTTTCACCGGTGACGACAGCCTCACACCGCAGGCCGAACCAGTGAACTCTCGTACTCCCCTCCGCGTGGGCATCCACTATTGTGTCTTCACCAGCTCCGGGTTGTTCCCTTCATAATACTCATCATCATTCACTGCGTTGGTTCTCTCGGCGCGGCAGGGTCAACTTTATCAACAAACGACAGCCATCGGATGAGGCATGTACGTGGATTGGCTGACAGTAGGGACCCACATGGCCCATGGCCGCATGCAACAAGTGCCCCGTGTATTATGCGAAAACAAATAATTTCTCCCCCTGACAGGTTTGACCCACCAGCTACATCTTCGCACGCAAGGAAGTGCTTCCTTTATTACACGAAAATAAAAAGTTTCCTCTCCCTGACAGCTGAGACCCACCAGCTTTATTATGATCCTTTTTATGAAAATATAGATTGTACCCAAGATCCTAAATTGATTTCTTTTTATTCTAACTCAAAAAAGAAGAAATAAAAAAACCAGAAAACATCTTCGCACGCAAGGAAGTGCCACCTTATTATGCGAAAAAAATTCATTCCCCCTGCTAGCTGGGACCCGCCAGATTTGGAGGCTGACTTGTGGGCCTACTAAGTTAACGCATACGCAGGGCTTTGTCAACTTAGTCAATAAACGATTCTAGATGCACTGACCGTTCGATGTTAATCCAATGGCCAAGCTGCGTCTTCAACCTCTGGTCTTGTTGCTCCAGCCGCCCAAACCTGCGCCCGCCATACCGCCTGCTCCAGCCTCCCATGGCCGGGTGTGCTGCCGTGCAGGCCTCACCGCCCGACCATACTACTACTGGTCAGGCCTTCCCTCTACTCACCCATGCCCCATGTTATTCTCTAAAGATGGCAGCGTCAAACCTCAGCCGAAGTGGTCAACCCTCATACTCCCCTCCGCGTGGGCATCCACTGTTGTGTATTCCCCGGCTCCGGGTCGTTCCCTTCCTAGGTCGCGCCGTAGTCCACCACCTTGGTGCTCTCGGGTGGTATGACGTCGTCAACGCGGTCAACAAATGACATCCATCAGAAGAGGACTGTAAGTGGAGAGGCTGACAGCTGGGTCCATGGCCGCACGCAAGGAAGTGCCTCCTATTACGCGCAAAATAATGATTCCTCCACCGGACACCTCGGACCTATCACAGCCCTAGAGTATTGCTTGTAATTAGTTGCATTCACATCGATGCATCATGTTTGAGTTTATATGAATTTGAAATGGGGATGCTCAAACCCTAGCACCAGATGAAATTCAACTAGGTTCAAATTCAAATATTTTCAATGAACCAAAATGCCCTCCAGAAAAGTTCATGATTTTTTTATTAAGGTGAAAACCTCTGCCAAAAAATGATGAACATATTTCTAGGACATTCTGGATTTTTGAATTAACTCATATTGTATTTGAATTGGGGCATTTAAATTCTATAAATATTTTAAATGCTCTAATAATTCTGAAAAATAGTTGAGGGCTGTTGGGAATAATCCAGTATGTGCCCACAATTTATTTCAGGATTTTATAAAGTGGTTTAGTATTTTAATAAATCCAAAAAAACAAAGACAGAAAATAGAAAACACAAATAAAAGGAGAGAGAGAGGTTACCTGTGGCTTACCTGGCGCCCACTTGGCCCAGCGCTGGCGGCCCAGCCCACCTCCCCTTTGCCAGTCGTCATCAACCTCTGCCTACTGGCAGAGGCGAGATAGCGCGGTGTGCGCCCGCATGCCACGCCACCTCCCTGCCTCCCTATAGTGCTGGCGAGCAGGAAAACTCACGGGAGACGTCCGGATCGAGCAGACGCCCCCCACGCCTCCCCCTCGCTCCTCCTCGTTCGATCCCCACCATGGCCGAGACCACCATGACCGCAGCATCGTCGTTGTCGCAGCCACCGCCTTCCCATCGTCCCCTCGACATGCCCAAGAGCTTTGCCTCGACGCCCCCGTCCTCTACGTCGAGCCACGCACCACCGGGCGCCCCAGGACGCCCTCTCTGCCGTTGTCTTCAAGCTCGAGTGCCGGAGATCGCGACCGTCGACCCGTCGACTCCGGAGCCTCCCCCGAGCCGCTGACCTTCTCTTCGACTTCGCAGTGAGCCTCTCCGTCGTTCCCCTCTACTTCCCGTGTCGATTTCTCCCTCTAGCTAGCTTCGCCGTCGCGGCGAGAGCCTTGCTCCGCCGGCCACATAGCCGACGCATCCACGGCTGCTGTCGCCTACGTTTGAGGGCGTGGCTGTGCTCAGCGTGGTCCCATTAGCCCAGAACAAGCATCTGTTCGTCCTCCCGTCCACCGTAGCATCGTTCCCATCGAGGTTCGAGCTCCGGCTACCGCACCGGCCATTCCCGCCGTTGTTCTGGTCCACCCCGGCTCGCGCTAGCCGCACCGTTGGACGCGAACAAGCCTCAGCTGCACGTAGATCCCCACTGCCGTCCATTTGGTCGCTGGAGGGCAAAACCCGAGCATCGCCGCCGACTCTGCACGTCGCCGGCGGCTAACCGCCGACGTAACCGGCCATTAGGGCCCAAGCACCCTACTAACTACCCCCTGGGGTCAATGACAGCCAGACCCCACCGCCTAAATAACCGGCTAACTAAAATAGATTAAGATTAATCTAATTATACTGGACCCACGCGTCAGCATTGACTTTGCTGACGTGGCCGTTGACCGGACCCACCTGTCTGTGACTCGAGCTAGCACTGTGAGGCTGACCAGTGGGACCCACTGGTCAGGTTTGACCTGGACCGGCCCGGTTGACCCGCTGACATCATAGTGTCATCATGCTGATGCAGTAATCACTTTTCTAGATTTTAAATAAATCTAAACAATTTAATTATTTTCAAAAAATATCCTCAACTTCTAAAAATCATAGAAATTCAACCGTAACTCCAAATGAAATAATTTATATATGAAAAATTATCAAAAAAATCCAATCTATCCATCTGTACCTTTTTCATGCATGTTAGAACAACTTTTGTCTATTGTTTAGGACAAATCAAATGAATGGCATTTAAATA
Source organism: Triticum dicoccoides (assembly GCF_002162155.2). Taxonomy (NCBI): domain Eukaryota; kingdom Viridiplantae; phylum Streptophyta; class Magnoliopsida; order Poales; family Poaceae; genus Triticum; species Triticum dicoccoides. The sequence continues at coordinate 253,129,843 of NC_041392.1, read as the reverse complement.
ACCACATGTGGAGTTTGAATTTGAACCTTTGGTTCAAACCAACTTCATTTAATCTGGTTGCTAGTTGCATTAGCTCAAATCATAGCATATTGCCATGTCATGATCATGCATCATACCATTGCATTGCATTGATTGTGTTCTCTCTTGTTTGCCGGTGTTTGTCCCCTCTCAGTAGACGTTGTTTCAATGATGTGATCGATGACACCGATGAAGAGCTATACTATCTTCAGAAGTGCAAGGCAAGCAAAAATCCCTTGTTCATTCCGATACAATCCCACTCTCTCTCTTCTGCTCTCTTTTACTGCATTAGGACAACAACGCTTCAACTGTTACATGCTGCGGTAGTTGAACCCCTTTCCTCTGCATGACCTGTCATTGCCACAGTAAATAGATGAACCCCACTAGCATGAGTAGGAGTTGTTTGAGCCCTGATGTGCCTACTCATTCATGCTTGTTGTCATGCCTGCTACTGCTTAGAGTTGAGTCAGGTCTGATTCATCGGGGATGAATTGGAATGTGATGAACATGTCTTACTATTGAGATCTAAGTGTGTGAACATGATTTGGTAAAGGTAGCGGTGAGAGGCCATGTAGGAGTACATGGTGGGTTGTCTCATTGAAGCCGTCCTCAGGAACTGAGTTCTGTGTTTGTGGTCCATGAACAATTACTACCACACATTGGGTTCCGGTAACTCGACCCATCTCGGCTTATTAATCGCCTTGATCTCTGTCCAGGAGTTGCAACTAGTTTCTGGTGTTTGTAGGATATGTGTTGGGGGCCGTGCGTAGCGCTGACCCTAGGGGTGGGCTATGATGCGGTAGAGACATGAGGCACAGTGTACCGAGACGCCCATTTGGTGCCTCGGGAACCCTGCTCTCATCGTTTGGGGCCGTGAGCGAAACCCCGACCGGATCTCCTTGCGAATGGAACCCGAATAGGCGATAAACCTGGACTAGAGACTTGTGTAGTTAGTCAGGTCGTGGCCGACTCCCTCGCCAGCGTTCCGCTTGAAGGTTGCCGAGATACACGACGTGTACATGGTGGTAAGTGGTGAGAGCGTGTGTGAAGAAGTACACCCCTGCAGGGTTAACATCATCTATTTGAATAGCCGTGTCCATGGTAAAGGACATCTGGGTTGCCTATATAGTTCATAGACAAGTGAAAGTGGATACTCTAAAATGCACAAGATAAGCGTGAGTGCTATGGATGGTGTTCTCGTAGGGAGCCAGGAGCGGATCCATAGTGGTGTATTGATTGGTGAATATGTTGACTCATGTGCGCCACCTCAAAAGAGTTACTTGCAGTAGTAGTTCAGGTTAACCACTGAGTCAAAGCTGGCTTGCTGCAGTTAAACCCCACCATCTCTTTTGTTGATAATGATGCATATGTAGTTAGTTCTGATGTAAGTCTTGCTGGGTACATTTGTACTCACGTTTGCTTAATTTATGTTTTTGCAGAGAGACTTCAGTCTCACTAGTAGTTCCGAGTGGACTTCGATGTTTAGCTTGTTACCGCAGCTACGATCTTGTGGCCTCAGCATGGTCTTGTAGATAGTCAGGCTTCTCAGCCTTTTCATTTGTAGTTGTCTATACTCAGACAAGTCAAGCTTCCGCTTGTGCTTGTTGCTTGTATGCTCTGTATGTTGGGTCATGAGACCCATGTTTGTAATACTTGGTTCCTCGGAGCCTAATGAATAAATACTTTGAGTCATAGAGTTTTGTTGTGATGCCATGTTGTATTTACACGTATCGAGCATATTATGTGTATGATTGAAATGCTTGGTATGTGTGGGATCCGACAACCTAGTTGTCTATCCTTGGTAGCCTCTCTTATGGGGGAAATGTAGTCTAGTGCTTCCACTGAGCCATGGTAGTCTCCTACAACCCGGTTTACCGGAGTCCTGTTAGCCCAGTTGCTACTGCTCCGGAACACTTAGACTGGCCGGCATGTGTCCTTTGATCCTGTGTCTGTCCCTTCGGGGAAATGTCACGCGGTGTCTTTCGGAGTCCTGTTAGCCTGCTACAGCCCGAATTCACTCGCTGATGACCAACACGTTCGTTGCTGGGTCATGTATGCCTGTCCCTGTACGTTAGTGCCACTTTGGGTTCACGACTAGTCATGTCGGCCCAGGTCTCTGTCATATGGATGCTAGCGACACTATCATATACGTGGGCCAAAAGGCACAAATGGTCCCGGGTCAGGTAAGGTGGCACCCGTGAGAATACCGTGTGTGAGGCCGCAAAGTGATATGATGTGTTATATGCTAGATCAATGTGGCTTATGATCGGGGTCCCGACAATCACTGGCTTCATCTTCGCACAGAAGGAACTGCCTTCTTACCCCCTGACAGCTAGAACCCACCAGGTTGAAGCAAAGGTAGCATTATCTGTCCGACCGTGAACGTGTACATACATAGCGGTCGATCGGTGTCTCTGTAGCGACGTACCGTGGCCGAGTAAGGAGCGGCACGTGTTGAAGTAGAGGCGCCGACGTAGCATGTCACACAGTCCCGTCTATATCGTGTACACGTACGTACGGCCATGCTGCAAGATAGTAAATACGGCTACATATGTACATACGGGCGGGGTCTCTAACGCGTACAACGACTAATCCTGTTCATCAGAAGCCAACCAGCTGGGTCGGAATGGAGAAACTGCGTCATGTTCATGGGGAGGCAACGGATTGCGTCGTGTTCATCGGGAGGTAACAGAATACGTCGTGTTCATCGGGAGCCAACCGGCTTGGACAGAACAGCCGAAACAAGGTCTGGCGTACCACAGAACAAAGGAAACGTGCCTTTTGTTCGACCGCGTATGGTCGAAATGGGGTCCTGTTCATCAGGAAGGGTCTGGCGTACCGCAAAACGGAGGAAACGGACTTGTGTTCGACCTTGTACGATCGAAACGAGGTCTTGTTGATTGGGAGGGGTGTGGCGTACCACAAAACAGAGGAAACAGACTTGTGTTGGAGCGCTACGGTCGAAAAGGGGGTCTTGTTCATCGGGAGGGGTGTGACGTACCGCAAAACGGGACTCCACGGGCTACTGTTCATCTCCACCGTCGACCTCCTCCACCCTCCATGGGCTCCTGTCCATCCACCGCCGACCTCCTCCAGCCTCCACCTGCGGCTGCTCATCCAGCCTCCACCGCTCCTCCACCGGCTACTGTTCAACCAACCCTCTCCATGGGGTCCTGTTCAACCACCCCTCCACGGGCCACTGTTCATCCAGCCCTCCACCGGCTACCGTTCAACCAGCCCTCCACGGGGTCGTCCTGTTCATCCAGCCCTCCACGGGGTCCTGTTCATCCACCCCCAAAACCGTCTCGATCGATCGGGGTCCTGTTCATCCAACCCCCACCGAGAACTGTTCATCAAGAGGCCGCTTCGATCGGCTTTAGTTAGTAGTAGTAGCGAAGGAATCACTCGGGTTCATCTGATAACAAGGGAGCGATCGAGTTTAGTAACGTAGCTAGTGCAATCGCTCGGGTCCAGTTAGAGTGCAACGCCTCTCACACACGCGCGTACGTGTACGAGAGAAACGCACAAACCTCCGCGCATCGCTCGGCCCCGACCACCCATCGTAACTGGGAACTCCACTATATTTTCCTCGCCCACGCTTCTACCACGGTTTTTTCTGTCATGGCGACGACCCAAAGAATGTCATGCAGCTGCGGCTAAGGCCCGCCCAGGACGAAAAGCCCATTTTCTGTCATGATTTTTTGTCATAGAAGTAGGAGCCCACCACATCTATGATGATACCAGGTTTTGTCACAATTATCATCATAGAAGTGTCATAAGCATGACAAAAAAATTCGTTCAGCCCAAAATGTCACGGATGTGTCTTTTTTTTGTAGTGGAGGCTTAGCTACAAAAGCTAAGCACCAATGCATAGTGGAGAGTAGTTGCTAGGCTTTTTAATGCATTTAGCACTCCACCTTAGCACCAATGCATTGGAGGAGGTCTTAAGGATTGAGCGGCCACTCGCCGCCTCTATCGATTGGGAGGAGATGAGGGGTGGGAGCAGGGCGACGAGGGGTTAATGCAAACCCTACATGGGCAAATATACATCCTCGGAAAAAATATGAGGATGGTTTCTGGACCAATATAAAGCCACATGACTTGGACTTGGGCAAGGAGGGCCCAACGCCTAAACCCCTGAGGCGTATGGGGCAGGCGTCCGGTGATTCGAGAGCCCCCGAAGCTCTTCATTTATGGCAGGCTTGACCACCAAGTTTTAGGATAGTCATAGTGGGGAGTAACTTAGACTAGTAACATGCATATGTTACTAGACTATGATACTACATTCATAGTAGGGAGTAACATATAGTTTGTATCATGCAAGCCATCATTTATTAAGATGTAGACTCATTTTGCCTTGGTATGTGTTATGTTACAGTAACATATTATGTTACTCCAAACCTCTCTCCCCTCATTAACTACATGCCACGTAAGCAAATTTTCTTGGGATGTGTTATGTTACTTGCTAAGTTACTCCTACTATGACCAGCCTTAGGGGATTGGCAAATGGTTGAGTATGGCATTTTGGGGCCTGGGCTCCATTGACCCCTTTTAAACATTCGAAAATCACATTTCATATTTCATAAAATTCTGGAAAAGAACATCCATATTGACATCTGGATGTATTGTACATATGTCTCTTCATGAGAAAACACATTGATTTGTGAGCTACACAAAACAGTGAAAATCATTAGTTTTACATAGTGAACAGTGAACACATTGTTTGCTGTTTTCAAAATCGTCAATTTGTAAAAAAGAAATGTAGCTCGCCTATCGATGTATTTCATCATGAAGAATTGCACAAATGTTGTATACATGTTTGATAATATGGATTCTTTTAAAATTATTTCGAAACATTTGTTTTGATATTTTACATAAAAAGAGCTCCATGGAGCCCGAGCACCAAAAGGCATTTATGCAAATTGTTTGGGTATGTAGCTGATGACAACAATTTATTTAGCTATATTTGCTACTCGGTATGCTGATATAATGCTCTATTTTTTATTTGAACTTTATAATGCTCCCATTTGCTCAAACAGAATGTGTATTGCATGGGGAAACTAAAATTATGGGTTTTTAATCAATGCAAAAGCTTTGCTAGTTCGTTGACTAAGGAGAAAAGACCAACTAATTAGGAAAAGCAAGATGAAAATAAAGTTTGCATGAAGGAAAAATCTATCAAGAAATGTCGGGTTACTAGTCTTAAGGCCCGAGAGCTCGCCTTTTGCCTTTGACAATTTGGAGGAGATGAGCGGTGTGAGGAGGACGAGGAAGAAGATGAGCCAGAGGAAGGAGGAGGGGTGCCTAGAATGGAGATGAGGGGTTAATGCAATCCCTGCATGGGCAACTGCTTGACCAAGGCATGATGATGTCTCGGCTTGAGGCTGATGATGTCGGTGGCTACTACAGATTGATGAGTATCAGGAGGAAGAGATGGTGGTGTGTGGCAATATGTGTCAATCTATTGCTAGAAAGGGTATTGAATAGGGAAAGTTTGATGTGAGGTCGGTGCGGGGACACCACCCTCTAATCATATCCTTAGATGAAAGTCCAAATGAAGAGGTTTAAGAATTGTTCACTAGTCCTCTGTTAGACTAAAAAAAAATTTCACTAGTCATCATTTGAGGCTTCCAAACTCTAAATTCTCTCATGTTAGAACATTATGTGGAATAGTCTTCACATTTTAATAGCACACATTTTGTGTTATGTAAGATTGCAGATGAAAGGTTATATGCATGAAAAATCATACTTTTGATTCATCACCCTCTTTGAGAGTAGTTTGGACCCCCTCAACTTTAGTGATAGGTATTCCTGATCCTAAAATTGTTAAATTGTTTTTTTGAAATGGTCACCAGGGGGAAAGACTCCCCACCTGAATATATTTCAAAAGTGCTAGAACTCAGAGTTACAAGTTGCGGGAAGGGAGGAAATCACGCCACATACCGGCATGTCCTCTTAGTGTCTCAGTCTTAAGACGATGAGACCAAGTAATTAAATCATCTAGAATAGCAACTAGAGTTTGGGATGCATCAAGTTCAAGGTTCTAGAACACCTTTTTGTTCCTAGCATCCCAAATCTTCCACAAAATGAGAAGCAACATAAAGGGTCGAACGGTGTCAGGAGCGTTGGCGGGAGCGTGGTGGCGAAGAGATCAGCAATGGGCGTGGCAAGCGGCCGGAGACCAAGTCGTTGCCAGATCCTGCGAGCAGCTGGGCACGAGAAGAAGAGATGTTCGCGATCCTCCACCGAGTTGTTACACCGAGGAGAGACATCTGAGTCCAGGATGGTTTTCTTGTGCACGTTCTTCCTAGTGTTCAACCAGTCAAGGTAAAACAACCAGTCAAATATCATTACTTTCTTTGGGACTCTTGAGTCCCAAATAGCCGAGAGCATCGGGTTAGCATGCTGGGCAGAAAGTGTGGCATAAGCTCCCCAGGTAGAGAAGGCATCTCCATTAAGTAGCCGCCTAGAGTCCGGTACCTGAGAGGGGAAAACATCCTGCAACAAAGAGTTTAGAGAGGCAAGCTCTGCGATCGCAGTAGAGGTTAAACGATAATGAAGGGCAAGTTCGATCCTGTCCTATAAAATAGTGGCTACTAGTGCACTGTTGGTATGGTGGGAGAAAAGAGCTGGGAAGACTATAGCCAGAGGTTCTGGCTGTAGCCAACGATCTATCCAAATGAAGGTGGATCGTCCATCGCCAACAGTGCAATGGGAAATCTCTCTCAAACTTTGTAGGTGTTTAAAAATGTTCTTAGCAAGGAAGGATCTGTTCTTGCCAAGGCCTATGTGGAGAGGTGAGTGGTGGAGGACCCAGTCCTTCCAAGGTAAGTTGTTGGCATGAAGGAATTTGTAAGCAAATTTCAGCAGTAGACAAAAGTTTTGTGCATGCAAGTTCTTAACACCTAGACCACCTGTCGCTTGAGGAGTACAGACCTTGTCCCAAGCAACCAAGCATTTCGCTCCGGAGCAAGTCTCATCATTAGACCAGAAAAAAGGTGTGTCTACGCTTATCGATAGCCTCTATAACCTGGGAGGGAGAGAAAAACAGAGCATAAAGTACGTGGGCAAACTATCTAGGATGGCAAAAAGAAGGACAAGTTTGCCTCCGCGAGAAAGAAGCAGATCACACCAGCCGGAGAGGTAAGTGTGGCAGCGGTCTATCACAGGTTGGAAAGCCGACGGGGGTAGCTTATGCGGGAAGAGAGGAAGGCCGAGGTAGGTTTGCGGGAAGGAGGCGATGTCGGTGGCTAGGTTAGAAGCAAGGGTTGCAGCCTCAACAGGGCCAATGTTTATGGAATGAGGTCGTCTTTGTGAAGTTGATTTGGAGTCCAGTGGCTGCAGCAACATCGTCTAGGATAGCCTTTAAGTGTTTCGCGGCATCGGGAGTAGCCTTGACTATGATGAGGGTATCGTCGGTGTATTGCAAGACGGGGCAGGGTAGATGCGGGCAGAGGGGGTGAAATAAGAGGCCATCATTGTTAGCTTTTATGATCAATGGTTGTAGGATGTCTGCAATGATGATAAAGAGGTAGGGGGAGCGGGTCACCTTGGCGAAGACCATTTTTGCACTAAATCCATCTACCAGGAACTCCGGTAAGCATAACGGCAGTGGAGCCGGTGCCAAGGAGTGCTTCGATCCAATCCCACCAACGGTCGGGGAAACCCCTAATCTTTAAAGTGTGCAAGAGCGACGTCCAACAAATAGAGTCGAAGGCCTTTTAGAAATCGAGTTTGATCACAAGAGTGGGAGCTTTGCGTTTGGCATAGCAGTGAAGAATATCAGCAGAATAGAGGAAGTTTTCGGAGATATTACACCCAGAGATAAACCCTGTTTGATCAGCGTGGACCAGGAGAGGGATTAGCCGGTTGGTCAAGAGTTTAGCGATACCCTTAATAGGGTAGTTCTGCAGGGAGATGGGTCGGAAGTCTGCAGGGGATCGTGCCTCGTTACTCTTAGGGAGCAGAATGATCAGGGCCCGATTCATGCAAGATATGTCATAGTTAAGCGAGTGGAAATCCGAGAACAAATCCTTCATCTTGGCTTCTAGAATGTGCCAAAATTTCTAACAGAAGCCCGGGTCGAAACCATCTGGGCCCGGGTTAGCATGTTGGTTCATGGATAGGAAGGCGTGCGCGATTTCATCGTCCGTAAAGGGGGCATCCAAGTATTGAAGCTGGGGAGTGGGAGAGGGGTAGAGATCATGAAGGGAGAAACACCAAGCTGGTTGAAAGGCGGTACCTAGAAGCAAAGCATAGAAGCCCGATAAAATGTTAGATTTAGCGTCATGCGAGAAGAACTCGGAGCCATTTGATACCATGACATTGATTTTGTTATTACGGAGGCGAGCGGAGGAGAGGCATGGAAGTAACGAGAGTTTTCATCGCCTTCCAAAGCCAAACAAACTTTTCCTCTCTACATCCAAAAAGGCGCTTTCTATCGTAGAGAGCGTTCGAGAACTCGAATGACAACCCTATGAAGGGCAAGCTCAGGCGAGGAGAGGAAGCGATCTTCTTCGATTAGGTCTAGGATGGCAATAACGGTTTTACAGTTACGCTCAAGAGTGAGGAGGGGAACCACAAGGCGTCTCCATTTTTTCAAAACATAGCGCGACTGTTTTAGGGCGGCAACCAGAGATAGCATGTGGTTCGAGCGAATTTGGGGCTCAGCCCAAGCCTGAGCGATAACCCCCTGACAACCGAGCCTAAGGGCCCACCTGGCTTGAAAATGAAAAAGCGCGGGACGCGGGATATTAGTATCAATCGTGACTATGTGAGGGACGTGATCAGAGACGAAGCGAGTGAGAGAGGTAATATTAGTGTTAGGTAAGAGGAGAACCCAATCGACATTAACGAAAACTCTATCAATTTTTCGAGAGTGGGCTGGTCTCTCTTACCAGACCACGTGAAATGATGATCCAGTAGGGGCAGATCAATGAGAGCATGGGAGTGAATGAAGGCGTTAAACATATCAGCTTCGGCTTCATGAAAGTGAGGAGTGTTTTTGTCGGACGCATGGCGAAGGAGGTTGAAATCACCTAAAATAAGCCAAGGTGTGGTTTGCGAGGGAGCGAAGCTAGCAAGCTCCTGGAGGAAGAGGTTCATAAGGCCATGGTCAGTGGGGGCGTAGATGTTTCTGATTGCAAGATGCTGAGGGGAGGCTATGCAGGAGATTATGGACGTTTGAGTGTAGGCACCTGAGTTTGTAGAAAGAATAGTGAAGTGGGAGGAGGAGAAGGGTGAGGGCATACCACCTGTCGAGCCAATGGCAGGTGAAGTATGTAGCAGGTTTAGGTGATGTGGAAGAAACGATTTTTGTTTGAAGGCATCAAAGGCACTGAGCTTGGTTTCTTGCAGAAAACATGCATGGGGGTGAATGGAGATGAGCTCCGAAAGCACATCAGAACACTTTTTCGGCTGGTCGAGGCCTCACACATTCCAACAACAAAAGTTAAATTTGAGCTTGTTCATGACATACAACAAAGGCACTAGTGACAAACTAAGGAGGCGAGAGCGGGGAAAGTAAACAACGTGTGCCTTACAAAAGGATCGAAGGAGTTGCAACCTAAACAGCGACGAAATCTATCATAGGACGAAAGTGACACATGATCGAAATCATTTTCATAAGGGCAGGTGAGGCCTAGACATAACGAGACGGTGCGGCCGTGGTGAGCGGCCAACATTGAGGGGCAGCAAATGTCGGTCAAGGAGCAGGCGAGGACACCTCCGCAACCTCTTCAGGCTCGGCACCGCAGAGGGCTGCGATCTTGGCAAGAGCAGCATCGTCGTGCACCGGCTCCTCCAGCACGCTCGTGAGGCCCGAGACCTCAAGAGCATCAACAAGGGCAGCGGAGGCTAGCTGCAGATCGAAGCGTCGGGCTTTTTCACAGATGGCTTTGGTGTTCATGTCAACTAAGTTGTTTCCCTCCTTCTCAGCCAGGCGGCGGCTGATGTCTACTACACAACCTTATTCTTGTAGACGTTGTTGGGCCTCCAAGTGCAGAGGTTTGTAGGACAATAGCAAATTTCCCTCAAGTGGATGACCTAAGGTTTATCAATCCGTAGGAGGCGTAGGATGAAGATGGTCTCTCTCAAGCAACCCTGCAACCAAATAACAAAGAGTCTCTTGTGTCCCCAACACATAGAATACAATGGTAAATTGTATACGTGCACTAGTTCGCACGAAGAGATGGTGATACAAGTGGTATATGGATAGTAGATAATAGTTTTTGTAATCTGAAAATATAAAAACGGCAAGGTAGCAAGTGATAAAAGTGAGCATAAACGGTATTGCAATGATAGGAAACAAGGCCTAGGGTTCATACTTTCGCTAGTGTAAGTTCCCTCAACAATGATAACATAAATGGATCACATAACCATCCCTCAACATGCAACAAAGAGTCACTCCAAAGTCACTAATAGTGGAGAACGAACGAAGAGATTATGGTAGGGTATGAAACCACCTCAAAGTTATTCTTTCCAATCAATCCATTGGGCTATTCCTATAAGTGTCACAAACAACCCTAGAGTTCGTACTAGAATAACACCTTAAGACACAAATCAACCAAAACCCTAATGTCACCTAGATACTCCAATGTCACCTCAAGTATCTGTGGGTATGATTATACGATAAGCGTCACACAATCTCAGATTCATCTATTCAACCAACACATAGGACCTCAAAGAGTGCCCCAAAGTTTCTACAGGAGAATCACGACGGAAACGTGTGCCAACCCCTATGCATAGGTTCATGGGCGGAACCCGCAAGTTGATCACCAAAACATACACCAAGTGAATCACGTGGTATCCCATTGTCACCAGAGATACGCACGACAAGACATACATCAAGTGTTCTCAAATCTATAAAGACTCAATCCGATAAGATTACTTCAAAGGGGAAACTCAATTCATTACAAGAGAGTAGAGGGGAAAAGAAACATCATAGGATCCAAATATAATAGCAAAGCTCACGATACATCAAGATCGTAACACCTCAAGAACACGAGAGAGAGAGAGAGAGAGAGATCAAACACATAGCTACTGGTACATACCCTCAGCCCGAGGGAGAACTACTCCCTCCTCGTCATGGAGAGCACCGGGATGATGAATATGGCCACCAGAGAGGGATTGCCCCCTCTGGCAGGGTGCCAGAACGGGTCTAGATTGGCTTTCGATGGCTACAGAGGCTTCTGGCGGCGGAACTCCCGATCTATTGTGCTCCGGGATGTTTTTAGGGTATATGGAGATATATAGGCGGAAGAAGTATGTCAGGGGGCCACGAGGGGCCCACGAGGGTGGAGGGCGCGCCCCTGCCTCATGGCCTCCTCGTAGATCCCCTGACGTGCACTCCAAGTCTTCTGGGCTTCTTTCCTTCCAAAAATGAGTTCCATGAAGTTTCAGGTCAATTGGACTCCGTTTGATTTTCCTTTTCTTCGAAACCCTAAAACAAGGTAAAAACAGAAACTGGCACTGGGCTCTGGGTTAATAGGTTAGTCCCAAAAAATGATATAAAAGTGTATAATAAAGCCCATAAACATCCAAAACAGTAGATAATATAGCATGGAGCAATCAAAAATTATAGATACGTTGGAGACGTATCAGCATCCCCAAGCTTAATTCCTGCTCGTCCTGGAGTAGGTAAATGACAAAAACAGATTTTTTGATGCGGAGTGCTACTTGGCATAATTTCAATGTAATTCTTCTTAATTGTGGCATGAATATTCAGATCCAAAAGATTCAAGACAAAAGTTCATATTGACATAAAAATAATAATACTTCAAGCATACTAACTAAGCAATCATGTCTTCTCAAAATAACATGGCCAAACAAAGTTCATCCCTACAAAATTATATAGTTTAGTCATGCTCCATTTTCGTCACACAAGAATGCTCTCATCATGCACAACCCCGATGACAAGCCAAGCAATTGTTTCATACTTTAGTAATCTCAAACCTATAAACTTTCACGCAATACATGAGCGCGAGACAGGGACATAGCACTACGGGTGGAATAGAATATGATGATGGGGGTTATGTGGAGAAGACAAAAAGGAGAAAGTCTCACATCAACGAGGCAAGTCAATGAGCTATGGAGATGCCAATCGATTGATGTTAATGCAAGGAGTACGGATTTCCATGCAACGGATGCACTAGAGCTATAAATGTATGAAAGCTCAACAAAAGAAACTAGTGGGTGTGCATCCAACTTGCTTGCTCACGAAGACCTAGGGCACTTGAGGAGGCCCATTGTTGGAATATACAAGCCAAGTTCTATAATGAAAATACCCTACTAGTATATGAAAGTGACAAAACAAGAGACTCTCTATCATGAAGATCGTGGTGCTACTTTGAAGCACAAGTGTGGCAAAGGATAGTAGCATTGTCCCTTCTCTCTTTTTTCTCTCTTTTTTTGGGGGGCCTTCTCTTTTTTTATGGCCTTCCTCTCTTTTTGGGGGCCTTCTCTCTTTTTTATGGCCTTTCTCTTTTTTTGTTATTCCTCACTTGGGACAATGCTCTAGAAAATGATGATCATCACACTTCTATTTATTTACAACTCAATGGTTACAACTCGATACTAGAACAAAGTATGACTCTATATGAATACCTCCGACGGTGTACCGGGATTGCGATGAATCAAGAGTGACATGTATGAAAAATTATGAACGTTGGCTTTTCCACAAATATGATGTCAACTACATGATCATGCAAAGCAATATGACAATGATGATGCGTGTCAGAATAAACGGAACGGTGGAAAGTTGCATGGCAGTATATCTCGGAATGGCTATGGAAATGTCATAATAGGTAGGTATGGTGGCTGTTTTGAGGAAGATATAAGGAGGTTTATGTGTGAAAGAGCGTATCATATCACGGGGTTTGGATGCACCGAAGAAGTTTGCACCAGCTCTAAATGTGAGAAAGGGCAATGCACAGTATCGAAGAGGCTAGCAATGATGGAAGGGTGAGAGTGCGTATAATCCATGGACTCAACATTAGTCATAAAGAACCCACATACTTATTGCAAAAATCTACGAGTCATCAAAAACCTCGGCACTACACGCATGCTCCTAGGGGGATAGATTGGTAGGAAAAGACCATCGCTCGTCCCCGGCCGCCACTCATAAGGAAGACAATCAAATAACACCTCATGTTTCAAATTTGTTACACAATGTTTGCCATACGTGCATGCTACAGGACTTGCAAACTTCAACACAAGTATTTCTCAAATTCACAACTACTCAACTAGCACGACTTTGATATTATTACCTCCATATCTCAAAACAATCATCAAGCATCAAACTTCTCTTAGTATTCAATGCACTTCATATGAAAGTTTTTACTAATCTTGAATACCTAGCATATTAGGATTATTTAAGCAAATTACCATGCTATTTAAGACTCTCAAAATAATCTAAGTGAAGCATGAGAGATCAATAGTTTCTATAAAACAAAACCACCATCGTGCTCTAAAAATATATAAGTGAAGCACTAGAGCAAATGACAAACTACTCCGAAAGATATAAGTGAAGATCAATGAGTAGTCGAATAATTATGCAACTATGTGAAGACTCTCTAACATTTAATAATTTCAGATCTTGGTATTTTATTCAAACATCAAGAAAAACAAAATAAAATGACATTCTAAGAATGGCAAACATCATGTGAAGAAGCAAAAACTTAGGATCAACCGAAACTAACCGATAGTTGTTGAAGAAGAAAGGTGGGATGCCAACCGGGGCATACCCAAGCTTAGATGCTTGAGACTTATTGAAATATTATCTTGGGGTGCCTTGGGCATCCCCAAGCTTGAGCTTTTGTGTCTCCTTAATTCCTCTCATATCAAGGTCTCCCTAAATCTCAAAAGCTTCATCCACATAAAACTCAACAAGGACTTGTGAAATAAGTTAGTATAGACCATTGCAAAAACCTTATCATACTCTACTGTAGAAAATCACTAAAATCATTATTCAACATTTCATACTAAATGCCTCTGCATATTTAATAGTCCTATCCTCAAATAGAATCATTAAAGAAGCAAACATATGCAAACATAACAGCAATCTGCCTAAACAGGACAGTCTGTAAAGAGTGCAGCAAGATCCATACTTCCCTAGCTCCAAAAATTATGAAAGAAAATTCCCACTGTAGTAAATTTATCAGAGCTTAATATGCAAAAGGTTTCAACATTTTATCACATTCTGACTTTTCTAGGGAATTATTGCAACAGCGGTAAACTTTCTGTTTTCAAACAGCAACATGTGGACTTCTAAAATAGGCATAGTAAAGGCTATCAATGCCACTTCTATTGAAATAAAATAAGCAAAACATTGTTATAAATAAAATAAAGCAAATCCTAGCAAAATAAATTGAAGCTCCAAGCAAAACACATATCATGTGGCAAATAAAAATATAGCTCCAAGTAAAGTTACCGATGAACGAAGACGAAAGAGGGGATGCCTTCCGGGGCATCCCCAAGCTTAGGCTCTTGGCTATCCTTGAATATTACCTTGGGGTGCCTTGGGAATCCCCAAGATTAGGCTCTTTCCACTCCTTATTCCATAGTCCATCGAATCCTTACCCAAAACTTGAAAACTTCACAACACAAAACTTAACAGAAAACTCGTAAGCTCCGTTAGTATAAGAAAATAAATCACCACTTCAAGGTACTGTAATGAACTCATTCTTTATTTATATTGGTGTTAAACCTACTTTATTCCAACTTCTCTATGGTTTATAAACTATTTTACTAGCCATAGATTCATCAAAATAAGTAAACAACACATGAAAAACAGAATCTGTCAAAAACAGAACAGTCTGTAGTAATCTGGATCAAACGTTCCAGATAAAAATAATTAACTAAATATCACCTTCCAGATAAAAATGGCAGCAATTCTCGTGAGTGCTAAAGTTTCTGTTTTTTACAGCATGATCAACAAGACTTTCCCCAAGTCTTCCCAAAGGTTCTACTTGGCACAAACACTAATTAAAACATAAAAACTCAATCATAACAGAGGCTAGATAAATTATTTATTGCTAAACAGTAGCAAAAAGCAAGGAACAAAATAAATGTGGGTTGCCTCCCAACAAGCGCTATCCTTTAACACCCCTAGCTAGGCATGATGATTTCAATGATGCTCACATAAAAGATAAGAATTGTAACATAAAGAGAGCATCATGAAGAATATGACTAGCACATTTAAGTCTAACCCACTTCCTATGCATAGGGATCTTGTGAGCAAACAACTTGTGGGAACAAGAATCAACTTGCATAGGAAGGTAAAACAAGCATAACTTCAAAACTTTAAGCACATAGAGAGGAAACTTGATATTATTGCAATTCCTACAAGCATATATTCCTCCCTTATAATAAATTTCAGTAGCATCATGAATGAATTCAACAATATAGCTATCACATAAAGCATTCTTTTCATGATCTATAAGCATAGAAATTTTATTACTCTCCACACAAGAAAAATTCTTCTCATGAATAATAGTGGGAGTAAATTCAACAAAATAATTATCATGTGAGGCTTAATCCAATTGAAAGATAAAATCATGATGACAAGTTTCATGGATATCATTATTCTTTATATCATACAAGTCATCACAATAATCATCATAGATAGCAACTTTGTTCTCATAATCAATTGGAACCTCTTCCGAAATAGTGGATTCATCACAAAATAAAGTCATGACCTCTCCAAATCCACTTTCATCAATATAATCATCATAAATAGGAGGCATGCTTTCATCATAATAAATTTGCTCATCAAAACTTGGGGGACAAAAAATATCATCTTCATCAAACATAGCTTCCCCAAGCTTGTGGCTTTGCATATCATTAGCACCATGGATATTCAAGGAGTTCATACTAATAACATTGCAATCATGCTCATCATTCAAATATTTAGTGCCAAACATTTTATAGATTTCTTCTTCAAGCACTTGAGCACAATTATCCTTTCCATCATACTCACGAAAGACATTAAAAAGGTGAAGCGTATGAGACAAACTCAATTCCATTTTTGTAATTTTCTTTTATAGACTAAACTAGTGATAAAACAAGTAACTAAAAGACTAGATTGCAAGATCTAAAGATATACCTTCAAGCGCTAACCTCCCCGGCAACGGCGCCAGAAAAGAGCTTGATGTCTACTACACAACCTTCTTCTTGTAGACGTTGTTGGGCCTCCAAGTGCAGAGGTTTGTAGAACAGTAGCAAATTTCCCTCAAGTGGATGACCTAAGGTTTATCAATCCGTAGGAGGCATAGGATGAAGATGGTCTCTCTCAAGCAACCCTGCAACCAAATAATAAAGAGTCTCTTGTGTCCCCAACACACCCAAAACAATGGTAAATTGTATAGGTGCACTAGTTCGGCGAAGAGATGGTGATACAAGTGGTATATGGATAGTAGATAATAGTTTTTGTAATCTGAAAATATAAAAACAGCAAGCTAGCAAGTGATAAAAGTGAGCATAAATGGTATTGCAATGATAGGAAACAAGGCCTAGGGTTCATACTTTCGCTAGTGTAAGTTCCCTCAACAATGATAACATAATTGGATCACATAAACATTCCTCAACATGCAACAAAGAGTCACTCCAAAGTCACTAATAGCAGAGAACGAACGAAGAGATTATGGTAGGGTACGAAACCACCTCAAAGTTATTCTTTCCAATCAATCCGTTGGGCTATTCCTATAAGTGTCACAAACAACCCTAGAGTTCGTACTAGAATAACACCTTAAGACACAAATCAACCAAAACCCTAATGTCACCTCAAGTATCCGTGGGTATGATTATACGATAAGCGTCACACAATCTCAGATTCATCTATTCAACCAACACATAGGACCTCAAAGAGTGCCCCAAAGTTTCTACCGGAGAATCACGACGAAAACGTGTGCCAACCCCTATGCATAGGTTCATGGGCGGAACTCGCAAGTTGATCACCAAAACATACATCAAGTGAATCACGTGGTATCCCATTGTCACCACAGATACGCACGGCAAGACATACATCAAGTGTTCTCAAATCTATAAAGACTCAATCCGATAAGATTACTTCAAAGGGGAAACTCAATTCATTACAAGGGAGTAGAGGGGGAAAGAAACACCATAGGATCCAAATATAATAGCAAATCTCGCGATACATCAAGATCGTAACACCTCAAGAACACGAGAGAGAGAGAGAGAGATCAAACACATAGCTACTGGTACATACCCTCAGCCCCGAGGGAGAACTACTCCCCCCTCGTCATGGAGAGCACCGGGATGATGAAGATGGCCACCGGAGAGGGATTGCCCCCTCCGGCAGGGTGCCGGAACGGGTCTAGATTGGCTTTCAATGGCTACGGAGACTTCTGGCGGCGGAACTCCCGATCTATTGTGCTCCCGGATGTTTTTAGGGTATATGGAGATATATAGGCGGAAGAAGTACGTCAGGGGGGCCACGAGGGGTCCACGAGGGTGGAGGGCGTGCCCAGGGGGGTGGGCGCGCCCCCCTGCCTCGTGGCCTCCTCGTAGATCCCCTGACATGCACTCCAAGTCTTCTGGGCTTCTTTCCTTCCAAAAATGAGTTCCGTGAAGTTTCAGGTCAATTGGACTCCGTTTGATTTTCCTTTTCTTCGAAACCCTAAAACAAGGTAAAAACAGAAATTGCCACTGGGCTCTGGGTTATAAAAGTGTATAATAAAGCCCATAAACATCCAAAACAGTAGATAATATAGCATGGAGCAATAAAAAATTATAGATATGTTGGAGACGTATCAGCGGCTGCGGCGGAGCTTTTCTGCATCAGTAGCCCGCTTCTTAGCATCACGTAGCCGGCGCAGGGTAGCCTCATGAGGGACGTCGCTGAGAGAAGACGAGGCAAGAGCTGGGACAACAGAAAGCTGGCTTCATTCATGAAATTACCACATATGATAGAGGGCTCGGTGTTGGAGATAACCAGGGAGGAGAACTGGTTGGAAAACTCCACAGAAGAGGACACGGCTTCGGTACCGGAGTCGTCTACAGCGTGGCCGACACCGTCATCGAAGATGGCAGCATCAACACCAGCGAGGTGCAGATCATCAGCAGGAGGCGCGTCATTGTGAAGGGTAGGAGCAGGAGAGCCGTTGCGTGGAGAAGGCGGCAGCATGACGTCGTAAGCGTGGGAACCCGGGCATGGACCCGAGTGGCCACAGTTCCACCTCCATGCACCGTGAAGGTGAGGTGCCCCATCATTGTGGTCGCCGTCGTCCCCGTCAAGAGGGACTGTCGGTGTCAAACCCGGCGGATCTCGGGTAGGGGGTCCCGAACTGTGCGTCTAGGCCGGATGGTAAAAGGAGGCAAGGAACATGATGTTTTACCCAGGTTCGGGCCCTCTTGATGGAGGTAAAACCCTACGTCCTGCTTGATTAATATTGACGATATGGGTAGTACAAGAGTAGATCTACCACGAGATCAAGGAGGCTAAACCCTAGAAGCTAGCCTATGGTATGATTGTTGTATGATGAAGTTATCCTATGGACTAAAACCCTCCAGTTTATATAGACACCGGAGAGGGTTAGGGTTAAACCAAGTCGGTTACAATGGTAGGAGATCTTGAATATCCACATCGCCAAGCTTGCCTTCCACGCCAACGAAAGTCCCATCCGGACACGGGATGAAGTCTTCAATCTTGTATCTTCATAGTCCTGGAGTCCGGCTGAAGGTATAGTCCGGCTACCCGGACACCCCCTAATCCAGAACTCCCTCAGTAGCCCCCGAACCAGGCTTCAATGACGACGAGTCCGGCGCGTAGATTGTCTTCGGCATTGCAAGGCGGGTTCTTCTCTAAATTCCGTGTACCTGCTGAATAATGTCCGATTTTCGTAATGTAGCGCACCTTGGCTTCCACGCCCAATAATGGCCGTCTTCCACATGTCAAACGAATGCGAAAAGTCGGGGTGTTTTTATATTCACACTCCTAGCCACATAAATGAGCCGCCTATTTAATGGGATGGGAATTCAGATCCAAACCACACCTTCTCCTCTCCGCGAGTAATCATCAGAGCGCCTCCAGCAAAGGTCCATTCCAACATGGCCAGCCGTCACAGCTCCTCCTCTCGCCCTTCCAGTCCTAAACCTGGAGACTTGGAGAGGTGCTCCATCCCGCACAGCGAGCTAGTGTCGCTTCAAGCCAAGGGATTTCTCCCTCAGGCCTATATGGTCCCGGCCCGAGCCGGACTCGCCACCTATAATGGTGGAGAACAAGCGGAGAGCACCCCCAATCCCTGCAAAGGAGAGCGGGTGTGCCTCGTCCCTTATCTAATAATAGGACTTGGATTTCCAATTCATCCATTTCTCTGTGGGCTTCTGGAGTTCTATGGCCTCCAGCTGCACAATCTTACGCCCGGCTCTATATTGCATATCGCGGGCTTCGTCGCCCTTTGCGAGCTATTCTTGGGTGTTGAGGCTCATTTCACGTTGTGGAAGAGGTTATTCTGCCTGGTGCCCCGCTCTCAAGAGGGGTCTATATATGAAGTGGGCGGAGCCGAAGTGTGGCGTATCACCGGGACCGGATATCTATCCGGAACCCCAAAGAAGGCATCTGAGGACTGGCCTTCGGAATGGTTTTATATAGATGATGTCCCGCTGCCGGATCCTATCCAGGTCGGTCTCCCCGAATTCAACAGTGCTTCCTTAAAGAAACGCCTGAGCTGGCATCCGCGGAGCTCTCAGAGAGAAGGCGACAGGGACGTCCTTCACCTAATGGGTCGGATAAGACTATTGGCTCATTCCGGACTAACCATGATTGGAGTCATGGCCGCATGCATTATGCGGGGGGTGCAGCCGCTTCAATATAGAGGCCACCCCATGTGGGATTTTAACGGGGAGGATGACGCCACCCGTTACGGTCGTAAGGGGCCAGCCTCAGCTGCCACTCTAGTAAAGATCTTATCCTCTTTGTACAAGGGAGAAGAGGAGGAATTCCTCCGCGTCAACCCGCAGGGCGGATTTACTATGTACAACCCTCTGAGTTGGGTAAGTGGACAACTGTACTTGCCCATCCGTTTTATATTCCCATGATTAAATATGTAGTCTAACGATTTCAACGCAGGAACTGCGTCAGGAAGTAAAGGATATAAACAGCCGTCCCCCACAGCCCGAGGATCCAGAACGGTCCCTCGATCCGGACTCTGAAGAGGATCCGGACGTATCGGTGGAGCTGATCGACGGGGTGTTTCATCAGCTAAGCAAGGACAGTACCTTGGTGGCCATTACGGCTGATTACCCAGGGTTAATCCCGGCCTCCCAGGTAACAAAGAGCGGAGTATCATCCCCTTGAGAAGGAATCCATTCTCATGCATTTCAGTTTTCCTGACAACGACCGTGTTTTGCAGGGGAGGTTTCCGAGGCGGGAGGCCGAACCTGTGGCGGCTAGCCAACGAGGGGCCACAGGGCCTCGTGGGGTAAAAAGGAATGTAGTCCGGGCTGAGACGCCGGCGCAAAGGTATAGCGCACCCTCTTTTTCCCTAGTGTTATTCCCTCAGAGCATATTAACGTTCGTTCTATCTTCAGGACGAAGAGACCTCGCCGGACTACATCTGGAGAGGTTGCCAATCGCGCCTCCACCAGCTAGGCTCCAACGCCTGGCCCGGAAGCGGAAGCGAGCACAAAGCACGCACCGGACGCTCCTCCGACAGAGGATGCGGACAGGCTGTCTGCCACCAATTCTGAGGTGGAGAGTGCCATGAACCACAGGCGTCGCCGGACAGTTCTTCGCGATGCTTGTTTTTTTCCAAGAGGCATTAGATGCCTTCAATTCGGGAGATGCGTACCTCCGAGCCGCTCAAAATGGTCTAGCCAGAGCCACGGAGCAATATGTAAAATACATACGGGTAAGAAAATTTTGGTATATATATATATATATATATATATATATATATATATATATATATATATATATACCAGTAGCCCCCGAGACTTGAAACAGTTAGAGTAACTGATTTAAGGATCACTTGTTATGCAGGTTCTTACAGAGAAGAATACCGTACTGTCCCAGGAGCTGGAAGAGTGCAAAGTCCAACTGGAGGCCGCACTAGCCGCGGCAGGGGAGCCCAAAGAGACCCCCTCTGGTAAGATACACTTCGAAAGATTAGTATCTTGCGAAGTGCGACGTGGGTGTAAATCTGACAAATCATATTGCAGATGGCGCCGGACCCGATCCGGAGAGGCAACAACTCTTACGCCGGCTAAAGGCCGGTGAGAGTATGCTGACAAGGGTGAGGCGGGAGAAGAATGATCTTCAGGATGCCAACACCAAGCTGGACGTTGAACTTAAAGATGTTCGTGGCCAGCCGTCGGACTCCACTAAGGAGAATCAACGACTTCGACGCGACATATTTAGTAAGTGCTTAAGCGAATCTTTGAAAGAAAAGAGTTCGGCGAGGAAGTCGACTAACAGAGTAATGTCTGTAGGTATGCTAACGGGTCGTCCTGCAGAGGAGATGCCCGGTTCTACGGGTGACCTTCTTCCCGAGTTCTCGCAACTGCACGAGCGAGTTTGGTAGGCGATGCGAGGCATTGCCCAAGCCTTATGGCCTTCCCACTCTAAGCCCGAGGGCCTTGGAGAGCTTTTGGAGAAGCTTAAGGGAGCTCGGTGGCGCTTCCGGTTGTGGAAGATATCGGCCTGCCGACAAGGTGCTAGGGAGGCCCGGGCCATGGTGAAGACGCGGTACACGAAGTCTGACCCAAAGCACATGGCCGAGGTCGGACCTGTGGGGCCTGACAGGAAGGAGATCCCTGTAAGCTTAGTGTACGACCAAGTAGAATTGGCCGCAAAGTATTCCCAGCAGGACTGTAAGTTAGATAGCCTGTTAGATGGTATTGAAGAGGAATACAATCAGTCAGAGTGACTATGTAATTTTTAATTGACATGTGTAATGCCTTCTAGCCGGATTGTAGATCGTTTGTCCTTGCCGACCTTTTCGCTTCAACCTCAGGACCTGATGGTCCGGAGTGTGTCCGAATACCCTACCGGTTATGTAAGAACCGGGGTATGCATGGAGACCAGGCGTAGGGGTCATTAGTGCTTTATCAGACAAGTGCCCAACTAGTTATGTTATATTACATGGTTAGTAAGAAACATCTTCCAGAGAGAATAGTTCCGTTAGGGGTTCCTTTCTCTGGGAGGCATGCCCTAAAGTGCATGTCCGGACTACAAACGTAGGAAAATCATCTGGGGGCATATATATAAATAAGTAAAAAAGGTCATCTTTTAGTTCACCGACCGAATATTCCCTTAAGAACGCTAGCTTTCGGCTTCACCCAGTCTGAGGTACACATCCGGCTGATCCGGCAGTAACAATCGCAGAGGTGCTCCCTTTACCACCTAGCCGAACAATCGGGAATGTAGGGGTAAGCACAGGAGCCAGGAAACCCAGCTTGGCCAAAACTTAAGTCATATCGATGCATATAATGGTGAAGAAAAGGTACATGCGGAAGTTTGACACATGTGGTGGGCGTGAAGCCCATGTAAATAAGCTTCTGTTAAAGAAGCCCCCAGGTTTAATGAGCGCGGGTAGCGCGTCACTTAATGAGCCTTTAAGGGCTATAAGAGAAAAGAGGGGAAGGAGAGAAATGTAAGACAGAAAATGTAAAAAATGGACAGAGGAAGGAAACAAACACAGAGTCCGGCGCTAGGCATAGAATCTTCGGAGACGGGCGGCGTTCCATGGGTTCGGCTCGAGTCGGTTATCTGACGCATCTCGCAGGCGGTATGCTCCACCAGTCAGGACTTGGTCGATTATGAAGGGACCTTCCCATTTGGGCTTCAGCTTGTCCTTTTTCTTGTCCAGCAGGCGTAGAACTAATTCGCCAACGTTATAGTTTTTGGCCCGCACTTCTCTGCTTTGATATCTTCGAGCCTGCTGTTGATAGAATGCGGAATGGGCTTTTGCCACGTTGTGCTCCTCCTCTAAGGCGTCCAAAATGTCCTGCCGATCAAGGTCGGCTTCCCTTTCTTCGTACATGCGCACTCGAGGTGAGTCATGAATTATGTCGCAGGGCAAGACTGCCTCTGCGCCGTACACCATAAAAAATGGTGTGTATCCGCTGGTGCGATTCGGCGTGGTCCGCAGCCCCCAGAGTACGGAGTCGAGCTCCTCTACCCAGTGCGTGTTAGATTCCTTGAGGGACCACACTAATCTGGGTTTGATGCCGCTCATGATGAGACCATTTGCACGTTCGACATGACCGTTAGTTTGTGGGTGATAGACGGAAGCATAATCGAGCTTGATGCCCATGTTTTTGCACCAGAGTTTTACCTCATCGGTCGTAAAGTTCATGCCGTTATCGGTGATGATGCTGTGGGGGACGCCATAACGGTGTACGACCCCGGATATAAAGTCTATCACAGGTCCGGATTCGGCTGTCTTAACAGGCTTGGCTTCTATCCATTTGGTGAACTTATCCACCATGACCAGTAAGTATTTTTTCTTGTGGGTTCCGCTTTTAAGGGGTTCAACCATGTCAAGCCCCCAGACCGTGAAAGGCCAAGTGATGGGGATAGTTTGGAGGGCGGTGGGTGGCATATGGCTTTGGTTTGCAAAAAGCTGGCAACCGACGCATCGTTGGACCAAGTCCTGAGCGTCCGCCCGGGCCGTCGGCCACTAAAAGCCTGTACGGAAAGCCTTGCTTACAAGGGACCGGGCTACGGCGTGATGGCCACCGAGTCCGGCATGAATTTCAGCCAGCAGGTTCCGCCCTTCCTCTTCGGATATGCACCTTTGAAGGACTCTGGTAGTGCTTTTCTTATAAAGTTCTCCATCATGGACTTTATAGGCTTTAGATCGCCGCACTATACAGCGTGCCTCGTTTTGGTCCTCTGGGAGTTCCTGCCTAGTAAGGTAGGCTAGGAATGGTTCTGTCCACGGGGCGATAACGGCCATTAGTACGTGGGCTGAGGTTGTGATTTCATTGGCAAAGCCTCTGATTATGTCAGATTGTTCGGCGTCGGACAGTGCGGTTGGGTCCGGGCTAATATTGCCATGATCCCCTTCCCATACTACGGATGGCTTGAACAACCTTTCCAGGAAGATGTTGGGGGGGACCGCATCGCGTTTTGCGCCGATGCGTGCCAGGACGTCTGCCGCGTGATTGTTTTCTCGGGCTATATGGTGAAATTCGAGCCCCTCAAACCGAGCTGACATTTTGAGGACGGCGTTGCGGTAAGCTGCCATTTTTGGATCCTTGGCATCGAAGTATCCATTTATTTGGAATATCGCGAGGTTCGAATCCCCGCGCACCTCTAGGCGTTGAATGCCCATGGATACTGCCATCCGGAGACCATGTAAAAGGGCCTCATATTCGGCTGCATTGTTGGAGTCCGTGTACATAATCTGGAGTACATATTGAACTGTGTCTCCTGTGGGGGACGTCAAAACGACGCCGGCCCCTAGTCCGGCCAACATTTTGGAACCGTCGAAGTGCATGATCCAGTTTGAATATGTGTCGTACTCTTTAGGGAGTTCGGCCTCCGTCCATTCTGTGACGAAGTCGGCCAAAACTTGCGACTTGATAGCTCGCCGTGGCCTATAAGTTATGTCGAATGGGAGGAGCTCAATGGCCCATTTTGCAATCCGGCCCGTTGCGTCACGGTTGTTTATAATATCATTGAGTGGTACTTCCGATGCTACTGTGATTGAACACTCTTGAAAGTAGTGTCGTAGCTTCCGAGATGCCATGAATACCGCATATGCAATCTTTTGATAATGTGGGTACCGTGATTTGCATGGGGTGAGGACAGTGGACACATAGTAAACCGGCTTTTGAAAGGGGAATTTGTGTCCGTCCGTTTCCCGCTCGACGACGAGTACTGCGCTGACAACTTGATGGGTTGCTGCAATGTACAATAGCATTGGTTCGCCGATGTTTGGCGCGGCCAGGACAGGGTTTGTTGCCAATATGGCTTCTATTTCCTTGAGTCCGGCCATGGCGGCATCCGTCCACTCGAAGTGTTCGGTGCGCCGAAGGAGGCGATAGAGGGGTAGCGCCTTTTCTCCCAAACGGGAGATAAAGCGGCTTAGAGCCGCCACGCATCCGGTTAATTTTTGTATTTGTTTGAGGTCCTTTGGGATATCCAATTGTGACAAAGCTCGGATCTTGGCTGGATTTGCTTCGATTCCTCTACCGGATACAATGAAGCCCAAGAGCTTTCCGGCTGGAACGCCGAAAACGCATTTTTCCGGATTTAGCTTGATGTCATATGCTCGGAGGTTGTCAAATGTAAGCCTCAAGTCGTCTACTAGAGATTCGACATGTTTTTACGACCACATCATCCACGTATGCCTTTACTGTTTTGCCGATCTGGTTTGCCAGACATGTCTGAATCATGCGCTGATATGTTGCGCCGGCGTTTTTGAGCCCGAAAGGCATTGTGTTGAAGCAGAATGGGCTGTATAGGGTGATGAATGTCGTTGCGTCTTGGTCTGACTCAGCCATCTTGATTTGATAGTAACCGGAGTATGCGTCGAGGAAGCACAACGAATCGTGTCCTGCAGTGGCGTCGATAATTTGATCGATGCGGGGGAGGGGGAAGGGATCCTTTGGGCAAGGCTTGTTAAGGTCTTTGAAGTCAACGCACAGGCGCCAGGATTTGTCCTTCTTTGGTACCATCACCAAGTTTGCTAGCCAGTCTGGATGTTTTATGTCTCTGATGAATCCGGCCTCCAATAGTTTGGTTAGCTCCTCTCCCATTGCCTGTCTCTTGGGCTCAGAGAAATGCCAAAGGGCTTGTTTGACAGGTTTGAATCCTTTTAGGATATTTAAGCTGTGTTCGGCCAGCCTGCGTGTGATTCCTGGCATGTCTGAAGGGTGCCAGGCAAAAATCTCCCAGTTCTCCCGTAGGAATTCTCGCAGTGCGGCGTCTACATCGGGGTTTAATCGTGCCCCGATGGAAGCTGTTTTATTGGGGTCCGTTGGATGGACCTGGAATTTGACTATTTCATCCGCTGGTTTAAAGGAGGTGGACTTGGATCTTTTGTCGAGTATCACATCGTCCCTGTTTACCGTGGAGCGCAGCGTAGTCAGTTCCTCAGCCGCTAGGGCTTCGGACAGTGCCTCAAGGGCCAATGCGGCTGTCTTGTTTTCGGCGCGGAGTGCTATGTCCGGATCACTAGCGAGAGTGATGATTCCGTTCGGCCCGGGCATCTTGAGCTTCATGTACCCGTAATGGGGTATTGCTTGGAAGATCGTAAACGCTTCCCGCCCCAGCAGAGCGTGGTGTCTGCTACTGAACGGGCCACTTGGAATGTGACCTCTTCAGACCTATAATTATCCGGCGTGCCGAACACCACATCTAGTGTGATTTTTCCTGTACAACGCGCTTCCCGACTGGGATTATTCCTCTAAAGGTTGTGCTGCTTCGCTCAATGCGGTTCCAGTCTATTTCCATTTTTGAAGGGTTTCCTCATAAATGAGGTTCAATCCGCTGCCTCCGTCCATGAGTACCTTGGTGAGGCGAAAGCCGTCCAATATAGGACTGAGTACCAATGCGGCTGGTGCTCGAGCTGTTCGGAATTTAGGTTCATCACTGGCATTAAAAGTAATAGCCGTGTCACTCCATGGGTTTATTGTTGCTACTTGATAGACTTCAGCGAGGCTGCGGGGTGTTCTTTTTCGCATATTATTTGATGCGAAAGTCTCGAAGACTGTTAAGACTGTACTGGAGTCCTTGAGGTGGCTTTCTGCGGCCTCCGGAATTAGGAGATCTTCGCCCCTTTTGGTCACCTGCCAGAGTATCCAACATGCTCTAAGGCTATGAGTTGGTGTGGCGTCCTCTGTACTATGAATTTTACAGGGTCCATTAAGCCATCCCTCCAGTACGGTTCCATGCCCTGTAGAGGGTTTTGGTTTTTTGGTTTTTAACCCGGGTGTCTGATGATGATGCAACCTTTTATTTCGGACGAGGTTTCTATTCAGGGCCGGATTGTCCCAAAATTTAGTTTCGGTTTTCTGGGCGCTTTCCATCGCACAATACTTTTGTACTATGGTCGCCAAGTCAGCGAAGCGTGTAAGATCACGACGACCTGTGGCGTTGAGGATTCCCTTGTCCATGCAATTATTGCAGAAAATTGAGATTGCGTCTTCCTCGCGGCAGTCCTTTATCCTGTTCATAACCAGGAGGAACCTTGCCCAGTAATGATGTACTGTTTCTTCGGGCTTTTGCCTGATTTGGGATAGATCGCTTATGTTTGGGTGGGTGGGTGGAATTAAATCCGGAACTTCACCCAATCTAAGACTCAGAGGCCAAGGAGTTTCCGAACTCTGAAGTTTGGATTCTTGGATATTGTCCAGTGAATCTAGCCCGTTGCCTGATTCTAAGTTCAGGTCTTGAATTACATCCTCCCCTCCGCGGGTATCCGGCTTGGAGGGATCGGGAATCCGGACATAGCTAGTCCTTAAGATAGATGAAGAGTCGCCGCACTGTGCCTCTACCAAGGCGGCGATGCGATCCAAGAGCTCGTTTACGGAAGAGAGCTCCATTGGATCTAACTGCTCGACGAGTTCCGAGCTGACGTGAAGATTGCTTTTGATGACCCGAGAGGTCACCGTCGGTGCAATGGCCGAACAAGCGGTCATGAGAAAACCGCCTAGCCAGAGAGTTTGGCCGACAACCAAGGCTCCCTTAGTAACGGCGCCGTCTTTAAAGACGGGAAGAGGCATCCTTCCTGATTGCGACGGCACAGAGGAACTCTCAATGAAAGCACCAATGTCGGTGTCAAAACCGGCGGATCTCGGGTAGGGGGTCCCGAACTGTGCGTCTAGGCCGGATGGTAACAGGAGGCAAGGAACACGATGTTTTACCCAGGTTCGGGCCCTCTTGATGGAGGTAAAACCCTACGTCCTGCTTGATTAATATTGATGATATGGGTAGTACAAGAGTAGATCTACCACGAGATCAAGGAGGCTAAACCCTAGAAGCTAGCCTATGGTATGATTGTTGTATGATGAAGTTGTCCTACGGACTAAAACCCTCCAGTTTATATAGACACCGGAGAGGGTTAGGGTTACACCAAGTCGGTTACAATGGTAGGAGATCTTGAATATCCACATCGCCAAGCTTGCCTTCCACGCCAAGGAAAGTCCCATCCGGACATGGTACGAAGTCTTCAATCTTGTATCTTCATAGTCCTGGAGTCCGGCTGAAGGTATAGTCCGGCTACCCGGACACCCCCTAATCCAGGACTCCCTCAGGGACCATGAGGTCCTCGAACATGGCCCAGGTCTTGATCTTTCTCAGGGGGACGTCAACGATTTGGTTGGGGGAGGCGGAGAATGCAGCAGACGGGGACGGAGTAGTCGGCTTCAACATGGAGGAAGGCACGCATCATCGTGAAGTCGCCGGCGTTAAAGCAGCCCTGGTCGACGCAACAAAGCACCCCAAAGTGGCCGAACACAAAGTTCGCCCCTTGTGGATGCCACAGCTCGAGCGGGAAGTTCTTCGCCTTGATCTCGATCAGGCGGTCATAGCGGGTGGTGGCGCGGTTGCCCGTCTCCTCTAGACGGAGAAGGGAGACCTCTACGCCGGCGAACTTGGCCGGGAAGTGAGCCATGGCAGCCTCCCGGTTGGCGTGAAGTCGAAGACGAGGAGAGCTGAGCACCCCGTTGCAGCCGCGTAGTGGAACGTCGGGTTGTCGGAGAAGTGCTCCACCGCCAAGAGGATGAAGTCGTAGGGCTCGAGGACGATGGAGTCGAGGTGGGCGAAGCAGAAGCGGCCGGCGTCGTGGATGAGGCCGGACGGGACGAAGATGTCCGGGTAGGTGGAGTGGGCGCGGCGGGGCGACGAGGCTGAGGACGAAAGGGAGGACGCAGGGCGCGTAGAGATACGGACCGCGGACGCAGCGTCCTCCGACAGCTCCCCATCAGGACGCGGCGACGCGCGGTGGGATAGTGGGGCGGAGTTCCCGTTAGAGGAAGCCTGTCGCACCAGGCGCGACGCAGAAACAAGGGGCTCGTTGAGGACGATGTGGCGTGAGCCGATCCACAACACGGGGGAAGCAGGGTTGGTGTCGTCGGAAGCAGCAAGACGAGGTGGGGAGGCCATGGCTGGGCGGTGGGCGAGCAGGCAGAAGCGCTGGAGGGCTAGGGGGAAGTTAGACAAGCACTCAAATCTATGGTGACCCGAGCAGCCACAGCGAGAGCAGCGCACCGGGTCTCTACACGAGTAGATGAGGTGGTCGCGGGCAAGGCAGTGAAAGTAGAGAGGCTTGGAGCGGATGAAGGGTGGGAAGGCAAGGGGGCGAAGAAATATGCCGCTTCCCGCAGAGCTATCGCTGGTCCGGTCGAGACCGCGAGCAGGCTTGGGTGCCATTTTTTTAGGGGAAAGGAGGACATCACGGTATGAGAGCGAGGGGACGGTAGCAGCGGCGATGGAATTGTGGTTGGCAACCGGGAGCAGGGCAGTGAGGCGAGCGACGCGGGGCGGCGAGCTGATGAGAGGCCTGGGCGGTGTAGCTAAGTAGGGTGTTCTGGCAGAGGGGCGCGGTTCATCGCGATGGAGTCGTGGACAGCTTGAGCATAGGGTGTGGCTACGTGCATCGAGTCCATGCAAGGGAGAGCAGCAGGTAGGTTTGCCATTAATGCCGGGGAAGGGGGAGGACGGAGAGGCTCGTCAGCAGGTTGCATGCAGGGGGTGAGTGGTCACGTGAGAGGCAAGGGCGAGGGCGCATGGAAGGGTGTGGATGCGATTGGACAGGACGGGGGAGGTGCATGCAAGACCGCGGGCGTGCTCATCTTGGCTAGAGACGGAGGGGGAGTAAACAATTGGACCAGCGATAGACTGCGTGGAGGAGGGGGCGGTAGGGGCATGCCCAGGATTGATCAAAGGCGAGCGCCACGCTCGACGTGGGGGGGCATGGGCAGATTTCGTGGCGGCCAAGTCCCTCGAGAGGGTGGATTCAAAATTTGAAAACCTGGCAACTTTTGCCACTTGAAGAGAGGTCGAGAGCACAAGGCCAACGCCCGGGCAAGAGACAGGCGAACAAGAGACGATCTCATTTCTAACATCCTCCAACGAGACAAGCGTAAGGAACATGTTATGCTGGTAAAACATGACAACAAAGCGTGGACTACCTGAGAACATGTGGTCTAAAGCGCATTTAACTAGGCGTGCACTAGGCTTTGTGTCGGTGTCAAAACCGGCGGATCTCGGGTAGGGGGTCCCGAACTGTGTGTCTAAGGCGGATGATAACAGGAGGCAGGGGACACGATATTTTACCCAGGTTCGGGCCCTCTTGATGGAGGTAAAACCCTACGTCCTGCTTGATTATTCTTGATAATATGAGTAGTACAAGAGTAGATCTACCACGAGATCGGAGAGGCTAAACCCTAGAAGCTAGCCTATGGTATGATTTTATGTTGTCCTACGGACTAAAACCCTCCGGTTTATATAGACGCCGAAGAAGGTTAGGGTTACACAAGGTCGGTTACAAAGGAGGAGATATGCATATCCGTATTGCCTAGCTTGCCTTCCATGCCAAGTAGAGTCCCATCCGGACATGGGACAAAGTCTTCAATCTTGTATCTTCATAATCCAACAGTCCGGCCAAAGGATATAGTCTGGCTGTCCGGAGACCCCCTAATCCAGGACTCCCTCAGTAGCCCCTGAACCAGGCTTCAATGACGATGAGTCCGGCGCGCAGTGTTGTCTTCGGCATTGCAAGGCGGGTTCCTCCTCCGAATACACCACGGAAGAATTTGAATACAAGGATGGTGTCCGACCCTACAAAATAAGTTCCACATACCACCATAGAGAGAATAATATTACCACAAATCTAATTTGCTGACACGTTTTGGTAGCATGACATCACGCCATGGCCCGGTAATTATTTGAACAGTTTTTCTTTAACCAGCCCCGCACATATCGCGAGGTAGTTTCTTGACATGTCTTCTCAAAGCAGAGATCGTGTTCCCTTTATTACGGGATTCTCATTAATACGGACGTGGGTAACCCAACCGTGCCTAGGACTCCTAGATCTTAGGCAAGTCCCAAACGGCCACGAGGAGGACGCTTGATATTCACCCTCTTTATAAAGGGACAAGGCTTTTACTTTTTTCCCTCCCGTGCTCAATTGAATCCTTCCCCCGCCTCGATTTCTAACAACCAAAGCCCAGGTCAGGTGCTTCGGACCTTCAATCATCTCTAGATCCAGTCTTCAAGGTCGGTGGATGCCTTCCTCCGTCACGGAGGAGGATATCAAGAAGTTGAGGGAGGCCGGATATCTGACCGCCGAAATTTCGCATAGGCTGCCCACCCGAGGGCAGGTCGTCCCTACTCCCTAACCCAATGAGAGTGTTGTGTTTGTCTCCCACTTCCTACGAGGACTAGGCCTCACTCTGGATCCCTTTGTTAGGGGTCTTATGTTCTATTACGGGCTGAATTTTCACGATCTGGCCCCGGATTCCCTTCTTCACATCTCGTCATTTATTGTCGTTTGTGAGGCCTTCCTCCGCATTACCCCTCACTTCGGCCTGTGGCTCAAGACCTTCGATGTGAAGCCGAAGATGGTCGAGGGGCAGTACGCAGCATGCAGAGGTGCTTTAATAAGCAAAATTGATGATGCTCCATGGCCAAAGGGTTCCTTTCCAGAGGTGTCCGAATTGTGGCAACGGGAGTGGTTCTACGTCACAGCTCCCCGAAGTGCCAAGTGGGTAGCTGCCCCCACCTTTCACTCGGGCCCTCCACCACAACTGATGTCATGGATCAGCAAGGGGCTGAGCTGGGGTCCAGCCAAGGACGTGCCAATACTGCAGAGCCGTATCCGAGATCTCTTCGAGGGAGATTTCGGTCTGGTTATGGTAATGCAAGTTATGCTGGTTCGTCGAGTCCAACCTTGCAAATGACGGCCCCTCCGCATGTGGGAATTCAACCCGGAAGGACCGCGCACTATTCAGAATTTCCTCGGCCTAACGCAAGAGGACATGTACAAATCGTTCTTCAGACCCCAAATAGAGTGTCCGGACACTACCGAGGACGTGGGCCTGAGCTGCAACCGCCCCGCTGCCCAAGTAAGTAATCCCATGGCCGAACACACTATCCTTTTATTTATCATGACATCATTCTGAAGAATCGCTCTTTGACCAGGACTGGATAACAAAGGCGAAGATGATCCGGTGTTCGGCCCCCCTTCCTGAAGGCTTGGACAATCCGGTGCTGGAAAAGATGCTTGAGCCAACACCTTGTCTGGTGCCCTCCAAGGAAGACGAAGGGGGGAATAAAGAGGGCGAAAGCGGGCCTCCATCGCTACCTATTCCAATCGAGGGAATGAGCGCCTCCGCGAGGGAGGATAACCAAGGGGAAGAATCTGACATTCTCTCTCCCCGGGGAAGGAAGAGGACTACCTTTGAAGATCCGGAAACTAAGGTTTCCAAACGGGAGAATAAATCTCTGCCAGAGGGTCCTGCCTCAGAGGGTATTCTTGCCGCATAATGTCCGCGCGGGGATCAGCCCTCTACCGAGCTGTAAGTAATCAAAAAGTACTTAATAGTGAAGATATCTTGCTCTACTTCTGAGGAAAATAACTGAAGTATTTATCTTGCAGTTCGGATCTTAGCCCTTCTCAGCAGAGCTCGTCTTCGGGGGATCTTCTTCCGGAGATGATGGAGAGCGAAACGCCTCCCCCTGCCACACCGCCTCACAAAGCGGGCGACCCCGAGGTGTCGTCGCAGAGGGTTTCTCCGGATCCGGCAAGGCCAGAAGGTAATCTCATGGCCACCCGAAGTCCTCATCATCCGGCTCTCGAAGAGAGTCATCAAAAGAGTCCGGCACCATTTGGTGTGCGGTCGGACATACGGAGGGATCTGCTGGCGCAAGCGGCTATCTCAAAAGAGCACTGCACCTTGATGGGTACAGTGATTGAAAGGATTACGTCCGCCGAAAGCAGGTTGCATGAAGCTTTTATGAGTCTACTGACAGGTTTTGAGGTACGTGAAATGATGTACATTTTTGACGGTACCGCAGATTTTTAAATGTGCCCTGTGTAATAGTAGCCCCTGAGACTCTGGTTGTCGTCGAAAACGGTGGCAAACAGAGGATCATAGTCCCAGGTAATAACCAGACTGCCTTTATGTGCAGGTGGTGGAGGCTCTGGTGGCTAGCCGGACTCATGGGTATGCCGAACTAAAGCGGCAGCTGGATGCGGCAGATGCCAACATCGTGCTTGTCAACAAGCGGCTTGACGAGGCGCAAGGTCAGTGATTTTTCTGGCGATTGTCACATAATAAGAGCGGCCTGATGCCAGTATCTTTAATATGTTTGTGACTGCAGATGGAGCGGCCACCGTGGAGACCCTTCGGGCGGAGCTTGCCCGAGCCAAGGAGCAAGCAAAGAGTAGAAATGCGGCCGCTTTACAGGCGGCCGAAGAGTTAAGGGCCAAACATGCCGCACATTGCGAGAGCAAAGAAAAAATTGCCAAGATGGCCGTGGAGTTAAAAGATGTTGCTGACCGTTACCGGCTTCTTGAAGAGGAAAACCGGGCGAAGGCGACGGATCTGGAGAAGGCCCGGGTGGCTGCCAAGGAAGCCCGCTCCAAAATTAGAGCAACGAAGGAGGAGCTGAATCAAGCTGCAGATATCGTGTCTGGGAAGCCCTTCTTGTTGCGGACTAAGTTCGGAGATCCGAAATATGCTCTTCTGGACCGACTATGGAGTTCTATGGACGCGTACATGGATTTGGCTGCCAGCGCTGCTGATGCCGCCGAGTACTTCAAGGATCAGAAAGGTCCTGAAGTGGAGAAGCTGTTCTGGTCACAGTTTCATGCTCCACTCCATCCGCTGCTGCTGAATGAGCGATTGACCAGTTGGGCCGAGCTCCATAAATTATCCGGACTGGCCATGAGGTCCGTTGTGGATCATTTGTGGCCAGGAGGGCCAAGGCCGAATAGCTACTTTAGCTTAGTGCAACAATTCCTTGGCGCTGTGTCACGCATCTATGCTGTAAAGAGGTCTACGTGCATACAAGGCTCGCGGATGGCCCTTGCCCGTGTCAAAACATACTGGGCGGAGATGGATGCCACCACTGTTGCGGCACAGGGTTCGGCCATAGGCCGAGTGGCTGCCAAGCACTACTTTGAAGAAGTTCTTGAAGGCGCTCGTTCGATAGAGGCTCAGTGCTCAAGAATATTATGTTTGAGCGACATGTATTCCCATTGTAAAAACAATGTTTTATTGAATTTATCAAGGCTGTATTTATACTTCTGCCCGAAAGTACTATGATGCCTCTTGTGTGGCCGTTTATGTATATATGTATATAACCTAAAAGATTGCAGTCGCCGGCTTCAGCCCCCACGCATATAATGCGGGGGTGTTCGCAGAAGACACATGTTCACACTTGATCCAACGTCTTGGTCCATTAAGGAGGTGGTAGCGCGG
Organism: Triticum dicoccoides; assembly: GCF_002162155.2. Classification (NCBI taxonomy): domain Eukaryota; kingdom Viridiplantae; phylum Streptophyta; class Magnoliopsida; order Poales; family Poaceae; genus Triticum; species Triticum dicoccoides. The sequence goes on along the minus strand of NC_041392.1, from coordinate 253,095,427 downwards.
CGAACTAGGCAACCAGACTATAATGTTTTAACACTTTCACTTAGCCAAAGGAGTTTGACAGTGGGGCTACTATATAGCCCCTGGTGGCTCCGCACTCATCCGAATTTGGGGTGCGTATATGCCTGGCCGGGAAACGGCCCTTCGTTAAAGCGGAGGAATCCCGAAGATTCCGCTAGGTCATCGAGTGGTTGACCAGTCTCACGCTATATCATGACAGTCGGTTTTCGGCTTTCTCTACTGAGGTGCTCGTCCGGATGAACCAGGGCACAATCGCAGTAGTTCTCCTGGTGCCGCCTTAGCCGATAGAGCGGAACATGAGGCAGCAAAACACAGGAGTCGGGCAAACCCAACATTTGACCAAAGACATGATTCAGAGCTGATGCATATAAGGCCGAACTCGCGACGCCGAACACTCCCTAAGGTATTCGGTCTTTATGGTGGAAACTGGGCTTAAGCAGTGCAATATTCTGACGTGGCCACATGCTAATACGTCAGCATCCTTCTCAACTGTACTGAGAATCCAGGGGATGTGTATCAACAAGAGACAGTAAAAAAGGTTTATGCAGGGTCTTAATCTAAAAAGAATCCTTGGAACAGGTCCCTGCTGCACGTCTGCGCCTGTGTCTCCATTGTCCCGTATCCTAGACGGGTGTAGCACGATGGTCATCTATAAAAGAGAGGAACTTAGTTGAAAAGTTGTCGTGCAAAAGGTAAGTTATACTAAATAAACAATATATAGTTCAAAATGAGTAAAGTTGAGCCTGATTGCCACTTGTGCGCGCGCGTTGAGCCCCTTGTATTGTAATAGGGGTATAGCCATCAAACCTGTATCAATTACATATAGTTGCACCGGACTCGTCCAACCGTGTCCGTGGTCCTAACGACCTGTCAGATGCTTTAGTTGGTGAGGCCGTTTAGTGTGCGGCTGCCAACGCAGTCGCGCGGTCTTCCACGCGCAAGGAGCGCTCAATATTTCCATTTACTTTAATAATGCCACGTGTACCGGGCATTTTAAGCATGAGGGAAGCGTAATGCGGTATTGCGTTAAAGCGAGCGAAAGCTTCACGTCCGAGTAGTGCTTGATAGCCACTTTAGAACGGAGCGACGTGGAAGGTTAAATTTTCACTGTGGAAGTTATCGGGGAAGCCGAATATAACCTCGAGTAGTAGGGAGCCCGTGCAATGGGATTCTGGGCCTGGCGTTACTCCTTTAAAGGTAGTATTGCTATGGCCAATTTTTGTTGGGTCCATCCCCATTTTGTGGACTGCGTCGTGATATATCAGGTTTAAACTACTGCCCCCCGTCCATCAGGACTCGTGTGAAGTGGTATCCGTCAATTATCAGGTCTAACACCAAGGCAGACCATCCTGCACGCCAGATACTTGCCGAGTGATCCCGATGGTCGAAGGCGATCGGTTGGGATGACCAGTGGCAGAACTCCGCTGTGATAGGCCCTGGGACATGTGTCTCTAGGAGTGCCGCTTTGTTTGTCCCCTTTGTCACGTGTAACATGTTTATTGTTTTAACTTCTGGTGGGAATTTCTTTTGTTCTGTCACATCCCTAGCTGCTGGTAGTGCTCTAGGCTAGCTTCATGTGTGCATCATGTCTATATTTTCGAAACTTGAACTGAGGAATTTTGGAAGCCTCAAAAACTTAAATAAAAGAGGGGCAAAACCCCTAGAAATCTCATTCATTGCTCCAAAATGCTCTTCTTAAATGTTTGATAATTTTTGGTAAGGGTTCTGGTCCCAACCAAAATATTGAACATTTTTAAGGAATTATTTTTGGGACTTTGGATTTAATTCATTAGCTATTTGAATTTGAGTTATATTCATATAATTAGAATATAATTTCAAATACCCCTGAAATATTTTATAAGCTTTTGGAAAAGTCCATCTAGCAATATAAAATATTCAGAGGAGTTTTTGGCATTGTTTGAATTATTTTAAATTCAAAACAGTGGCAAAATAAATTAAATAAAACAAAACAAAACAGAACAGAAATAAATAGAAAGGGAGAGAAGGCCACCTGGGCCACCTACCTGGCGCCACTTACATGGCCCAGCTCCCCCAACGGCCCAGCCCACCGCCGCCCCCCTCCCCTGTCGTCTTCCTCCCTGCCAGGAGGACGGACACCGCGACGCCGCCGCGCGCGCCACCTCCACCCTGCTCGGCCACCTCCTGCTTCCCCCGGTCTCCCTAGCGACGCCACGACGACGCCTCGTGTCCCCTCGCTCCTCTTCCTCCCTCGCTGCTCCCTCTCTCTTCCCCGAACACTCTCCCCCTCCTCTGTTCTCCTCACCCGAACGGAGCCGCCGCCACCGACGAGAGCCACCGTGGCTACCGGCCACCCCACGGCTCACCGACGCCCCAGGAAGCTCCGCCGGTCCTCCCTCTACCTCCTCAACGAGCCACGAGGCCCCGGACGTGCCGCAACACCGCTCTCGATGTCTTCTTCAACCTCGGGACCGCCGGCCATCTTCGTCAAATTTGTCGGCTCCGGACCGCCCCCGACCTTGCCGAGCGTCCCCTCGTCATCGCCGTGAGCCACTGACCTTCTCCCCTAACTCAGCATGCTCTCCTTCGTGCCGTAGCGCTGTTCCCCACGAGCTCCGAAGCCACCGTCCGCCATTGCTGCTGCACGCATAGCCTCCATGCTCCCCTGGCCTCACTGAGCTGCTCTTAGTGCTCCCCATGTCTAGCAGGTGCTGCCCAGCCTCTCCATTTGCTCACTGATGCACCGTAGCGACGCGCCCGAGCACCACCGAACACCATCGCCGCCAAAGCTCGTCGCCGACATGAGTTCCGGCGACCCCACGACCTCCCACTTGGTCCTCTGGATGCGCGAGAGCAAGGGCCATCCCCTGGTGCCCTCAGCGCGCCAAACTGACGCCTCTAGCGCAAGTCCGGCGTGCCCCCGCCGTGTTCTGTGGTCGCCGTCGGCTGGTCTCCGGCGTGCTGACGTGGCGTCGTCGTTAGGGGCTAATGACCCTGCTAATTAACCCTGTGACACTGACAGCGGGGCCCCACCTGCTAATTAATCATAGATTAGTTTCTGTTTAGTTTTTAACTAATCCTAGTGGCCCCACGCGTCAGCTTTGACTAAGCTGACGTGGCTGTTGACTGGGCCCACATGTCAGCGACACTAATCAGCCCCAGTCACTGACCAGTGGACCCCACTGGTCAGGTTTGACCTGAACCCGCCCTGTTGACCTGATGACGTCAAGGTGATGTCATGCTGACGCATTAAATGATTTTCTGGATTTAAAATAAATCAGAAAATCCAGAAAATGGTATAAACTTCTAAAATTCATAGAAATTCAATCGTAACTCCAAATTAAATAAATTATATATGAAAAATTATCAGAAAAATTCAAGGAATCCATCTGTACCATTTTCATGCATGTTAGAACAACTTATAGCTGCTGTTTAGCACAAATCAATTAAATGGCATTTGAATAATCACATATGGAGTTTGAATTTGAATCTTGTATTCAAACCAACTTCATTTAATCTGTTGCTAGTTGCATTAGCCCAAAACACCTTCATTTTGCCATGTCATGATCATGCATCATATTGTGCATTGCATTGATTGTGTTCCCTTCTGTGTTGCCGGTATTTGTCCCCTCTCGATAGACGTGTACCGATGATGTGATCGTTGACACTGATGAAGACTCAATGTTATCTTCAGAAGTGCCAGGCAAGCAAAACCCCCTTGTTCATTCCGATAAAATCCCACTCTCTCGCTCCTGCTCTCTTTTACTGCATTAGGACAACAACGACATATTTGATACTTGCTGCGGTAGCTGAACCCTTTATCCTTTGCATGACCTGTCATTGCCACAGTAAATAGATGAAACCCACTAGCATGAGTAGGAGTTGTTTGAGCCCTGATGTGCCTACTCATTCATGCTTGTTTGTCATGCCTGCTACTGCTTAGAGTTGAGTCAGGTCTGATTCATCGGGGATGAATCAGAGGCGTGTGAACATGTCCTACTGTGTGTGAGGTAAGTGTGTGAACACGATTTGGTAAAGGTAGCGGTGAGAGGCCATGTAGGAGTACATGGTGGGTTGTCTCATTGCAGCCGTCCTCAGGAACTGAGTTCTGTGTTTGTGATCCATGACCAGTTACTACCACACATTGGGTTCCGGTAACTCGACCCCTCTCGACTTATTAATCAACATGATCTCTGTCCAGGAGTTGCAACTAGTTTCTGGTGTTTGTAGGTAGTGTTAGTAGTCTACCAAGTGGCACCCGGTACAGGTGGGCTTGAGACAGACTAGGCACAGTGGCCCGGTGTACCAAGTGGCACCCGGTTGGTGGGCTTGGGAACCCTGCACACATCGTTTGGGGCCGTAAGCGACACCCCGGCCGGATCTCCTTGCGGATGGAACCCGAATAGGCGATAAACCTGGACCAGAGACTTGTTCGGTTAGTCAGGTCGTGGCCGACTCCCTCGCCCGGCTTCCGCTTGAAGGTTGCCGAGGTACATGACGTGTACAGGGCGGTAAGTGGCGAGAGCGTGTGTGAAGAAGTACACCCCTGCAGGGTTATCATCATCTATTCGAATAGTCGGATTCCTCGGATATGGAAACTTGGACCCCTTGTACAGTTCATAGACAAGTGAAAGTGGATACTCTAAAACACGCAAGATAAGCGTGAGTGCTATGGATGGCGTTCTCGTAGGGAGACGGGAGCGGATCCATGGTGGTGTATTGGTTGGTGAATATGTGGACTCGTGTGCGCCACTTCAAAAGAGTTACTTGCAGTCGTAGTTCAGGATAGCCACCGAGTCAAAGCTGGCTTGCTGCAGTCAAACCCCTCCACCCCCTTGTTGATAATGATGCATATGTAGATAGATCTGATGTAAGTCTTGATGGGTACATTTGTACTCACGTTTGCCTATTTTATGTTTTGCAGAGAGACTTCAGTCTCACTAGTAGTTCCGCGTGGACTTCGACGTTTAGCTTGTTACCTCAGCTACGATCTTGTGCCCTCGGCAGGATCTGGTAGATAGTCAGGCTTCTCAGCCTTTTTCATTTATAGATGTCTGTACTCAGACATGATAGCTTCCGCTTGTGCTTGATTTGTATGCTCTGAGTGTTGGGTCATGAGACCCATGTTTGTAATATCTCGCTCCTCGGAGCCTAATAAATAATTACTTGAGTTGTAGAGTCATGTTGTGATGCCATGTTGTATCTGCACATATCGAGCATATTGTGTGTATGTTGTTGAAATGCTTGGTATGTGTGGGATCTGACTATCTAGTTGTTTATCCCTAGTAGCCTCTCTTACCGGGAAATGTCTCCTAGTGTTTCCACTGAGCCATGGTAGCTTGCTACTGCTCCGGAACACTTAGGCTGGCCGACATGTGTCCTTCTTCGTTCATGTGTCTGTCCCTTCGGGGAAATGTCACGCGATGAATACCGGAATCCTGTTAGCCCGCTACAGCCCGGTTCACCGGAGTCCTGCTAGCCTAGTGCTACAGCCTGGATTCACTCGCTGATGACCGACACGTTCGATGCTGGGTCATGGATGCCTGTCCCTGTAAGTCTGTGCCACTTTGGGTTTACGACTAGCCATGTCAGCCCGGGCTCCTTATCATATGGATGCTAGCGACACTGTCATATACGTGTGCCAAAAGGCGCAAACGGTCCCGGGCAAAGGTAAGGCGACACCCGTGGGAATACCGTGCGTGAGGCCGCAAAGTGATATGAGGTGTTACATGCTAGATCGATGTGGCATTGAGTCGGGGTCCTGACATGTTCCCCAGTGCTTTGCTTGCGAGGCTCATCCTCGTCTTCGCTTGGTGTATCCTGCCCCTTGTGTTCGGCGTTGAGCTTGCCGGACTACTTGAAGACCCAACATTCTCTATGGGTATGGTTTGCAGGTTTATCGGGGGTGCTGTGGATCTGACATATTTTATCCAGAATCTTGTTTAGGCTGGACTGTTCGTCTCTGTTGCCTTTGGAGGGCAGCTTTTGCTGACCTGGCCGAGAGCTTCTGAATCCGGCGTTTACCGCTATGCTCTTCGGGTTGTCTTCTTTATTCCGGCGCTTGTTTTTGCTGCGCCGTGGTTTCCCGTTTTCGTCCCTGACTTCGGATGTACTTGGGTCGCTGGTGCCGCATCGGGCTAACCAGCTATCCTCGCCCGCACAAAAGCGGGTCATGAGGCTTGTTAATGCGGCCATTCTTCTCGGCTTTTCTTGGCCGAGGTGTCTGGCGAGCCATTCGTCTCGAACGCTATGCTTGAAAGCTGCTAAGGCTTCAGCTCCGGACAGTCGACTATTTGGTTCTTTTTAGTGAGGAACCTGTTCCAAAGCTTTCGGGCTGACTCTCCGGGCTGTTGAGTTATATGACTTAAATCGTCTGCATCCGGTGGTCGGACATAGGTCCCTTGAAAATTTGCCCGAAAAGCGTCTTCAAGCTCTTCCCAACTTCCAATGGAGTTTTCGGGGAGGCTTTTAAGCCAGTGCCGAGCTGGCCCTTTGAGCTTGAGGGGTAAGTACTTGATGGCATGGAGATCGTCTCCTCGAGCCATGTGGATATGGAGGATGTAGTCCTCAATCCAGACCCCAGGGTCTGTCGTTCCGTCGTACGCCTCTATGTTTACGGGTTTGAATCCCTCTAGAAATTCATGGTCCAGCACCTCATCGGTGAAACATAGGGGATGTGCGGCACCCCTGTATTTGGGTGTACCGTGATGTTTGGATGTTTTTTTGTGTTGCATTGCGTACTGGAGCGCGCTTGCGTGGCCCGTATATGGATCTGGTTGCACCGTCCTTTTGATGCGAGCCCTCGTGTGGATCGAGTACTGGCTTATGTGTGGCGTCGTTTGCCGCTCTATGTTGGCCACGAGGTCGTCTGTCCAACCAGATGGACATTTTGTTTTTCAATTGCGGGGGATCTAAGGCCTCCTCATCGAATTCAGGTAGCAACTTTCGCTTCGGGTAGCTCTTGGTGTGGCGATTACCGCCTTACTTCGCTGCAGTGTTGAGTACTTCACTCCATCTGATTCTGAGTGTGTCTTGTGCAGCCCTGAGCCTTTGCTTCTGCTTTTTCAGACTCCTCGCAGTGGCAACAAGCCTTTGATGGGCATTCTGTTGCTCCGGGCACCTGTCCGGTGTGATGTCGTCCGGACTGTTATCTTCGACGGAGTCGGGTTGTTTGGTTTGATTCTCCGTGTTGTCATGGTCGGGCGATGGTTCACCCTGATCTAACGCTGGGTCTATATGATCGTTGTTTCTGCCGAGGCGGGATTTGGAGCGGCGCTTACGCCGCCGCTTTGACTGCTTCTCGAGGGAACAACCCTTCGCTGCATCCTTCCGCTCTTCGTCGTTGTTTTCTTTCGGTGTGTCCACTATGTATACATCATATGATGAAGTGGGCGTCCAGTGCCCTGTGGGAAGTGGTTCCTATTCATCTCTTGCATCGTCGTCCATACCGTCGATGTCTTCGGAGTCGAAGTCGAGCATGTCGGTCAACTCATCGACAGTGGCTACTAAGTGGGTGGTGGGTGGGCGGCGAATTTCTTCGTCATCCGCATCCCAATCCTGCCGGACATAGTTCGGCCAGGACTCTCCTGGCAGGGAGAGAGACCTTAATGAGCTCAGTATGTCGCCGAAGGGCGAGTGCTGAAAGATATCCGCGGAGGTGAACTCCATGATCGGCGCCCAGTTGGATCCGATAGGCACGGGCGCAGGCGGTTCGGAGTCCGTGGCCGGGGAAGAATCCGGCAGTTCGATGTCACGGCTCTCGTGAAGGGTAAGGTTGATATTCGTCTCGATCACCGATGAGCGTGCGGCCTCCGTGGCGGGGTCTATCCACCCGTCCATGGATGGCGCAATTGGCTCCGAATTGAGGGTCGGAGCGATTGCCTGAACACTGTCTGATGGTAGAGCTAAATCATGCTCATCGTGACCGTGCGACGCTCTTGGCAGAGGCTCGAATCCGTCGAAGATCGAGTCTCCGCGAATGTCGGTCGTGTAGTTTAAGCTTCCAAACCTGACCTGGTGGCCAGGGGCGTAACTCTCGATCTGCTCCAGATGGCCAAGCGAGTTGGACCGCAGTGCGAAGCCGCCGAATACAAAGATCTGTCCGGGGAGAAAAGTCTCACCCTGGACTGCATCGCTATCGATGATCGAAGGAGCCATCGAGCCTAACGGCGACGACACAAAGGAACTCTCAATGAAAGCACCAATGTCGGTGTCAAAACCGGTGGATCTCGGGTAGGGGGTCCCGAACTGTGCATCTAAGGCGGATGGTAACAGGAGGCAGGGGACATGATGTTTTACCCAGATTCGGGCCTTCTTGATGGAGGTAAAACCCTACGTCCTACTTGATTATTCTTGATAATATGAGTAGTACAAGAGTAGATCTACCACGAGATCGGAGAGGCTAAACCCTAGAAGCTAGCCTATGGTATGGTTGTATGTTGTCCTATGGACTAAAACCCTCCGGTTTATATAGACACCGGAGGAGCTTAGGGTTACACGAGGTCGGTTACAAAGGAGGAGATATGCATATCCGTATTGCCTAGCTTGCCTTCCACACCAAGTAGAGTCTCATCCGGACACGGGACAAAGTCTTCAATCTTATATCTTCATAGTCCAACAGTCCGGCCAAAGGATATAGTCCGGCTATCCGGAGACCCCCTAATCCAGGACTCCCTTAGTTTGCTACTACTGAAAAGAAGCTAATCCAAAGAAGAGAGTGTCTTTGAGGATCGGGTAGTGAAGCTGGGAGAGGAACTAAGTCTAGTTTGAACTTGATGCGGAGGAAGGATCGATACTTAGACCCATGACGTAATTGAGTAACCTTAACTGAAGATCGAGACAAACCTGACTTGGCTCGAGGCTGAGGATGGCTAACCCCAGCAGGCGAGGGCCCAACAGTCGGCCGACAGGCTGCCGGTGCCGACGATGGGATGGAGAAGCGGATGTCGATACCCGGCCGCTGCAGGTCGCCGAAGGAGACAGCGAGGTCAGCGACCTCACGGTTGGCGACGAGACACTCGAACTCGTCGTCAACAGTGGCCATGGAGAGGAAGTGCGCGGGATCATCCCCAAATAAGCAGCCGAGGATGAGATCACAGAGCTGTGCCGAGACCGGCAGCGGAAACTGGAGCACGAAGACCATCAATCGATAGGCCGGAGTAGCTCCCATGTCCGGCGCAGAGATGAAAGACTTTAGTCTGGCCCAGGCGGCATTAGCAAACTTGAGGCCAGCGCTGTGATGCAGGAGAAGCGGGTCGGACAATGGTTTGCAAGAGCTGACCAGGCCGTCAGCCGCCGGAAGGCAAGGCACTCACGAGGGTAGCGAAAAGTGGAAAGAGAAGAGCCGCCGGTGGATAGGAAGGAGACGCAACAGCCGAGCAGCAATGGATTCGTCAGAAACTGAGAAGAGAAATGTTTGATTATGGAGAAGGCGAACATTGGACAAGAGAGCGTTTCCACTGAGGAAAGCCTGCAAGAGAGAGCCTGCGAGCAGGTCATCGAACCAGAGCTTGTTGGAGGAGATGCAAAGGCAGATGCCGCAAGATCTCGGCGAGGCGAGGGTGTCGGGGCAGCAGTCCAGAGTGTTGGAGATATGCCCTAGAGGCAATCATGTGTGATGATATTTCCTATGTGTTTATGAATAAAGATAGTCCTTGGACATTATCAATGATGTGTATCGGCAAGTACGTGACTTGTTTGTGGGACTATGCATTGTATGATGACTGTCCTAAAAGGCCCATAGTCGAAAGGGCTATGTGGACGCGCAGCCAACTAGACTAGCATATGACACAGTCGATGGCTTGGTCTCACTAGCCATGGAGCATTGGATGCTAACCGGATAATATACACTTGGAAGGATCTGGTCGGATTCAACGTAGTCGGATCCGAGTCGAGATAAGGTCCAAGTCGGATAGACCCAACTATGAGACGCAGCGATATGTCATCTGTGAGTCTTTAGTACAACATATGTTCTATGTCCTAAGACCTGAGCTAACGCATGTACTCGGGATGTTGACAGGCTTGCTTTGGGCCGACCAAACGCTACTCCGTGACTGGGTAGTTATAAAGGTAGGTTTCGGATTTGTCCAGAACCATGCTGCGAGACATGGTCGAGCAAGATGGGATTTGCCCCTTCGACCAGGAGAGATATACTCTGGGCCCCTCGTGTGATCCGGCCAGGATAAGCATGGCCATGCGACAAGGATTATGAGATAATCCGGTTTGTGGTCGGCATCACTGGAACGAGAAAGAGGTCGGGCTAGCACAAGGATGACAGACTCGCCTTGAGCTCGACAACATATATCGTGTGGCAAAAGGAATGGAAGTGTGATGTACATGTTCGCTAACCAGCTTCATAGTCTGCTTGGTGTTCAGCATGCCTTGCTAGAGGCCGCTACCAACTGTCCAGTTCGGAGGTGATCCGAACTACGACCAAGCCGACTTGAACCTAAGGGGTCGCGCGCTTAAGGGAAGGAACCTACGAGGTCGGATCCGAGGATCGGATGTGATCCGAACTGTATTCGGATTGTGGCCGAGTAGACTTATGGGCTTTAGGTCCGTGCGAGGCCCAAGTGTTGAGCCCGCGACGGACGCCTATATATAGTGGAGGTGCCGCACACTCATGCGGTTGATCGCTTCAGCGCTGTCACTAGGGTTTGCATGTGTTGTGAATAGACACCTCCACTCACCGCCGGTTGTGTGATCGGACCTAGCAGTCCGCCGCACGACATTCCTCCTGCACGCGCGGATACCGTTAGAGGCGGTGCACTTGCGCCGCTCCGGCGAACCTGTATGTGGGAACCAACCACCGGTTGTACGAGGGAGATCGGACAAAGAGGAGACGATCCATGCGGACGCGCTGCCCCAACTCTTCTTCCGCTGCACGACACTGCGCGTCTAGTGGTAACGAACTGTGATCCATCTCCCGTAGCATGTTCTTGGTTGTTCTGCACGTAGGAAATTGTAATTTGCAGTCGACGCGCCCTACCGTAGATCCCAACACAGAGAGGCGATCCTGTCAGAGTCCCCAACACCCAGGAAGAGGCGCAAGGCAGCTTGTACGAGCAGAGTGTATCGAGGTTTGGTGGGAGTGGAGGCGAGGGGAGGGGAGACGACTAGGGCGTCCGCAGCAGCGAGAGGATGCAGCAGCGACACCGGCGGAAGCAAGGCGGGGGGAGGGGGCGGCAGTGCTAGCGGGCCGGGGGCGAAGCGTGAGACATGGTGGTGGTCGAGCCCATCTCCTAGTAGGGTTGTGGTTGCAACAACGAAAAAAATAGAGATGACCAGTCATTTTCAAATTGTTAAATTGTGAGCAATGCTATTCCTACGTATAGGTTCTACAAAAAGTTTTACGAACTAGTTCATTTTGGTGGCAGTTAGCTAAAATCAGGTAAGTAGTTAGCGATCGGAACACACTAGTATGTACACATGTCGTAGAAGCTTTACATAATAATCTGATTATTGATTGTTGTTCTGATCATTTCAGAATTTTTTTTCTTTTATCGTTTTACTCCACCAAGTCATAGTTTTCGTCTTATTGACTTTGCTAGTTGCCGGTGTGATTTTGTGTGCGTTTTGGTGTTTGGTGCGTGCATTCTAGCCATGGAGAGACCGGGCGTGTTAATGATATTGAGTTAATAAAATTCATCTTTTGTTAGAAAAAAAGTTTAATTGATAGCATGTTTGTGATTTCACACGGTGGTGACGGAGTATGCATGGTTTTATTAAAGATACTAGGAATAAGATTGTTAACAATGTGGAATACTTTTGAACATCATATAATTTATTTTTTTATATTTATTTTCTTTTATCAAATTTCGAATCAATATCCTTTTATTCGCGCAGCTTGATTAATCTCACCACCGTCTACAATTATCCACCCGATGTTAGGTTATGCACTCGTCAGTGCCACTGATAACTAGTCCCTCCGTTTCTAAATATTTGTCTTTTTAGAGATTTAAATGGACTATCATATACGCATGTATATAGGCATATTTTAGAGTGTAGATTAACTCATTTTGCTCTGTATGTAATCATTTGTTGAAATCTCTAGAAAGACAAATATTTAAGAATGAAGGAAGTACAAGGTGAGAGAGACATAAGTAGAAACGCAAACCTTTCTGTAAAGCATGTGGGAAAAGATCACATTACTTAAAAACCAAATCACGTTACTTTATGTTACCATAAAAACCAAAGATAACCGGTCTAGATCATGCCGCATCTGCCTACATTGTCACGTCGCTTGATCAGTACTCATGTAAGCTGTCACGGTAGCTGAAAGCCTGGAACATACACATAGGCTGGCTGCTATATAGGTTTATCTCTTTTTTATTTATCGATAGGTAGGTTCATGCTACTGTTCGTAGGCCGGGTCTAGTCATGCCTGGGTATGAGCAACGAGGAGGGGGGCCGATCGTCCATTTCGTGGTGGGCACGCACGACGGACCGTTTATTAACTTTTTCTTCCCGGCCATTCTTCTTTCGGTTGCCCACGATGAGGAGCCTGGGTACGGCAAAATTGATAGATTTGATCTATGGATGAAATCAAATCACAGAATAAACTGTTCGTGAATTTATTTATTTCACGCGCCTGCCCTTTTTGTGTGACGCCCGATACGAAGGCATCACACTACACTGTGCAACACCTCACAGATAGGCGCTACACGCGTGGCCAGCGTCGCACCCGTGTGATTCAAAAATTACTAAGTCAGGGTGCAGCTCCTCAGAGCTAGGCGTCATACTGTATATAGTGTGGCGCCTAGCTTCTAGTCGTTGCACTAGTGGTTGCTTCATTTTGTAGTGCAACCAGCGCCTGAGAGCTAGGCGCCACACTATACAGTGCATCGTCTAGCTCTTATTGTTAGCGTCTCGGTCAGCTGGGGATTAGAGATTAATCGGAAATCGGTTGATTAATTGATTTTATCGGTCGACTATTAATCAGATATATTGTTTGTAAATCCCAGGTTCCCAACATTAAAATATGCTATATTCAACTCTAAGACAATATTGGACATAAGTGTTACCTTGATTCCTAGCCTTTGAACACTCGTATAATGACAAACATAATAGGACAACATTACATATTTCGTAACAAGGCCCACAAAACACAAATGAACATAGTTTTTGCAAACATAGTTCTATAAATAGGTCTAATTTATCAGTAGATTCCCGATAAATTGCTTGTCAAAGCGATAAATCGGCCCAAAAGATAAGCAGTGAAGATAAGACATAATCTTATCGGTCACCCCCGAGTAGCGATAAATTGGAAGATTAATCGTTGAATCGGAAGATTTTTTGAACAGTGCCACAGAGTGATAAAATACCAATTCCACCTGCAGTAGATCAATATACAAATTATTTAGGTCGTCCTAATTTTTTAGAATTTTTGGAGTTACAGAAGTATTCAAAACCTCTAGATTGCTTCAGACTGTTCTGTTTTTGACAGATTCTGTTTTTCGTGTGTTGTTTGCTTATTTTGATGAATCTATGGCTAGTATCGGGGGGTATGAATCATAGAGAAGTTGGAATACAGTAGGTTTAACACCAATATAAATAAAGAATGAGTTCATTACAATACCTTAAAGTGGTGGTTTGTTTTCTTATACTAACGGAGCTCATGAGATTTTCTGTTGAGTTTTGTGTTGTGAAGTTTTCAAGTTTTGGGTAAATATTTGATGGATTTTGGAACAAGGAGTGGCAAGAGACTAAGCTTGGGGATTCCCAAGGCACCCCAAGGTAAAATTCAAGGACAACCAAAAGCCTAAGCTTGGGGATTCCCAAGGCACCCCAAGGTAAAATTCAAGGACAACCAAAAGCCTAAGCTTGGGGATGCCCCGGAAGGCATCCCCTCTTTTGTCTTCATGTATCGGTAACTTTACTTGAGGCTATATTTTTATTCACCATATGATATGCGTTTTTCTTTTAGCGTCTTGTATGATTTGAGTCTTTGCTTTTTAGTTTACCACAATCATCCTTGCTGTACACAGCTTTTGGGAGAGATACACATGAATCGGAATTTATTAGAATACTCTATGTGCTTCACTTATATCTTTTGAGCTACATAATTTTAATCTAGTGCTTCACTTATATCTTTTTAGAGTACGGTGGTGGTTTTATTTTATAGAAATTATTGATCTCTCATGCTTCACTTATATTATTTTGAGAGTCTTTTAGAATAACATGGTAATTTGCTTTGGTTATGAAATTAGTCCTAATATGATAGGCATCCAAGATGGGTATGATAAAAACTTTCATATAGAGTGCATTGAATACTATGAGAAGTTTGATACTTGATGTTTGTTTTGAGATATGAAGATGGTGATATTAGAGTCATGCTAGTTGAGTATTTGTGAATTTGAGAAATACTTATGTTGAGGTTTGCAAGTCCCGTAGCATGCACGCATGGTAACCATTGTGTAACAAATTTAAAGCATGAGGTGTTTCTTTGATTGTCCTCCTTATGAGTGGCAGTTGGGGATGAGCGATGGTCTTTTCCTACCAATCTATCCCCCTTGGAGCATGCGCGTAGTGCTTGGTTTTTGATGACTTGTAGATTTTTGCAATAAGTATGTGAGTTCTTTATGACTAATGTTGAGTCCATGGATTATACACACTCTCACCCTTCCATCATTGCTAGCCTCTTCAGTACTGTGCATTGCCCTTTCTCACCTCGACAGTTGGTGCAAACTTCCCCGATGCATCCAAACCCCGTGATATGATACACTCTATCACACATAAGCCTCCTTATATCTTCCTGAAAACAGCCACCATACCTACCTATTATGGCATTTCAGTAGACATTCCGAGATATATTGCCATGCAACTTTCCACCGTTCCATTTATTATGACACGCTTCATCATTGTCATATTGCCTTGCATGATCATGTAGTTGACATCGTATTTGTGGCAAAGCTACCGCTCATAATTTTTATACATGTCACTCTTGAATCATTGCACATCCCGGTACACCGCCGGAGGCATTCATATAGAGTCATATTTTGTTCTAGTATCGAGTTGTAATTTTTGAGTTGTAAATAAATAGAAGTGTGATGATCATCATTATTAGAGCATTGTCCCGTGTGAGGAAATAAAAAAAGAGACAAAGGCCAAAAAAAAGCCCAAAAAATGAGAGAAAAAGAGAGAAGGGGCAATGTTACTATCCTTTTTTCCACACTTGTGTTTCAAAGTAGCACCATGATCTTCATGATAGAGAGTCTCTTATTTTGTAACTTTCATATACTAGTGGGAATTTTCATTGTAGAACTTGGCTTGTATATTCCAACAATGGACTTCCTCAAAATGCCCTAGGTCTTCGTGAGCAAGCAAGCTGGATGCACACCCACTTAGTTTCTTTTGTTGAGCTTTCATACATTTATAGCTCTAGTGCATCCGTTGCATGGCAATCCCTACTCCTCGCATTGACATCAATTGATGGGCATCTTCATAGCCCGTTGATTAGCCGCGTTGATGTGAGACTTTCTCATTTTTGTATTCTCCACACAACCTCCATCATCATATTCTATTCCACCTACAGTGCTATGTCCATGGCTCGCGCTCATGTATTGCGCGAAAGTTGAAAAAGTTTGAGAATACTAAAGTATGAAACAATTGCTTGGCTTGTCATCGGGGTTGTGCATGATGAGAGCATTTTGTGTGACAAAAATGAAGCATGACCAAACTATATGATTTTGCAGGGATGAACTTTCTTTGGCTATGTTATTTTGAGAAGACATAATTGCTTGGTTAGTATGCTTGAAGTATTATTATTTTTATGTCAATATTAAACTTTTGTCTTGAATCTTTCAGATCTAAATATTCATGCCACCATAAAGAAAATTACATTGAAAATTATGTTAGGAAGCATTCCACATCAAAAATTCTATTTTTATCATTTACCTACTCGAGGACGAGCAGGAATTAAGCTTGGGGATGCTGATACGTCTCCAACGTATCTATAATTTTTGAGTGTTCCATGCTATTATATTATCTGTTTTGGATGTTTAATTGGCTTTAATATGCACTTTTATATTATTTTTGGGACTAACCTATTAACCGGAGGCCCTATGCCAGTTTCTGTTTTTGCCTATTTTAGTGTTTCGCAGAAAAGGAATATCAAACAGAACGAAACCTTCACGAGGATCTTTATTGGAACAAACGCAACCCATGAGACTAGGAGTACAAGTCTGGAAGTCCGTGAAGCTTCCACGAGGCAGGGGTGCACCCAGGGGGGTAGGCGCGCCCCCCACCCTCATGGGCCCCACAGAGCTCCACCGACGTACTTCTTTCGCCTATATATACTCTTATACCGTAAAAACATCCAGAGGAGCCACAAAACCACTTTTCCACCGCCGCAACCTTCTATACCCGTGAGATCCCATATGGGGACCTTTTCCAGCGATCTGCCGGAGGGGGAATCGATCACGGAGGGCTTCTACATCAACACCATAGCCTCTCCGATGATGTGTGAGTAGTTTACCATAGACCTTCGGGTCCATAGATATTAGCTAGATGGCTCCTTCTCTCTCTTTGGTTCTCAATACAAAGTTCTCCTCGATGTTCTTGGAGATCTATTTGATGTAATATTCCTTTGCGGTGTGTTTGCCGAGATCCGATGAATTATGGATTTATGATCAAGTTTATCTATGAACAATATTTGGTTCTTCTCTGAATTCTTATATGCATGATTTGATATCTTTGCAGGTCTCTTCGAATTATCGGTTTAGTTTGGCATACTAGATTGATCTTTCTTGCAATGGGAGAAGTGCTTAGCTTTGGGTTCAATCTTGCAGTGTCCTTTCCCAGTGACAGTAGGGGCAGCAAGGCACGTATAGTATTGTTGCCATCGAGGATAAAAAGATGTGGTTTATATCATATTGCTTGAGTTTATCCCTCTACATCATGTCATCTTGACTAAAGCATTACTCTGTTCTTATGAACTTAATACTCTAGATGCATACTGGATAGCGGTCGATGTGTGGAGTAATAGTAGTAGATGCAGAATCATTTCGGTCTACTAAACACGGACGTGATGCCTATGTTCATAATCATTCCTAGATATTCTCATAACTATGCGCTTTTCTATCATTACTCGGCAATAATTTGTTCACCCACCGTAATACATGCTATCATGAGAGAAGCCACTAGTGAAACCTATGGCCCCGAGTCTATTTTATATTGTAAGTGCATCTAGTGACACCCCTAGTTGGTTTTGGAGTATTGACGACAAACCTGGTTGAGGGACTAATGTGTTTGTGAGAATTGCAGGATAACAAAGGTAGAAGTCCCTCATTGATTCGGTTTTCCTACCGGAGATGACACCTAAAAATGTATGAAGACATTGAAGTCAAAGGTGGTATGTGAAGACATTCACATTGAAGACTATGACAAGGGAAGAAATTGTGTGAAGACTGTGGAGCGCGAAGACTTAGTTGTTTCATCATTCTTTTTCTTCTTTGTTGAGTCATAGGAACCACCGTACTGTTAAGTGGGGTCCAAGTGAACCAGTCAGAACGACTGAAGTGATTCTTAACAAAAATCCTATGTCTTCGAGTGAAGACAATGAGAGCAAATCTTATCCAGAGCTGGATAAGTCAGCTTTGCTTGTAGCTCAAGTAAAGTTGTCGTGTGTGTTTAAAATCTGACCGTTGGAACACGTGTCAGTTCCTTAGTGACCCAGGGTCATTTCGGACAAATTAGGTCGGGTTGCCTAGTGCCTATAAATAGCCCACCCCCTACACCATAAATTGGTTGGCTGCTCAGAGTTAGTGCACGGCTTTTGTCGTTTGAGAGCAACCCACCTTGAAGCCTTTGAGAGAGAAATCCTTGTGAGGACAAAGCCCTATACACCCAGAGCCAAAGAGTGTTAGGCATCACTGAAGTCTTCTTGTTTGTGTGATATGAAGACTTATTACACTTGAGGACTGTGAATCCTCCAGCCGGTTAGGCGTCGCGTCCTGAGCATCCAAGAGTCATTGTGGATCGCCGGTGAACGAAGTTTGTGAAGGTTTGGAAGTCTACCTTGAAGACTTACCAGAGTAATTGGGCGAGGACTGGGTGTCCTTAGCTCAAGGGGAATAAGGTGAAGACGCGGTCTTCTGAGTTGAATCTCAACCTCCCTAACTAGACGTACAGTTGTCACAGCAACTGGAACTGGTCCAACAAATCATTGTCTTCAACGAGCCACTGGTTCTATCCTTCCCATCTCTTTATTTGCATATTGGTCCTTGTGAAGTCATTGCCTGTTAGCATTATCTATTTGTCTTCACTGTGTGACTGCTTGTTCTGATTGGCTTCATACTATCTTCCATCCTGATCTATATTGCCTAGTTGCTATTACTCTTTGTGCTTTCATTTCATTGAATACTTGACTATGGCTTGCTTAGTGTAGTCTACCTTCCGCTGCATGGTAATAGGTTTATTTCTATCGTTTGTCTTTGAAACTTCCATGCTTTGAATACTTACATAAAAAAGCCTATTCACCCCCCCTCTAGTCGATCACTAGCACTTTCAATTGGTATCAGAGCAAGGTACTCCCTTGTTCTGTGTGATTCGGTTTAACCACCTGGAATTTTAGCTATGTCGACTGCAGGGATAATCAAAGTCTCCGCTGCGTGCCCAGTCTTCGATGGAACTGATTATCCCTACTGGAAGAATAAGATGCGCATGCATCTGGAAGCCATTGATGTTGACCTTTGGTATGTCGTCAAGAATGGCGTCCCCAAGGCTGGTGGAGGTGTCACCGCTGCTGATGTCAAGAAGTTCGTTCAACTGGATTCCACTGCCAAGAACATTATCTTTGGTCATCTGACCAAAGGACAGTATGGCCGTGTGAGTGCTATGGAAACATCCAAGCTAGTCTGGGACCGGCTCTCCAAGGTCAACGAAGGCGTCTCAACCCAGAGAGATCAAAGAATCAGTGTCCTCCGCAACCTCTTCAACCGCTTCAAGAGAAATAACAATGAGAATGTTCATCTCACGTTTGATCGACTCACTGACATCACAAATGAGCTTCAAGCTCTCGGCGCTACTGAGATCACCAAGCATGAAGTCGTCAAGACACTCCTGACATCACTTGATAGCTCGTTTGACACCCTAGCCCTGATGATTCAAGAACGCCCTGATTTCAAGACACTCGATCCATCTGACATACTTGAAAGGCTCAACACACATGTGTTTCAGCTTTATGAGAAAAGAGACATCTACGGTCCCAACTATGGGCGAACTTGTGCTTTAAAGGCAAAAGCTATTTCCTCATCTGAAGAAGAATCTGATTGCAGTTCTGATGATCCTAAAGACATTGGAAAGGAGATTGCTATGCTTGTGAAGAAGTTCCAGAAATTCACCAAGAAGAAAGGCTTCAGAAAGTCCTCATGATCCAGCTCAAGGAATGATGAAGCTTCTGCTCATGACTACAAGAAGAGAACATGCCACAAGTGCAAGAAACCTGGTCACTACATCTCTGAGTGTCCGCAGTGGGACAATGAGAACAACAACAAGAAGAAGAGCAAGGAATATGATTCTGACGACAAGAAGAAGAAGAAATACTCAAAGTCTTCTTCCAAGTCTTCATCAAAGTCTTGATCACACAAGAAGAGCTCATCTGGCAAGGCTCGTGCGTTTGTTGGCAAGGAAATGGATTCAGAGGAGGAGTCTGCTTCTGAGGAGGCGGATGTGGAGTCTGAGGAGGAGTCTGATTCTGGCATTGCAAGTCTGGCTACAGCCTATGTTGCCAAGTCCATCTTCAACACTGAAGACAATGACTTCATCACCGACGCCGATGCGAATGACAAGGACAACTCCGCTCCCACCTAGTGCTTCATGGCACGCGGTGCCAAGGTAAACTCATGCACTACTCACTATCAAACATCCAGTGAAGATGACTCTGATTATGGTTCCAAACCCAGCTACAAAACACTTGCTAAAATTGCAACTGAACAACAGAAAGCTATGGAACATATTCAAAAACTGTTAGACAAAAGCGATGACCTGTTAGACGCTGAAATGACTCGATCTCAGTCCTTAATTGAAGACATAAAAAATCTTCATATTAAGTATGAGGAACTTGAAAGTCATCATGAAACGCTGTCAACAATTCATGAAAAGCTTTCCTATGATTATCTTCAAAGGAAGCAAGATCTTGAGAAATTGAGAGCGGCTCATGAATATCTTCAAAAGGAAAACGAGTCACTTCGCGCCAAACAGATCAGTTCCGCTCAGGAAGGATTTGAACCACCATGTCTTAAATGCATTGAGCGTGACAACGCTACTTCTATTGTTGAATGTTCTACTGTTCCTACTGTTGCAATATCTTCAACTGTTGATGTGGTAACTAACCCCTTTGCTGAGGATGCCACTGTTATTGCTGATGAAAATGCTAGGTTGAAGACATTGCTTGAAACAGAGATGTACAGAAGTCTCAAAGGGCATCAGACACTATGTGATGTCCTCAAAAGGCAGATCCTAAACCGAAACCCTAGGAAAGAGGGTGTTGGGTTCGAAAGGAAAACGAATGCTGATGGCTCTTACTGGAAACCTGAGCAGTACCCCAAAACCACATGGGTTGCTGCAAAGGAACCTTCAGTGGATCCATCCACCCTATCTGGCTTCACTTGTGCTAATCCCATTGTTATTGATGAATCCTTTGATGCAAACTACAAACTGTTTAAGAATCAGAATGGTGAAGTGTTTGCCAGGTATATTGGTACCAACTGCAGGAATGGGCCACCAATGAAGAAAGTTTGGGTGCCGAAAAAGTGTTTGGAAAATATTCATGTGTATGTCGTCATGACACCACAAGCGAAGAAGACAAACCCTACACCACGGGCTTCATATGGTCCAAAGGCTTCATACAGACAGAGGACTCACCTGAGTCGTACTAACGCAAATGTTTTTCAGGGAAACCATACTCAGGCCTATGAATATGAGTGTGCTTCATCAAACCGCCATGTTCATAAGATCAAGAACTACTCTGCTTATTTTTATGAGTACTATTGTCCACCTGCAAGACTATTTGCTAGGGCTCCAAAGCCAAAGTTCTCAGATGCTGCACTTAGACTCATTGCTTCGAAGCCACCCTTGAAGATGTGGGTGGCTAAGAAAGCTTAACTCTCTTTTGCAGGGAAGGGTCTCCAGCCAAAAATCAAATACGTCTGAAGCTATTGCTGGGGACCTTAAACATCTTGTAGGGCGCAAGATCAAATGCCCAAATGGTCTTATTATGTATTTTGTTCCTGAGTCGCTTGCTACTTGCCCTATCAGTCCTAACCTCGATCTAAGCTTTCATAATCCACTTGCTCGTCAAATGTTTATGCTTTACAATTCTCTTCGCGAAGCCTATCCCCCTAACTGCACTATAGGGTATGACACCAGCTACTTCAGAATGGATTATTGACAGTGGATGTACTAATCACATGACTGGCAAGCGAAGTCTTCTCATGGACTCAACCTTACGTCCATCTGACAAGAGTCACATCACATTTGCTGATGCTGGTAAAAGCAAGGTATTGGGTCTAGGTAGAGTTGCAATCTCAAGGGATCAGCACATGGATAAAGTGATGCTTGTTGAATCCCTTGGTTTCAACTTAATGTCTGTCTCAATGCTTTGCGATTTGAATATGATTGTGATGTTTGGAAAATATCGTTGCCTTGTTCTAATGGAATCTGACAAGTCTCTAGTCTTTGGAGGGTATCGGAAAGATGATTTGTACATGGTAGATTTCTCAGCAGGACCACAGCTTGCCGTATGTCTTCTTGCAAAAGCTTCAGAATGCTGGCTCTGGCATCAGAGGCTAGGGCATGCTGGCATGAGGAACTTGCATACTCTTGCAAAGAAGAAACACGTCATAGGCATCGAGGGCGTCAAGTTCAAGAAGGATCACTTATGCGGTGCCTGCGAAGCTGGAAAGATGACGAGGGCCAAGCATCCCTCGAAGACAATCATGACAACAACTCAACCCTTCGAACTACTACACATGGACCTCTTCGGTCCCACTCACTACTCAACTCTTACTACTACTGCTTGTCTCTATGGCTTCGTCATTATTGATGATTATTCAAGATATACATGGGTGTATATAATCCTCTACAAGACTGAAGTGCAGGATGTCTTCAGACGCTTCGCCAATCGAGCCATGAACAACTATGGTGTCAAGATCAAGCACATCAGAAGTGACAATGGCACTGAATTCAAGAACACCGGCCTCGACACTTATCTTGATACTTTGGGCATCACTCATGAGTTCTCAACTCCGTACACGCCACAGCAAAATGGCATCGTGGAACGCAAGAACAGAACACTCATTGAGATGGCCCGGACGATGCTCTATGAATACAAGACTCCAAGAAAGTTCTGGCCTGAAGCCATTGATACTGCATGCCATGTCATCAACCGTGTTTATCTTCACAAGCTTCTGAACAAAACATCCTATGAGCTCCTCACTGTTAAGAAGCCAAATGTCAGTTACTTCAGAGTATTTGGTGTCAGGTGCTGGATCAAAGATCCACATCACACTTCAAAATTTTCACCGAAAGCACATGAAGGGTTTATGCTTAGTTACGGAAAGGATTCGCACTCCTACAGAGTCTTCAACCTCTTTCACTATAAAGTGGTTGAAACTATGGATGTGCGGTTCGATGAGACTAACGGCTCGCAAAGAGAGCACCTGCCAAATGTGCTAGATGAAGTTCCATCCAGTGAATCCATCAAGCTTATGGGAACTGGAGAAATCATACCGTCTGAAGCACAGCCCGAAGAGGAACTCATCATCTCTGCACCTGATCAACCTGAAGACAATACTCAGCCTGAAGACAATCCTTCTAACGACGACAATGATCAGCAAGAGCAAAATCTTCGTCCAGTTCCTCGTCGTGTTGCGAATGAAGTACAGATTAAGAGAATAATTGTTAGCATCAATGCACCTGGTCCACTCACTCGTTCAAGGGCAACACAACAAGCAAATTTCTGTGGGCACTTCGCATTCGTCTCAATATCTGAACCCAACAAAGTCGATGAAGCCTTCATGGAACCTGAATGGATTCAAGCTATGCAAGAAGAGCTTCAACAGTTTGAGCTGAATAATGTATGGGAACTGGTCAAGCGTCCTGATCCTTGTAAGCACAATATCATAGGCACTAAATGGATATATCGCAACAAGCAAGATGAGCATGGTCAAATTGTCAGAAACAAGGCTTGTCTCGTTGCTCAAGGATACACTCAAGTTGAAGGAATTGACTTCGATGAAATATTTGCTCATGTGGCTAGGCTTGAAGCTATACGCATACTGCTGGCCTATGCAAATCATCATAACATTCTTCTATAACAAATGGATGTGAAGAGTGCCTTCCTTAATGGCAAGATTGAAGAAGAAGTGTATGTTGCACAACCGCCTGGCTTTGAAGATCCAAAACATCCTGACATGGTTTACAAGCTCAACAAGGCACTGTATGGCCTCAAACAAGCCCCTTCTGCTTGGTATGACACACTCAAGGACTTTCTGAAGAGCAAAGGCTTCAAACCTGGTTCCCTGGATCCCACGCTCTTCATGAAGACATATGATGGTGAACTGTCTGTGTGCCAAATATATGTGGATGACATTATCTTCGGCTGCACTAATCAGAAATACAGTGATGAGTTTGGATACATGATGCGAGAGCAATATCAAATGTCAATGATGGGTGAGCTGAAGTTCTTCCTTGGTCTTCAAATACGACATCAACACAACGGCATCTTCATATCTCAAGAGAAATACCTCAAGGATTGCCTGAAGAAGTTTGGAATGCAAGACTGCAAAGGTTACACGACACCAATGCCTACCAAGAGTCATCTAGATTCTGACGCCAATGGTAAAGAGTTCAATCAAAAGGTATACCACTCCATGATTGGTTCTTTGCTTTATTTATGTGCATCTAGGCCAGATATCATGCTTAGTGTTTGCATGTGTGTGCGATTCCAAGCAACACCAAAGGAATCGCATCACCTAGTTGTGAAGCGAATTCTTTGATATTTGGCTCACACCCCGACACTAGGATTATGGTATCCAAAGGGCTCAGAGTTTGATCTAGTTGGATTCTCGGATGCTGATTATGCTGGTGACAAGGTGGATCGCAAGTCTACATCAGACACATGTCACTTTCTGGGACGATCACTTGTATGTTGGTCTTCAAAGAAGCAGAACTGTGTATCTCTCTCCACTGCTGAATCTGAATACATTGCTGTTGGATCTTGCTGCGCTCAGCTTCTATGGATGAAGCAAACCCTCAAAGACTATGGCATTCATCTGATGCAAGTGCCACTCTACTGCGACAATGAAAGCACCATCAAGATCGCCAACAACCCAGTTCAGCACTCGAAGACAAAGCACATTCATATCCGTCATCACTTTCTCAGAGATCATGTCATGAAGGAAGATATTGATATCATTCACGTCAGCACTGAAGAGCAACTGGCAGATATCTTCACAAAGCCCTTGGATGAGAAAAGGTTTTGCAAGTTATGGTGTGAGCTAAATATATTGGAATCTTCAAATGTCCTGTGATCATGCACACATCCTAACACTTATGCATGTTGATGACTAAGATGTGCAAACACACGAAGTAACGTATATCTTCAACAAATGAAGACTTACACTCTAAGTGTGAATACATTAACACGGAATTTGACTTCAAAGTGCCACGATAATTGTGCGCCGTGTCTAGGTCTAATACTTCCTATACGGTGGGTAACGCCACCACCAAATTTTTGTTTGGAATAATTTCTGTTGGCCCTACATTTGCAAAGTCTTCGCATTTGGTTTGTCTTCATTGTTAACATGGCTTCATGTTTATCTTCAATGTACTAATTTGGTTTCTGTCCTCGACAGCATTCACTTATAGCTATGTCTTCTAGTTGAATCTTTTGAACTAAGTGAATGTGATCGGCCCTGACCTTTCTATGCTCCCGTCTTAAGTCTATCTATCCAAATCATATGCATTCTATTGAAACTGTCAAATATCTTTGTTGTGTCCTTGTCAGCAGAAGACACAGAGACAAACATTTATCTGTTTTCAATGCTCAACCCTTTTTACCTGAAACCCAGAGAAGTGGGAACGACCACCCGACAATCCAGGCGTGCGTGGGAATGTGGAACAACCTCCAAGGTGTTGCATGATTGCCATGTGTCCTTCAGATGTGAACCACCAGGGGCACCTGTGTAATAACACTGTGCCGTCCATATCCCTATAAATACATGCCTCACCCCAGTCATTATCTCTTCTTCCACTCTCGCACAAACCCTAGCACCACCGCTAGCCCTTGACGACGCCGGTGACAAAGCGCTTAGCTACCGCGACCTCACCGACGCCGTCCTCACGCCGGCCGTGGACATTGTCTTCTCCGCCGTCACCGTAGGTGTCCTCCGTCGCCAAGTTAGGGCACGGAAGATCGAACTGCTCGGCCTCCTCTCCCACTTTGTCTAGCAGTTCCTCGTGTGGTAAATAAAACCTCTTTTTACAGTCTTTTTGACCCGATAGATTCATCCTTTTCAACCACAAGTGGTTTCTGTTCCTACAAGTTGGATCTATCTCATTCTGCATCTCATAGCATGCCTAGTATGTTCACTTATGCTTCACATAGTTAGATTCCTCGTGGATTCGTATAAATCTGGAATCAACTCTCTACATATGAGTGAATGTCTTCGCACTATGAGGTCAATGTCTTCTAAACTGATTTATCTTCAAAATCTTCTGAGAATGCATATGACCTCTTCCCCTTCCCTCGCATCTTTAATGCTGTCATAGGTACATGTCCGTGGGAGAATCCCTTGGTTCTCATAGTTTGCATTCATTTGCAGAGTTCTTACAGCGTCACATAAATTCTCCTGAAGCCAGTTCTTGTCTAACCAGTAGACGGAAGACTTCAACAGAGTTGAAGCCTTTCAGTCTAAACTTCATGACAACAGAAAAGTCTGTAAGGAAGGGTGGCAGACAGCGCCGTGGAAAGACCTCAAGAGATTTGCCTCCTGACCTTTATGAGATGTACAAGACAGATCCAGAGGAGGACTACAATCAGCGAAAAACCCGAATCCAATAGATTCGAAAATATTGGGTAGAACAATGGTACAAGTATAGGTTCGTGACCCAGGAATATGCTGAGAAGAATGCCATCAAGCGACCCTGAGGAGACATCTTGAACAAAAACCTTCCACCCAGGTCCAGAGCTGAAGCCATTGAACAAGTCTTCTATCCTTGCATGGTACGTGGACCACAGCCTGCAGATGTACACCCATCTTCATTGCTATGGTATCGTGACGACAATCTGTTCAAGCGCAACTTCCATAGCCAAAAACTCGGCCAAAGAAAACAAGAAGTCGCGGGGATTAGACTTCAATCCAGGCCCCTCTACTCCTCGTGCCGATGGCACACGCGAAGCTGAACCCAATCTTGTTGGGCCCTTCTACAACCTAGAAGGTCTCATCACTCATATTATGGTTCAAGGGACAGCCGTGGATGAACCTGCAGACGACGCTGATTCTGACGAAGCGCCTGCACCACCGAAGCCAAAGAAGTTGAAGAAACCTAAAGCTTCGAAGCCTTCCCCTGCACCAAAGGTCTCACGGGCGAGGCCCCTGGCCACTGCACCTCCTGAAGCCAGTGTGCAGTCTGAAGATCTCTCACGCATCTCCAAGTCTGCCCAATTGAAAAAGTCCATGCAACCCACTGGTCAAGCACTGACCCCCGCTGTTGTTTTGAGAAACGAGAATGACGCCATTGATCTGTCCAGTGACGGCGATCTTGGCGATGACGCTCTTGAGCAGTTGATAAAGTGCAAGCAAGAGGCGGAAATATTCAATGATCTTCCCCTCTTTGATGTGGAAATCTTATACAAGTTTATTGATGAATGGTTTGACAACACAGACGTCGGTTTTGATGATCTTCAGCTTCCAATTGGCCTCAGCGTCTCCTTCCATGGAGCCATTGCTCCTGAGCTGCTCTTGCTTAGAAAATTGTTGAGCTGAAGCATAAGATTGATTATGAAAAGGCTCAGTTCAAGAAGCACATGGCCAAGCTCAATATTGAAGACATTCAGAACTTCAAGGTCATGATGCATGAGCTCAAGGAGGCATTCCACAAGAAACGAGAAGAAGCAAAAGGTTCTCGTGACCGCATGAAGAATCTTGCTGCCAAATGTGTTCAAGGCTACAATGAAGCTGAAAAGTGCAAGGCCTTGGGGCGACCAGGCATCGACCCCAGAATGGCTGCCAAGACGAAGAAGAAGAAGAAGCCAGCTGTGGCAGAACCAGAAGCATCAAGGTAGGAAGAACCTTGCATTGTCTTCCCAGCCAGTATGACAGGCTCGAAGCCTAAGGTCCCCACAATGGCTTCAGAATTCAAGAAAACCAGAGCAGCTGAAGCCGAAGCGAGAAAGCGCAAGACCAAAGCCACCACTGATGATGCTGCCCTAACCAAGAAAAGGAAAACAAAGAAGAGAGACCGGGCTGCTTCCACAGAGCCCCTTCTTGTCGAGCCAATTTCTGTTGCTCGTCCTGTGTCTGAACATTGTGAACGCCGTCTGGTAGTTCATGAGCCTGCTTCCACAGAGGCTCCTGAAGCTGAAGAGAATCCAGCTGTTGTCCCCACCACAGCTGAAGACATTGGTCCTCACGACAATGTTGAAGATGATGAAGTCCTTCCTCAGATCGAGCACAATTTGGTATCATCGCCTGTTCTCACGAACAACGAACTCGTCAGCATTTGTCGTCCATTGATGCCAATTGCTCAGGATGACTCATGGGCTAATCACCCTCAAGAATCCCCTCGTGTTGAAGAAACACCAGTCACTCCCCCACCACAAGTCACCACTCCGATGATTGACAGTGAAGACTTTGAGGCCCAACCAACTCCATCTCCACAGGCGTCGCCAACATTTCGCAGGCTTCGCAAAGGACCTACGACACATGTCACATTGTCAAGTGTTCCCGAAGGAGAAGAGTGCCAATCCGTCTCACGTGAAGTCTTTTCTGAAGCCTCTCCTACTGTGAACATTCCTGAATCTGAAGCCAAAGCGGCTGAAGATATTCCGGCTGGATCAGCCGATGAAGAAGAAGAACCACGTGATGAAGAAAGAGTTGCTACACCCCTGTCCAATCCTGAAGTTATTCTCGAGGAGAATGTGTCCGATCCTCCAGTTCCTGAAGTGGAGGTTACCAATACCGAGGTGGCCACCAACATCAACACTGAAGCCAATGACGTTGTCATGACTGAAGCTAATGTGGCGCCTGAAGCTAATATGGTGCCAGAAGTGAATGCACCTGAAGCCAATGCAGCACCTGAAGCAAATCCGCTGCCTGAAGCCAATGCCTCTGCTCCTGTACCTCCTCCAAGGCCACACACCATCGAGCAAGCATATGATCGTGGACAGCTTGTTACTGTCCGCTGGCCAATCCTGGTTCCTCTGACTGCTCCCGGACCTCAGTTTGCTTATCATGTGGAGCACAGGCCTCTGGTCCCGAAGCCAAAGCCAAGGCTACCATGGTTTCCAGGTACTGCAACTTCACCAGGATACTTTAATCTAAATGGATTCAAGGCACACAACACATTCTTCAACAGTCCCAAGAACCCCTACACAAGGCCAGGAATCTCTTCGGACCGATTCTGGAGTTATCAGCAGCGAAGCTATTATTCATGCATCTTCTACAATCAGGGACGCATCTTCCCTCACATGCATCTTGATTGTGAAGCCATTGTTGGACTGCTATGCCTTGAAGAAGCCCTTGACTGCTTCCGTGATGCGGGTCTGCTTAAGTTTGTGACTGACAAGGAACACTGGAATGAAGAACTTCTGCTTCAATTCTATGCTACCCTCCACATTCGTGGATACAATAGGGATCCGAAGACTTGGATCCTTGAGTGGATGACAGGAGATGTTCATCATGAAGCTAAAGATCAAGACATCATTGAGCTCACAGCCGTGCCCACTCCTGGTGAATACTATGAACCAGGTTGTCAACAACACCAGAATGCTTTGGAGAGCATTTTCCAGAAGCTAGAACCCAACATGAGTCAAATGCTGAGCATGATGAAGCCTTTGCCACGCGACACTGAATACCCAACCAAATTCTTTCTTGAAGACCTAGAGTATCTGCCCCGCACCATTTATCATATCATTAGAAAGACTCTATGGCCTGTCAAAGGACATTCATCTGCAGTGAAGCTTGAAGGAGCAATGAAGACTTTGGTTTTCTATATCTTCAATAGCATCAGCCTCAATGCTCAAGACTTCTTCATCAGGAAGTTGGCTGCATCTAGCTCCGACATTTTTGGTCTGAAATTCTATGTTCCATGGGTAATGCGTCTTATCAAGCTTCACTCTGCCTTCAACTATCAGCCGTCTGCGCGCAATCATCTTGTATTCTTGCCAAAGGTTGATCTGTCTGTTGAAGCTATTTACCCAGTGTAAGTGCATCTAGTGCCACCATGTAAGTGCATCTAGTGCCACCCCTAGTTGGTTTTGGAGTATTGACGACAAACCTAGTTGAGGGACTAATGTGTTTGTGAGAATTGCAGGATAACATAGGTAGAAGTCCCTCATTGATTCGGTTTTTCTACCAGAGATGACTCGTAAAAATGTATGAAGACATTGATGTCAAAGGTGGTATATGAAGATATTCACATTGAATACTATGACAAGAGAAGACATCGCATGAAGCCTATGGAGCTCGAAGACTTAGATCTTTCGTAGCACTTTTTCTTCTTTGTTGAGTCATAGGAACCACCGTACTGTTAAGTGGGATCCAAGAGAACTAGTCAGAATGACTGAAGTGATGCCTAACCAAAACCTATGTCTTCGAGTGAAGACTATGAGAGCGAATCTTGTCCAGAGTCGGACAAGTCAACTTTGCTTGTAGCCCAAGTAAAGTTGCCGTGTGAGTTTGAAATCTGACCGTTGGAACACGTGTCAATTCCTTAGTGACCCAGGGTCATTTCGGACAAATCAAGTCGGGTTGCCTAGTGGCTATAAATAGCCCACCCCCTACAACCATAAACGGTTGGCTGCTTAGAGTTAGTATACGGCTTTTGTCGTTTGAGAGCAACCCACCTCGAAGCCTTTGAGAGAGAATTCCTTGTGAGGATAAAGCCCTAACCATCCAGAGCCAAAGAGAATTAGGTATCACTTAAGTCTTCTTGTCTGTGTGATCTGAAGACTTATTACACTTGAGGACTGTGAATCCTCCAGCCGGTTAGGCGTCGCGTTCTAAGCATCCAAGAGACATTATGGATCGCCGGTGAACAAAGTCTGTGAAGGTTTGGGAGTCTACCTTGAAGACTTACCAGAGTGATTGGGCGAGGTCTGTGTGACCTTATCTCAAGGGGAATACGGTGAGGACTGGGTGCCCTGAGCTGCATGTTCAGGACCGGGTGTCCGGGACTGTGTGTCCTCAGGTTTAAATACCTAGCCGCCCTAACTAGACGTACAGTTATCACAGCAACTGGAACTGGTCCAACAAATCATTGTCTTCAACGAGTCACTGGTTTCATCCTTCCCTTCCCTTTACTTACTCTTACTCTTTGTGAAGTCATTGTATATTAGCACTATCTTTTGTCTTCACTGAGTGACTGCGTGTTCTGTTTGGCTTCATAATATCTTCCTACCTGATCCTTACTACATTGCTGCTATTAGTCATTGTGCTCTCACTCCATTGAATACTTGACTATGGTTTGCCTAGTGTAGTCTACCTTCCACTGCATGGTAATAGGTTTATTTCTATTGTTTGTCTTCGAAACTCCCACGTTTTGAAGACTTTCATAAAAATCGCCTATTCACCCCCCCTCTAGTCGATATAATGCACTTTCAATTGGTATCAGAGCAAGGTACTCCCTTGTTCTGTGTGATTCGGTTTAACCACCTGGAGTTTTAGCTATGTCGACTGCAGGGATAATTAAAGTCTCCGCTGCGTGCCCCGTCTTTGATGGAACTGAATATCCCTACTGGAAGAATAAGATGCGCATGCATCTTGAAGCCATTGACGTTGACCTATGGTATGTCGTCAAGAACGGCATTCCCAAGGCTGGAGAAGGTGTCACTGCTGCTGATGTCAAGATGTTCATTCAACTGGACTCCACCGCCAAGAATATCATCTGTGGTCATCTGACCAAAGGACAGTATGGCCGTGTGAGTACTTTGGAAACATCTAAGCTGGTCTGGGACTGGCTCTCCAAGGTCAACGAAGGCATCTCAACCCAGAGAGATCAGAGAATCAGTGTCCTTCGCAACCTCTTCAACCGCTTCAAGCGAAATGACAATGAGAATGTCTAGCTCATGTTTGATCGACTCACTGACATCAAAAATGAGCTTCAAGCCCTCGCGCTACTGAGATCACAAAGCATGAAGTCGTCAAGACACTATTGAGATCACTTGACAGTTCGTTTGACACCCTAGCCCTGATGATTCAAGAACGACCTGATTTCGAGACACTCGATCCGTCCGACATACTTGAGAGGCTCAACACACATGAGTTTCAGCTTTCTAAGAAAAGAGATATCTACGGTCCAAACTATGGGCGAACTCGTGCCTTGAAGGCAAAAGCTGTCTCCTCATCTGAAGAAGAATCTGACAGCAGTTCTGATGATCCTGAAGACATTGGAAAGGAGCTTGCTATGCTTGTGAAGAAGTTCCAAAAATTCACCAAGAAGAAAGGCTTCAGAAAGTCTTCACGATCAAGCTCAAGGAATGATGAAGCTTCTGCTCATCACTACAAGAAGAAAACATGCCACAAGTGCAAGAAAACTGGCCACTTCATCTCTGAGTGTCCGCAGTGGGACAATGAGAACAGAAAGAAGAAGAAGAGCAAGGAATATGACTCTGATGACAAGAAGAATAAGAAATACTCAAAGTCTTCTTCCAAGTCTTCCTCAAAGTCTTCATCACACAAGAAGAGTTCATCTGGCAAGGCACGTGCGTTTGTTGGCAAGGAAATAGATTCAGAGGAGGAGTCCGCTTCTGAGGAGGCGGAGGTGGAGTCTGAGGAGGAGTCCGATTCTGGCGTTGCAAGTCTAGCTACAGCATACGTTGCCAAGTCCATCTTCAACCGTGAAGACAATTACTTCACCACCGACACCGATGCAAATGACAAGGACTACTCTGCTCCTACCTATTGCTTCATGGCACGCGGTGCCAAGGTAAACTCACGAACTACTCACTATCGAACATCTAGTGACGATGACTCTGATTGTGGTTCAAAACCCAGCTACAAAACACTTGCTAAAATTGCAACTGAACAACAGAAAGCCATGGAACATATTCAAAATTTGTTAGACAAAAGCGATGATCTGTTAGGCGCTGAAATGACTCGATCTGAGTCCTTAATTGAAGACATAAAAAATCTTCACGTTAAGTTTGAGGAACTTGAAAGTCGTCATGAAACACTCTCAACAACTCATGAAAAGCTTTCCTATGATTATCTTCAAAGGAAGCAAGATCTTGAGAAATTGAGAGCGGCTCATGAAGATCTTCAAAAAGAAAATGAGTCACTTAGCGCCAAACAGATCAGTTCCGCTCAGGAAGGATTTTAACCACCATGTCTTAAATGCATTGAGCGTGAAAATGCTACTTCTGTTGCTAAATGTTCTACTGCTGCTACTGTTGCAATATCTTCAACTGATGATGTGGGAACTAACCCCTCTACTGAGGATACCACTGCTATTGCTGATGAGAATGCTAGGTTGAAGACATTGCTTGAAACAGGGATGTTCAAAAGTCTCAAAGGGCATCAGACATTATGTGATGTTCTCAAAAGGCAGATCCTCAACCGAAACCCTAGGAAGGAGGGTGTTGGGTTCGAAAGGAAAATGAATGCTGATGGCTCTTACTGGAAACCTGAGCAGTACCCCAAAACCACATGGGTTGCTGCAAAGGAACCTTCAGCGGATCCATCCAATCTATCTGGCTTCACTTGTGCTAACCCCATTGTCATTGATGAATCCTTTGATGCAAACTATAAACTGTTTAAGAATCAGAATGGTGAAGTGTTTGCCAGGTACATTGGTACTAACTGCAGGAATGGACCGCCTATGAAGAAGATCTGGGTGCCGAAAAAGTGTTTGGAAAATCTTCCTGTGAATGTCATCATGACACCACAGATGAAGAAGACAAACCCCAGACCACAGGCTTCATACGGCCCAAAGGCTTCATACAGACAGAGGACTCATCTGAGTCGCACTAATGCAAATGTTTTGCAGGGAAACCATACTCAGGCCTATTAATATGAGCGTGGTTCATCGAACCGCCATGTTCATAAGACCAAGAACTATTCTGCTTATTCTTATGAGTACTATTGTCCGCCTGCAAGACTTTTTGCTAGGGCTCCAAAGCCAAAATTCTCAGACGCTGCACTTAGACTTATTGCTTCTAAGCCACCCTTGAAGATGTGGGTGGCTAAGAAAGCTTAACTCTCTTTTGCAGGGAAAGGTCTCCAGCAGAAAACCAAAATCGTCTGACGCTATTGCTGGGGACCTTGAACATCTTGTAGGGCGCAAGATCAAATGCCCGAATGGTCTTACTATGTACTTCGTTCCTGAATCGCTTGCTACTCTCCCTATTAGCCCTAATCTGGATCTAAGCTTTCATAACCCACTGGTTCATCAAATGTTTTTGCTTCACAATTCTCTTCGTGAAGCCTATCCCCCTAACTGCACTGTAGGGTACGGCACCAGCGTCTTCAGAATGGATTATTGATAGTGGGTGTACCAATCACATGACTAGCAAAAGAAGCCTTTTTATGGACTCAACCTTATGTCCATCCGACAAGAGTCACATCACATTTGCTGACACTGGTAAAAGTAAGGTATTGGGTCTAGGTAGAGTTGCAATCTCAAAGGATCAACAGATGGATAAAGTCATGCTTGTTGAATCCCTTGGCTTCAACTTAATGTCTGTCTCAATGCTTTGCGATTTGAACATGATCGTAATATTTGGAAAATATCGCTGCCTTGTTCTAATGGAATCTGACAAGTCTCTAGTGTTTGAAGGGTATCTGAAAGATGATTTGTACGTGGTAGATTTCTCAGCAGGACCACAGCTTGTCGTATGTCTTCTAGCAAAAGCTTCAGAATGCTGGCTCTGGCATCGGAGGCTAGGGCATGCTGGCATGAGGAACCTCCACACCCTTGCAAAGAAGAAGCATGTCATAGGCATCGAGGGCGTCAAGTTCAAGAAAGATCACTTATGCGGTGCCTGTGAAGCAGGAAAGATGACGAGGGCCAAACATCCCTCGAAGACAATCATGACAACTACTCGACCCTTCGAACTGCTCCACATGGATCTTTTCGGTCCCACTCATTACTCAACTCTTACTACTACTGCTTGTCTCTATGGCTTTGTCATTGTTGATGATTATTCTAGATATACTTGGGTGCACATAATCCTCTACAAGACTAAAGTGCAGGATGTCTTTAGACGCTTCGCCAATCGAGCAATGAACAACTATGGCGCCAAGATAAAGCACATCAGAAGTGACAATGGCACTGAATTCAAGAACACTGGACTTGATACATATCTTGATACTTTAGGCATCACACATGAATTCTCAGCTCCGTACACACCACAGTAGAATGGCATCGTCGAACGCAAGAACAGAACACTCATTGAGATGGCCAGAACGATGCTAGATGAATACAAGACTCCAAGAAAATTCTGGCCTGAAGCCATTGATACTGCATGCCATACAATCAATCATGTTTATCTTCACAAGCTTCTGAACAAGACATCTTACGAGCTCCTTACTGGCAAGAAACCAAATGTTAGTTACTTCAGAGTATTTGGCGCCAGGTGCTGGATCAAGGATCCACACCATACTTCAAAATTTGCACCAAAAGCACATGAGGGTTTTATGCTTGGATATGGAAAGGATTCGCACCCCTACAGAGTCTTCAATCTCTTTCATTATAAAGTGGTTGAAACAGTCGATGTGCGATTTGATGAGACTAACGGTTCACAAAGAGAACACCTGCCAAATGTGCTAAATGAAGTTCCATCCAGCGAATCAGTCAAACTAATGGGAACTGGAGAAATCATACCCTCTGAAGCTCAACCTGAAGAGGAACTTATCATCTCCGCACCTGATCAACCTGAAGACAATGCTCAGCCTGAAGACAATCCTTCTAACAATGACAATGATCAGCAAGAGCAAAATCTTCGCCCTATACATCCTCGTGTTGCCAATGAAGTGCAGATTGAGAGAATAATTGATAGCATCAATGCACCCGGTCCGCTCACTCGTTCAAGGGCAACTCAGCTAGCAAATTTCTATGGGCACTTCGCATTCGTCTCAATAACAGAACCCAAGAAAGTTGAAGAAGCCTTCATGGAACCTGAATGGATTCAAGCTATGCAAGAAGAGCTTCAACAGTTTGAGCTGAATAATGTATGGGAACTAGTTAAGCATCCTGATCCTCGGAAGCACAACATAATAGGCACCAAATGGATATACCTCAACAAGCAAGATGAGCATGGTCAAGTTGTCAGAAACAAAGCTCGTCTCATTGCTCAAGGATATACTCAAGTGGAAGGCATTGACTTTGATGAAACATTTGCTCCTGTGGCTAGACTTGAAGCCATACGCATACTGCTGGCCTATGCAAATCATCATAACATACTTCTATATCAAATGGATGTGAAGAGTGCCTTTCTCAATGGCAAAATTGAAGAATAAGTGTATGTTGCACAACCACCTGGCTTTGAAGATCCAAAACATCCTGACATGGTATACAAGCTCAACAAGGCACTGTATGGCCTCAAACAAGTCCCTCGGGCCTGGTATGACACACTCAAATACTTCCTGGAGAGCAAAGGCTTCATACCTGGTTCCCTCGACCCCACTCTCTTCATGAAGACATATGATGGTGAACTATTTGTGTGCCAAATATATGTGGATGACATTATCTTCGGCTGGACCAATCAGAAGTGCAGTGAAGAGTTTGGATATATGATGCAAGAGCAATATCAGATGTCCATGATGGGAGAGCTGAAGTTCTTCCTCGGTCTTCAAATACGACAGCAACACAATGACATCTTCATATCTCAAGAGAAGTATCTCAAAGATTGCCTGAAGAAGTTTGGTATGCAAGACTCCAAAGGCTTCACGACGCCAATGCCAGCCAAGCATCATCTGGGTCCTGACGACAATGGTAAAGAGTTCGATCAAAAGGTATACCATTCCATGATTGGTTCTTTGCTTTATCTATGTGCATCTAGGCCAGATATTATGCTTAGTGTTTGCATGTGTGCTCGATTTCAAGCGGCACCAAAGGAGTCGCATCACTTAGTTGTGAAGCGAATCCTTCGATATTTGGCTCACACCCCAACTCTAGGATTATGGTATCCAAAGGGCTCAGAGTTTGATCTGGTTGGATTCTCGGATGCTGATTATGCTGGTGACAAAGTGGATCGCAAGTCTACATCAGGCACATGTCATTTTCTGGGATGATCACTTGTATGTTGGTCTTCAAAGAAGCAGAACTGTGTATCTCTCTCCACTACTGAATCTGAATACATTGCTGCTGGATCTTGCTGCGCTCAGCTTCTGTGGATGAAGCAAACACTCAAGGACTATGGCATTCATCTGAAGCAAGTGCAACTCTACTGCGACAATGAAAGCGCCATCAAGATTGCCAACAACCCAGTTGAGCACTCGAAGACAAAGCACATTGAAATTCGTCATCACTTTCTCAGAGATCATGTTGTGAAGGAAGATATTGATATCATACACGTCAACATTGAAGAGCAATTGGCAGATATCTTCACCAAGCCCCTGGATGAGAAGAGATTTTGCAAGTTACGGTGTGAGCTAAATATCTTGGAATCCTCAAATGTCCTGTGATCCTGCACACATCCTAACACTTATGCATATTGATGACTTAGATGTGCAACACACGAAGTAAAGTATATCTTCAATCAATGAAGACATACATTCTAAGTGTGAATACATTAATGTGGAATTTGACTTCGGAGCGCCACGATAATTGTGCGCCGTGTCTGGGTCTAATACTTCCTATACGGTGGGTAACGCCACCACCAAATGTTCTGTTTGAAGTGTTTCACTCATGGCGTTACATTTGCTATGTATTTACATTTGGTTTGGCTTCAATTTCAACATGTCTTCATGATTATCTTCACTATGTTGATTATATATATATACTAGTGTTCTGTCCTCTACAGCATTCACTTATAGCTATGTATTCTTGTTGAAACTTTTGAACTAAGTGAATGTGATCGGACCCTAACCTCTCTATGCTTTCTATCTCAAACTCTATCTCTCCAAATCATATGCATTCTATTGAAACTGTCGAATGTCTTCTCTGCGTCCTTGTCAGCAGAAGATACAGAGACAACCATTAAGTCCATTTTCAATGCTCATTCCTTCACCTGAAACCCGGAGAAGTGGGAACGACCACCCGACAATCCAGGCGTGCATGGGACGTGGAACAACCCCCGATATGCTGCATGACGGCCACGTACCCCTCAGATGTGAATCGCCAGGGGCACCTGTGTAATAACGCAGTGCTGCCCCTGTACCTATAAATACATGCCTCACCACAGTCATTATCTCTTCTTCCACTCTCGCACGAACCCTAGCGCCACCGCTAGCCCTCGACAACGCCGGCGACGAAGCGCTTCGCTGCCGCAACCTCTCCGACGCCGTCTTCACGCCGACCGCGGACATCATCTTCTCCATCGTCGCCGTAGGTGTCCTCCGTCGCCAAGTTAGGGCACGGAAGATCAAACTGCTCGGCCTCCTCTTCCACTCCGTCTAGCAGTTCTTCGTGTGGTAAATAAAACTTCCTTTTTACGGCCCCTTTGATCCTATAGCTTTATCACTTTCTACCATAAACAGTTTCTATTCTCACAAGTTGAATCTCTTTCATACTGCATCTCATAACATGCCTAGTATATTCACTTATGCTTCACAAGTAGTTAGATTCCTCACTTGTACTGATCCGTGGATTTGTAGAAATCTGGAACCAACTCCTTATCTATGAGTGAATGTCTTCGCACGATGAGGTCAATGTCTTCTAAACTGATTTATCTTCAAAATCTTCTGAGAATGCATATGACCTCTTCCCCTTCCCTTGCACCTTAATGCTGTCACAGGTACATGTCCGTGGGAGAATCCCTTGGTTCTCATAGTCTGCATTCATTTGCAGAATTCTTACAGCATCACATAAATTCTCCCGAAGCCAGTTCCTGTTTGTCCAGCAAGCGAAAACCTTTGACGCCTTTGAATGTATTGAAGCCTTTCAGTTTAAAGTTCATGGCTTCAGAGAAATCAGCAAGGAAGGGTGGCAGAAAGCGTCGAGGAGAAACATCAAGAGATCTGCTCGATGACCTCTCAGAGCTGTACAAGACAGATCCTGAAGAGGATTACAATTAGCGCAAGACACGAATCCAATGGATTCGACGCTATTGGGCAGAACAGTGGTTCAAGTACAGATTTGTGACAAAGGAATATGCTGAAAAGAATGCCATCAAGCGACCATGGGGAGACATACTCTACAAAAATCTTCAACCCAGGACCAGAGATGAAGCCATTGAACAAGGCTTCTATCCCTGCATGGTCCGTGGGCCACAGCCTGTAGATGCACACTCATCGTCACTACTATGGTGTCGTGACGACATTCTGTTCAAGCACAACTTCCAGTTTGCCCAGAACTCAGCAAAGCAGAACAAGAAGACATTGGGACTAGACTTCAACCCTCGTCCTTCTGCTCCAAGGGCTGACGGCACCCGTGATGCAGAACCCAATGTCGTCGGTCCTTTCTACAACCTTGAAGGTCTCATATCCCATATCTTGGTTCAAGGGACAGCCGTGAATGAGCCTGCAGATGACACTGAATCAGATGAAGCGCCTGCAGCACCGAAGCCAAAGAAGCAGCCTAAAGCTTCAAAGCCTGCCACTGCTCCAAAAATTTCACGGGCGAAGCCACTGGCAACTGCACCTCCTGAAGACAGTGTGCAGTCTGAAGATTTGTCACGCATCTCCAAGCCCCAGAAGGTCAAGATGCCTCTGCCACACACCGGCCAAGAACTGACAGCTGCTCCTGTTCTGCGTAATGATGCCATTGATCTGTCCAGTGATGAAGATCTTGCAGATGACGCTCTTGAGCAACTGATCAAGAGCAAAGAAGAAGCAGAAATCTTCAATAACCTGCCTCTCTTTGACGTGGTAATCATCCATAACTTCATTGATGAATGGTTTGACACGCCCAACATCAGCTTCGACGATCTGCAACTTCCCATTGGCCTTAGTGTCGCCTTCCATGGCGCCATTGCTTCAGAGTTAGCTATCGCCCAGCGCATTGTTGAACTGAAGCAGAAGATTGACTTTGAGAAATCTCAGTTCAAGAAGCATATGGCCAAGCTCAGCATGCAAGAAGTGAAGAACTTCAAGATTATGCTGCACGAGCTCAAGGAAGCCTTTCTCAAGAAACGTGCAGCTCTGGGTTCTCGTGAGCGCATGAAGGTTCTGGCTGACAGGTGTGTGCAAGCCTACAATGAGGCTGAGAAGTGCAAGGCCCTTGGGCGTCCTGGCATCGACCCCAGGATGGCTGCAAAGAAGAAGAAGAAGCCCGCTACGGCTGAACCCGACGCACCAAGGCAGGAAGTAGATCCCATTGTCTTCCCAACTAGCATGACTGGCCGAAGCCAAAGTCCAGGTCAACCGCTTCAGAACTGAAGAAGACGAGGACTGCTAAGGCTGAAGCCAGAAAGAGGAAACATCCTGCAGCCTCTCCTACTGCCCCCTCCAAGAAGAAAAGGAAGACTAAGAAGGAACGGGCTGCTCACACAGAGCCCTTGATTGTTGAACCCATTTCCATGGTTCACCCTGACGCTGAACCACAAGAACGTCAATTGACTGTCCATGAGCCTGCTTTCACAGAGGCTCATGAAGCTGAAGATTTTCCAGCAGCTGATCCCATCCCTGCTGAAGACATTTCGGTTGCATCAGCCGATGAAGAAGAAGCCCTACAAGCTGCTCCTCCCCTGTCCCACCAAGAAGCGGTTCTCGAGGAGAACGTGATTGTGACCGACCCTCCATCTCGTCAAGTGGAGGTTGAAAATCTTGAGGCTGCCACCTCCAACACCACTGAAGCTACTGATGCTGTCATGGCTGAAACTAATGTGGAGCCCTCACCAACAAAAGCACCTAAAGTCAGCGAAGCCACTGATCCCACTACTTTTGTTCCTGCGTCTGCTGTCGGTCCCGAGTTCGACTATCATGTTGAGCACAGGCCACAGGTACAGAAGCCAATCCCAAGATTGCCCAGGTTCCCAGGTCCTGCATCAGCACCTGGATCCTTCAATATCAATGGCTTCAGAGCAGACAACACATTCTTCAATAGCTCCAAGAACCCCTACTCAAGAGAAAGAATATCATCTGATCGGTTCTGGAGCTATCCGCAGCGAAGCTATTACTCCTGCATTCTTTACAATCAAGGTCGCATCTTCCCACACAAGCGTCTTGACATTGAAGCAATAGCTGGTCCGCCCTGTCTAGAAGAAGCTCTGGATTGCTTCAAAGAGGTTGGATTGCTCCAAATATATGTGGATGACATTATCTTCAGCTGCACCAATCAGAAGTGCAGTGAAGAGTTTGGATATATGATGCAAGAGCAATATCAGATGTCCATGATGGGCATGAGGAACTTGCATCGAAGGCTAGGGCATGCTGGCATGAGGAACTTGCACACTCTTGCAAGAAAGAAGCATGTCATAGGCATCGAGAGCATCAAGTTCAAGAAGGATCACTTATGCGGTGCCTGTGAAGTAGGAAAGATGACGAGGGCCAAACATCCTTCAAAGAGAATCATGACAACGACTCAACCCTTCGAATTGCTCCACATGGACCTTTTCGGTCCCACTCATTACTCAACTCTTACTACTACTGCTTGTCTCTATGGCTTTGTCATTGTTGATGACTATTCAAGATATACTTGGGTGCATATAATCCTCTACAAGACTGAAGTGCAGGATGTCTTCAGACGCTTCGCCAATCGAGCCATGAACAACTATGGCGTCAAGATAAAGCACATCAGAAGTGACAATGGCACTGAATTCAAGAACACTGGGCTAGATACATGTCTTGATACTTTGGGCATCACACATGAATTCTCAGCTCCGTACACGCCACAGTAGAATGGCGTCGTCGAACGCAAGAATAGAACACTTATCGAGATGGCCCGGACAATGCTTGATGAATACAAGACTCCAAGAAAATTCTGGCCTGAAGCCATTGATACTGCATACCATATCATCAACCGTGTTTATCTTCATAAGCTTCTCAACAAGACATCCTATGAGCTCCTTACTGGCAAGAAGCCAAATGTCAGTTACTTCAGAGTATTTGGTGCCAGGTGCTGGATCAAGGATCCACATCACACTTCAAAATTTGCACCGAAAGCACATGAAGGTTTTATGCTTGGATATGGAAAGGATTCGCACTCCTACAGAGTCTTCAACCTCTTTCACTATAAAGTGGTTGAAACTGTGGATGTGTGGTTTGATGAAACTAACGGCTCGCAGAGAGAGGACCTGCCAAATGTGCTAGATGAAGTTCCATCCAGTGAATCAATCAAACTTATGGGAACTAGAGAAATCATACCATCTGAAGCTCAGCCTAAAGAGGAACTTATCATCTCCGCACCTGATCAACCTGAAGACAATGCTCAGCCTGAAGACAATCCTTCTAACGATGAAAATGATCAGCAAGAGCAAAATCTTCGTCCTGTACATCCTCGTGTTGCAAATGAAGTGCGAATTGAGAGAATAATTGATAGCATCAATGCACCAGGTCCACTCACTCGTTCAAGGGCAATACAGCTAGCAAATTTTTGTGGACACTTCGCATTCGTCTCAATATCTGAACCCAAGAAAGTTGATGAAGCCTTCATGGAACCTGAATGGATTCAAGCTATGCAAGAAGAGCTTCAACAGTTTGGACTGAATAATGTATGGGAACTGGTTAAGCGTCCTGATCCTCGTAAGCACAATATAATAGACACTAAATGGATATATCGCAACAAGCAAGATGAGCATGGTCAATTTGTCAGAAACAAAGCTCGTCTTGTTGCTCAAGGATACACTCAAGTTGAAGGGATTGACTTCGATGAAACATTTGCTCCTGTGGCTAGGCTTGAAGCCATATGCATACTGCTGGCCTATGCAAATCATCATAACATTCTTCTGCATCAAATGGATGTGAAGAGCGCTTTTCTCAATGGTAAGATTGACGAAGAAGTGTATGTTGCACAACCGCCTGGTTTTGAAGATCCAAAATATCCTGACATGGTGTACAAGCTCAACAAGGCACTGTATGGCCTCAAACAAGCCCCTAGGGCTTGGTATGACACACTCAAAGACTTCCTGAAGAGCAAAGGCTTCAAACCTGGTTCCCTCGACCCCACTCTCTTCACGAAGACATATGATGGTGAACTGTTTGTGTGCCAAATATATGTGGATGACATTATCTTCGGCTGCACCAATCATAAATACACTGACGAGTTTGGATATATGATGCAAGAGCAATATCAGATGTCCATGATGGGTGAGCTGAAGTTCTTCCTTGGTCTTCAAATATGTCAGCAACGCAACGACATCTTTATATCTCAAGAGAAATACCTCAAAGATTGCCTGAAGAAATTTGGAATGCAAGATTGCAAAGGCTACACGACGCCAATGCCAGCCAAACATCATCTGGGTCCCGACGACAATGGTAAAGAGTTCGATCAAAAGGTATACCGCTCCATGATTGGTTCCTTGCTTTATTTATGTGCATCTAGGCCAGATATCATGCTTAGTGTTTGCAGGTGTGCCCGGTTCCAAGCGGCACCAAAGGAATCGCATCACTTAGCTGTGAAGCGAATTCTCAGATATTTGGCTCACACCCCAACACTAGGATTATGGTGTCCAAAGGGCTCAGAATTTGATCTAGTTGGATTCTCGGATGCTGATTATACTGGTGACAAGGTGGATCGCAAGTCTACGTGAGGCACATGTCATTTTCTGGGACGGTCACTTGTATGTTGGTCTTCAAAGAAGTAGAACTGTGTATCTCTCTCCACTGCTGAATCTGAATACATTGCTGCTGGATCTTGCTGCGCTCAGCTTCTATGGATGAAGCAAACACTCAAAGACTATGGCATTCATCTGAAGCAAGTGCCACTCTACTGCGACAACGAAAGCGCCATCAAGATTGCCAACAACCCAGTTCAACACTCGAAGACAAAGCACATTGAAATTCGTCATCACTTTCTCAGAGATCATGTTATGAAGGAAGATATTGATATCATACACGTCAACACTGAAGAGCAATTGGCAGATATCTTCACCAAGCCCTTGGATGAGAAAAGGTTTTGTAAGTTATGGTGTGAGCTATATATCTTGGAATCCTCAAATGTCCTGTGATCAGGCACACATCCTAACACTTATGCATGTTGATGACTTAGATGTGCAACACACGAAGTAAAGTATATCTTCAATCAATGAAGACTTACATTCTGAGTGTGAATACATTAACGTGGAATTTGACTTCGGAGCGCCACGATAATTGTGCGCCGTGTCTAGGTCTAATACTTTCTATACAGTGGGTAACGCCACCACCAAATTCTTCTGTTTGAAGTGTTTTACCCATGGCGTTACATTTGCTATGTCTTCACATTTGGTTTGTCTTCAATTTCAACTTGTCTTAATGATTATCTTCACTATGTTGATATGATTGTCTTCTGGTATATACTGATTTGGTTTCTGTCCTCTACAACATTCACTTATAGCTATGGCTTCTTGATGAATCATTTGAACTAAGTGAATGTGATCGGACCCTAACCCCTCTATGCTTCTTTCCTAAGTCTATCTATCCAAATCATATGCATTCTATTGACACTGTCAAATGTCTTCTCTGCATCCATGTCAGCAGAAGACACAGAGACAAACATTAATCCGTTTTCAATGCTAAATCCTTTCACCTGAAACCCGGAGAAGTTGGAACGACCACCCGACAATCCAGGCGTGCGTGGGAACGTGGAACAACCTCCGATGTGTTGCATGATAGCCACGTGTCCTTCAGATGTGTATCGCCAGGGGCACTTGTGTAATAACTCTGTGCCATCCCTATCCCTATAAATACATGCCTCACCTTAGTCATTATATCTTCTTCCACTCTCGCACAAACCCTAGCGCCACCGCTAGCCCTCGACGACGCCGGCGATGAAGCGCTTAGCTGCCGCGACCTCACCGACACCGTCTTCACGCCGGCCGCGGACATCGTCTTCTCCGCTGTCGCCATAGGTGTCCTCCATCGCCAAGTTAGGGCACGTACGATCGAACTGCTCGGCCTCCTCTCCCACTCCGTCTAGCAGTTCTTCGTGTGGTAAATAAAACTTCCTTTTTACGGCCCCCTTTGATCCTATAGATTCATCACTTTCTACCACAAGAAGTTTCTATTCACACAAGTTGGATCTATTTCATACTGCATCTCATAATATGCCTAGTATGTTCACTTATGCTTCACAAAGAAGTTAGATTCCTCACTTGTACTTATTCGTGGATTCGTACAACTCTGGAACCAACTCTCTATCTATGAGTGAATGTCTTCACACTATGAGGTCAATGTCTTCTAAACTGATTTATCTTCAAAATCTTCTGAGAATGCATATGACCTCTTCCCCTTCCCTCGCACCTTAATGTT
Organism: Triticum dicoccoides; assembly: GCF_002162155.2. Taxonomy (NCBI): domain Eukaryota; kingdom Viridiplantae; phylum Streptophyta; class Magnoliopsida; order Poales; family Poaceae; genus Triticum; species Triticum dicoccoides. The sequence goes on along the minus strand of NC_041392.1, from coordinate 253,050,725 downwards.
GTCACAGGTACATGTCCGTGGGAGAATCCCTTGGTTCTCATAGTCTGCATTCGTTTGTAGAATTCTTACAACATCACATTAACTCTCCTGAAGCCAGTTCCTGTTTGACCAGCAAGCAGAAGCCTTTGAAGCCTTTAAACATGTTGAAGCCCTTCAGTTTAAACTTCATGGCACCAGAGAAACCTACAAGAAAGGGCGGCAGACAGCGCCGTGTGGGTACATCAACGGACCTGCCTGAAGATCTTTATGAACTGTACAAAACTGACCCTGAAGAAAGCTATGGTCAGCGCAAGACACGAATCCAATGGATTCGAAGATACTGGGCCAAGCAATGGTTCAAGTACAGGTTTGTGACCCAGGAATATGCTGAGAAGAATGCCATCAAGCGACCGTGGGGAGACATCCTATACAAAAATCTTCAACCCAGGTCCAGAGCTGAAGCCATTGAACAAGGCTTCTATCCTTGTATGGTCCGAGGACCACAGCCTGCAGATGCAGACCCATCGTCATTGCTATGGTGTCATGACGATAATCTGTTCAAGCGCAACTTCCAGTTTGCCAAGAATTCGGCCAAAGAAAACAAGAAGTCGCGGGGATTAGACTTCAACCCAGGTCCCTCTACTCCTCGTGTCGATGGCTCACGCGAAGCTGAACCCGATCTTGTTGGGCCCTTCTACAACCTAGAAGGTCTCATCACTCACATTATGGTTCAAGGGGCGGTCGTGGATCAACCTGCAGATGATGCTGAATCTGATGAAGCACCTGCACCACCGAAGCCAAAGAAGTTGAAGAAGCCTAAAGCTTCAAAGTCTACCTCAGCACCAAAAATCTTACGGGCGAAGCCTCTGGCCACTGTACCTCCTGAAGACAGTGTGCAGTATGAAGATCTATCACGTATCTCCAAGAAGACGGAGATGAAAAAGAATACTGATCAGGCACTGACCCCTGCTGCCATTCTGCGAGACGAACACATTGATCTGTCCAGTGATGAAGATCTTGCAGATGATGCTCTTGAGCAACTGGCCTCAGCGTCTCTTTCACTGGCGCCATTGCTTCTGAGCTAGCTCTAGCTCAGCGCATCGTTGAACTGAAGCAAAAGATCGACTATGAGAAAGCTCAGTTCAAGAAGCACATGGCAAAGCTCAGCGTGCAAGATGTCAAAAACTTCAAGATTATGCTGCATGAGCTCAAGGAAGCCTTTCTCAAGAAACAAGAAGAAGCTAAAGGTTCTCGTGAGCGCATGAAGAGTGTGGCTGACAAGTGCGTGCAAGCCTACAATGAAGCTGAAAACGCAAGGCTCTTGGGCGTCCTGGCATCGACTCCAGAATGGCGGCCAAGCCGAAGAAGAAGAAGCCAGCTGTGACTGAACCCGAAGCAACAAGGCAGGAAGTACATCCCATTGTCTTCCCTGCCAGTATGACAGGCTCGAAGCCTAAGGTCCCCACAGTGGCTTCAGAACTAAATAAGACAAGGGCTGCCAAGACTGAAGCCAGAAAGAGGAAAAATCCTAAAGCTTCTGATATTGCTCCCTCCAAGAAGAAGCGCAAAACCAAGAAAGATCGGGCTGCTCCCACAGAGCCCCTTATTGTCGAGCCCATCTCGGTTGCTCGTCCTGACTCTTCACATCAAGAATGACAGATGGTAGTTCATGATCCTGCTTCCACAGAGGCTCCTGAAGCTGAAGACATTCCAGCAGTTGACCCCACCACTGCTGAAGACATTGGTCACCATGACAATGTTGAAGATGATGAAGTCCTTCCTCAGATCGAGCACCAATTGGTATCATCGCCTGTGCTTACGCACAGCGAACTCATCAGCATTGGTCGTCCTCTGACGCCAACTGCTCAGGATGGATCGTGGGCTGATCACCCACAGAGATAAGACACTCCAAGCTCTCCCCAACCGCAAGCTCTCCCCAACCGCAAGCTACCCCACCAGTGCAAGATGATGATGACTTTGAGGCCCAACACACTTCATCTCCACAAGCATCGCCCGCATTACGCAGGCTTCGCAAAGGACCAAGGCCCCAAGTCACTCCCACAATGCACGTGTCTGAATCCGAAGCCAAAATGGTTGAAGATATTCCGGCTGCATCAGCCGATGAAGAAGAAGCCCCAAAAGTTGCAAGAGTTGCTACAACCCCGTCTCACCAAGATGTTGTTCTCAAGGAGAACGTGACCGACCCTCCAGCCTCTGAAGTGGAGGTTAACAACCCTGAGGCGGCCACCAACATCACCGCTGACGCCAATGACGTTGTCATGGCTGAAGCCAATACAGTGCCAGAAGCCAATGAGGCACCAGAAGTCAATGCAACACCAGAAGTCAATGCTGAAGCACCTGAGGTCCAAGCACCTGAAGCAAATGTGGCCCCTGAAGCCTATGAAGACAATGCCAATGCCCCTGTTCCCCCTCCAAGACCTCACACAATGGAGCTGGCATTTGATCATGGTCAGTCGGTTTTGGTTCGATGGCCCATTCTGACTCCTCCGCCTGCTGCTGGTCCATAATTTGAGTACCACATCGAGCATAGGCCTCAAGTCCAAAAGCCCAAGCCAAGACTTCCATGATTCCCAGGCACTGCCACTTCACCTGGGGTCTTCAATGTGAATGGCTTCGTGGCACATAATACCTTCTTCAACAGCTCCAAGAACCCTTATACAAGACCGCGCATTTCCTCAGATCGGTTCTGGAGCTATCAGCAGCGCAGCTACTATTCCTGTGTCTTATACAATCAAGGGCGCATATTTCCACATATGCGCCTCGACTCTGAAGCTATAGCTGGACTTCCCTACCTTGAAGAAGCATTGGATTGTTTCAGAGATGCTGGTCTGTTGCAGTTCGTCACTGACAAGGAGCACTGGAACGAAGAATTGCTGCTTCAATTCTATGCCACTCTTCATATTCGAGGCTACAACAGGGATCCGATGACTTGGGTCCTTGAGTGGATGACATGCAATGTCCATCATGAAGCTAAAGCTTTTGATATCATTGAGCTCACAGGCCTGCCCACTCCTGGTGAATACTATAAACTAGGTTGTCAACAACATCAAAATGCCTTGGAAAGCATCTTTCAGAGGCAAGAACCCAATATGAGTCAAATGCTGAGCATGATGAAGCCTCTGCCTCATGACGCTGAATACCCATCTGAGTTCTTTGTTGAAGACCTAGAGTACCCGCCTCGCACCATTTACCACATCATCAGGAAGACTCTATGGCCTGTCAAAGGACACTCATCTGCAGCGAAGCTTGAAGGAGCAATGAAGACTTTGGTTTTCTATATCTTCAATGGCATCAGCTTCAATGCTCAAGACTTCTTCATCAGGCAATTGGTTGCATCTGGCTCCGACATCTTTGAGTTGAAATTCTATGCTCCATGGGTCATGCGTCTGATAAAGCGTCACTCCGCCTTCAACTATCAGCCGTCTGCACGCAATCATCTTATATTCTTGCCCGAGGTTGATCTGTCAGTTGAAGCCATTTACCCAGAGCCTGCTAAGGATCCCATTTATCTTCACAATGTTGATCACCAAAGCTTCACCCAGCCCATTGAAGGGATTCCAGCAGTTTCTCGTGTTTATCCCCTTGCTGGAAACACATGTGTCCCTCGTGCTCAAACTGACGCCACCGGTAGCACCATTGCGCAAAGGCCTCGAAGACGATCTCGTGTCCTCAATGACCGAGAGCTTCTCGCCGCGCTGCATCAAAAACAGGAAAAACGTCACAACTGGCTTAAGCGTCAGATGCAAAGCCTCTTGGTGGATGTCAACCGCATTCGCAATCTTGCCACCAAGAATGCCTTTGTCACTCATGAAACCTGTCGGAGGTCATGGAAGAGTTTGACCCTACTAAGTGATGAAGCTGATCTGCACGACGATGGCTTCACCGAACGCTTCAAGTTTGACTCAACTCCTCCCATAAATGCTCACTTGTGTCAGACTCCCTCACTTGAAGACTCTGACTACTCGTCCTCAGCTGCGACCGTAAATGCCAGAGTCATCGATGACCAAGATGATGCAACTTCACCTCCCCCAACTTCAGCGTGAATCAACACTGCACCAAGTTCGTTTGCCCCGCCAATCAACACCGACGACCCTGCTACTTCACCAACTCCTCATGGGAACGAGTAGGTGCTCTATGTCTTCAAACCTTTTTGGTCCTTACTGACAAAAGGGGGAGAAGCATATGAGTTTGATAGTCTTCAAGCGGGTCCATATGGGCGGTGGTTTTATATTTTGCCTAGTGTTTACAACTCTCGCTTTCTTATACATTTGGTTCTTTGAGTTGTAACACTTAAACTCGATGGTCGTCTGCTACTTATTTGCTATTCTGTGATGCGATGATAAATTCCGCATGTGCGATGATAACTTCCGCACTTAGGTCATTCTGCAGACATCCATTTTTCATTATGCATGTCATTATCTTCACATACTTTTCATGCATGATGAATTGTCATCATAAGTTGAAGAGGATCTCCACAAGTACAACCTGCCATGTGCATTTTCATTCCAAAAGCAAATTACGTATACGCACATCTTCAGGGGGAGCCTTTTGCCACTTATGAAGACAATACCCTATCCTTTACAATTTCACATATTTTATTCCCCGTTGAAAACTTCAACCAGTTTGTCATCAATCACCAAAAAGGGGGAGATTGTAAGTTGATAACCCACAAGTATAGGGGATCGCAACAGTTTTCGATAAGTAAGAGTGTTGAACCCAACGAGGAGCTAAAGGTAGAACAAATATTCCCTCAAGTTCTATCGACCACCGATACAACTCTACGCGTGCTTGACGTTCGCTTTACCTAGAACAAGTATGAAACTAGAAGTACTTTGTAGGTGTTGTTGGATAGGTTTGCAAGATAATAAAAAGTACGTAAATAAAAAGTAGGGGCTGTTTAGATAAAGAAACAATAAAGTAAATATAGCAAGTGTGGAAAAGTGGTGGTAGGAGTTGCGAAATTGCCCCTAAGCAATTGACTACTTCACTAGACCGATAGCAAGTATTATGTGGGCGAGGCCACTGCTAGCATGTCATCCCTTACTTGGAATTCTATGCACTTATGATTGGAACTATTAGCAAGCATCTGCAACTACTAACATTCATTAAGGTAAAACCCAACCATAGCATTAAGATATATTGGTCCCCCTTCAATCCCGTATGCATCAATTTCTATGCTAGGTTGAAGCTTCTGTCACTCTTGCCCTCCAATACATAGTCCTATCTGTTGGAAATATGCCCTAGAGGCAATAATAAATTGATTATTATTATATTTCCTTGTTCATGATAATCGTTTATTATCCATGCTAGAATTGTATTGATAGGAAACTCAGATACATGTGTGGATACATAGACAACACCATGTCCCTAGTAAGCCTCTAGTTGACTAGCTCGTTAATCAATAGATGGTTACGGTTTCCTGACCATGGACATTGGATGTCGTTGATAACGGGATCACATCATTAGGAGAATGATGTGATGGACAAGACCCAATCCTAAGCCTAGCACAAGATCATGTAGTTCGTATGCTAAAGCTTTTCTAATGTCAAGTATCATTTCCTTAGACCATGAGATTGTGCAACTCCCGGATACCGTAGGAGTGCTTTGGGTGTCCCAAACGTCACAACGTAACTGGGTGGCTATAAAGGTACACTACGGGTATCTCTGAAAGTGTCTGTTGGGTTGGCACGAATCGAGATTGGGATTTTGTCACTCCGTGTAAACGGAGAGGTATCTCTGGGCCCACTCGGTAGGACATCATCATAATGTGCACAATGTGACCAAGGGGTTGATCACGGGATGATGTGTTACGGAACGAGTAAAGAGACTTGCCGGTAACGAGATTGAACAAGGTATCGGTATACCGACGATCGAATCTCGGGCAAGTACCATACCGCTAGACAAAGGGAATTGTATACGGGATTGATTGAGTCCTTGACATCGTGGTTCATCCGATGAGATCATCGTGGAACATGTGGGAGCCAACATGGGTATCCAGATCCCGTTGTTGGTTATTGACCGGAGAACATCTCGGTCATGACTACATGTCTCCCGAACCCATAGGGTCTACACACTTAAGGTTCGATGACGCTAGGGTTATAAAGGAAGTTTGTATGTGGTTACCGAATGTTGTTCGGAGTCCCGGATGAGATCCCGGACGTCACGAGGAGTTCCGGAATGGTCCGGAGGTAAAGATTTATATATGGGAAGTCCTGTTTCGGCCATCGGGACAAGTTTCGGGGTCATCGGTATTGTACCGGGACCACCGGAAGGGTCCCGGGGGCCCACCGGGTGGGGCCACCTGCCCCGGGGGGGCACATGGGCTGTAGGGGGTGCGCCTTGGCCTACATGGGCCAAGGGCACCAGCCCCTAGAGGCCCATGCGCCAAGATATAGGAAGAAGGGGAGAGTCCTAAAGGGGGAAGGTGGTCTCTCCATAGATAGATCTTGGTGACACGTAGGAAAATTTTGAATTTCTGCTACGTTCCCCAACAGTGGCATCATGAGCTAGGTCTATTGCGTAGATTCTTTGCACGAGTAGAACACAAAGTAGTTGTGGGCGTCGATATTGTTCAATATGCTTGCCGTTACTAGTCTTATCTTGATTCGGCGGCATCGTGGGATGAAGCGGCCCGGACCAACCTTACACGTACGCTTACGTGAGACCGGTTCCACCGACAAACATGCACTAGTTGCATAAGGTGGCTGGCGGGTGTCTGTCTCTCCCACTTTAGTCGGATCGGATTCGATGAAAAGGGTCCTTATGAAGGGTAAATAGCAATTGGCATATCACGTTGTGGTTCATGCGTAGGTAAGAAACGTTCTTGCTAGAAACCCATAGCAGCCACGTAAAACATGCAAACAACAATTAGAGGACGTCTAACTTGTTTTTGCAGGGTATGCTATGTGATGTGATATGGCCAAAAAGGATGTGATGAATGATATATGTGATGTATGAGATTGATCATGTTCTTGTAATAGGATTCACGACTTGCATGTCAATGAGTATGACAACCGGCAGGAGCCATAGGAGTTGTCTTTATTTATTTGTGACCTGCGTGTCAACTTAAACGTCATGTAATTACTTTACTTTATTGCTAACCGTTAGCCATAGTAGTAGAAGTAATAGTTGGCGAGGCAACTTCATGAAGACACGATGATGGAGATCATGATGATGGAGATCATGGTGTCATGCCGGTGACGATGATGATCATGGAGCCCCGAAGATGGAGATCAAAAGGAGCAAAGTGATGATGGCCATATCATGTCACTATTTGATTGCATGTGATGTTTATCATGTTTATACATCTTATTTGCTTAGAACGACGGTAGTAAATAAGATGATCCCTTACAACAATTTCAAGAAGTGTTCTCCCCTAACTGTGCACCGTTGCGACAGTTCGCTGTTTCAAAACATCACGTGATGATCGGGTGTTTTATTCAGACGTTCAAATACAACGGGTGTTGACGAGCCTAGCATGTACAGACATGGCCTCGGAACACACGCGAAACACTTAGGGTTAACTTGACGAGCCTAGCATGTACAGACGTGGCCTCGGAACACGGAGACCGAAAGGTCGAGCATGAGTCGTATAGAAGATACGATCAACATGAAGATGTTCACCGATAATGACTAGTCCGTCTCACGTGATGATCAGACACGGCCTAGTTTGACTCGGATCATGTAATCACTTAGATGACTAGAGGGATGTCTATCTGAGTGGGAGTTCATAAGATGAACTTAATTATCCTGAACATAGTCAAAAGGATTTTGCAAATTATGTCGTAGTTCACGCTATAGTTCTACTGTTTAGATATGTTCCTAGAGAAAAATTAGTTGAAAGTTGATAGTAGCAATTATGCGGACTAGGTCCGTAAACTGAGGATTGTCCTCATTGCTTCATAGAAGGCTTATGTCCTTAATGCACCGCTCAGTGTGCTGAACCTCGAACGTTGTCTGTGGTTGTTGCGAACATCTGACATACACGTTTTGATAACTACGTGATAGTTCAGTTAAACGGTTTAGAGTTGAGGCACCAAAGACGTTTTGAAACATCGCGAAACATATGAGATGTTTTGAGGGCTGAAATTGGGATTTCAGGCTCGTGCCCATGTCAAGAGGTATAAGACCTCCGATGACTTTCTTAACCTGCAAACTAAGGAGAAAAGCTCAATTGTTGAGCTTGTGCTCAGATTGTCTGAGTACAACAATCATTTGAATCGAGTGGGAGTTGATCTTCCAGATAAGACAGTGATGGTTCTCCAAAGTCATTGCCACCAAGATGTTAGAGCTTCGTGATGAACTATAACATATCAGGGATAGATATGATGATCCTTGAGGTATTCGCGATGTTTGACACCGCGAAAGTAGAAATCAAGAAGGAGCATCAATTGTTGATGGTTGGTGAAACCACTAGTTTCAAGAAGGGCAAGGGCAAGAAGGGATACTTCATGAAACGGCAAATCAGCTGCTGCTCTAGTGAAGAAACCCAAGGTAAAACCCAAACCCGAGACTAAGTGCTTCTGTAATAAGGGGAACAACCACTAGAGCAGAATTACCCTAGATACTTGGTAGATAAGAAGGCTGGCAAGGTCGATAGAAGTATATTGGATATACATTGTGTTAATGTGTACTTTGCTAGTACTCCTAGTAGCACCAGGGTATTAGATACCGGTTCGGTTGCTAAGTGTTAATAACTCGAAACAAAAGGCTACGGAATAAACGGAGACTAGCTAAAGGTGAGCTGACGATATGTGTTGGAAGTTTTTCCAAGCTTGATATGATCAAGCATCGCACGCTCCCTCTACCAAAGAGATTGGTGTTAAACCTAAATAATTGTTATTTGGTGTTTGCGTTGAGCATAGACATGATTGGATTACGTCTATCGCAATACAGTTATTCATTTAAGGAGAATAATGGTTACTCTGTTTATTTGAATAATACCTTCAATGGTCTTACACCTAAAATGAATGGTTTATTAAATCTCGATCGTAGTGATACACATGTTCATGCCAAAAGATAGTAATGATAGTACCACCTACTTGTGGCACTGCCACGTAAGTCATATCGGTATAAAACGCATGAAGAAGCTCCATATTGATGGATCTTTGGGCTCACTCATTTTTGAAAAGTTTGAGACATGCAAACCATGTCTATTGGTGTATATGCATGAAGAAACTCCATGCAAATGGACCGTTTTTGACTCACTTGATTTTGAATCACTTGGGACATGCAAATCATACCACATGGGCAAGATGACTGAAAAGCCTCGTTTTTCAGTAAGATGGAACAAGATAGCAACTTGTTGGAAGTAACACATTTTGATGTGTGTAGTCCAATGAGTGATGAGGCATGCAGTGAATATCGTTATGTTCTTACTTCACAGATGATTCGAGTAGATGTTGAGAATATTTACTTGATGAAACACAAGTCTTAATTATTGAATGGTTCAAGTAATTTCAGAGTGAAGTAGAAGATCATCGTGACAAGAGGATAAAATGTCTATGATAAGATCATAGAGATGAGTATCTGAGTTACGAGCTTTGGCACAAAATTAAGACATTGTGGAAATCGTTTCACAACTAATACAGCCTGGAACACCATAGTGTGATGGTGTGTCCGAACATCATAACTGCACCCTATTGGATATGATGCATACCATGATGTCTCTTATCGAATTACCACAATAGTTTATGGGTTAAGCATTAGAGACAACCACATTCACTTTAAATGGGGCACCACGTAATTCCGATGAGATGACACCGTATGAACTATGGTTTAGAGAAACCTAAGCTGTCATTTGTTAGAAGTTTGGGGCTGCGATGCTTATGTGGAAAGGTTTCAGGCTGATAAGCTCGAACCCAAAGCGGATAAATGCATCTTCATAGGACACCCAAAACAGTTGGGTATACCTCCTGTCTCAGATTCGAAAGCAATAAGGGATTGTTTCTAGAATCGGGTCCTTTCTCGAGGAAAAGTTTCTCTCGAAAGAATTGAGTGGGAGGATGGTGGAGACTTGATGAGGTTATTGAACCGTCACTTCAACAAGTGTGTAGCAGGGCACATGAAGTTGTTCCTGTGGCACCTACACCAATTGAAGTGGAAGCTTATGATAGTGATCATGAAGTTTCGGATCAAGTCACTACCGAACCTCGTAGGGTGACAAGGATACGTACTACTTCAGAGTGGTACAGTAATCCTGTCTTGAAGGTCATGTTGCTAGACAACAATGAACCTACGAGCTATGGAGAAGCGATGGTGGGCCCAAATTCCGACAAATGGTTAGAAGCCATAAAATCCGAGATAGGATCCATGTATGAAAACAAAGTGTAGACTTTGGCAGAACAACTCGATGGTCGTAAGGCTGTTGAGTGCAGATGGATTTTGAAAGGAAGACAGACAATGATGGTAAGTGTCACCATTGAGAAAGCTCGACTTGTCGTTAAGATGTTTTTCGACAAGTTCAAGGAGTTGACTACGATGAGATTTTCTCACTCGTAGCGATGCTAAGAGTCTGTTGGAATTATATTAGCAATTACTGCATTATTTATGAAATCTTGCAGATAGGATGTCAAAACATTGTTTCCTCGACGATTTTTGAGGAAAGGTTGTATGTGATACAACCGGAAGGTTTTGTCCATCCTGAAATATGCTAATAAGTATGCAAAGCTCCAGCAATCCTTCTGAGGACTGGAGTGAGCATCTCGGAGTTGGAATGTATGCTTTGATGATGATCAAAGATTTTGGGTGTATACAAAGTTTATGAGAAACTTGTATTTCCAAAGAAGTGAGTGGGAGCACTATAGAATTTCTGATGAGTATATGTTGTTGACATATTAATGATCAGAAATGACGTAGAATTTCTGGAAAGCATGTAGGGTTATTTGGAAAGTGTTTTCAATGGAAAACCTGGATTAAGCTACTTGAACATTGAGCATCAAGATCTATAAGGATAGATCAAAACGCTTAATAGTACTTTCAAATGAGCACATGCCTTGACGTGATCTTGAAGGTGTTCAAGATGGATCAGTCAAAGAAGGAGTTCTTGCCTGAGTTGTAAGGTATGAAGTTAAGACTTAAAGCTCGACCATGGCAGAATAGAGAGAAAGGAACGAAGGTCGTCCCCTATGCATAAGACGTAGGCTCTATAGTATGCTATGCTGTGTACCGCACCTGAAGTGTGCTTTACCATGAGTCAGTCAAGGGGTACAAGAGTGATCCAAGAATGGATCACAGGACAACGGTCAAAGTTATCCTTAGTAACTAGTGGACTAAGGAATTTTCTCAATTATGGAGGTGGTAAAAGAGTTCGTCGTAAAGGGTTACGTCGATGCAAGCTTAACACCTATCCGGATAGCTCTGAGTAGAGATACCGGATACGTATAATGGAGCAACAATTTAGAATAGCTCCAAGTAGAACAGTTATTTGGAATAGCTCCAAATAGAACATGGTAGCTGCATCTAGGAGATGACATAGAGATTTGTAAAGCACACACGGATCTGAAAGGTTCAGACCCGTTGACTATAACCTCTCTCACAAGCATAAACATGATCAAATCCAGAACTCATCGAGTGTTAATCACATGGTAAATGTGAACTAGATTATTGACTCTAGTAAACTCTTTGGGTGTTAGTCACATGGGGATGTGACCTTGAGTGTTAATCACATATCGATGTGAACTAGATTATTGACTCTAGTGCAAGTGGGAGACTGTTGGAAATATGCCCTAGAGGCAATAATAAATTGATTATTATTATATTTCCTTGTTCATGATAATCGTTTATTATCCATGCTAGAATTGTATTGATAGGAAACTCAGATACATGTGTGGATACATAGACAACACCATGTCCCTAGTAAGCCTCTAGTTGACTAGCTCGTTAATCAATAGATGGTTACGGTTTCCTGACCATGGACATTGGATGTCGTTGATAACGGGATCACATCATTAGGAGAATGATGTGATGGACAAGACCCAATCCTAAGCCTAGCACAAGATCATATAGTTCGTATGCTAAAGCTTTTCTAATGTCAAGTATCATTTCCTTAGACCATGAGATTGTGCAACTCCCGGATACCGTAGGAGTGCTTTGGGTGTGCCAAATGTCACAACGTAACTGGGTGGCTATAAAGGTACACTACGGGTATCTCTGAAAGTGTCTGTTGGGTTGGCATGAATCGAGATTGGGATTTTGTCACTCCGTGTAAACGGAGAGGTATCTCTGGGCCCACTCGATAGGACATCATCATAATGTGCACAATGTGACCAAGGGGTTGATCACGGGATGATGTGTTACGGAACGAGTAAAGAGACTTGCCGGTAATGAGATTGAACAAGGTATCGGTATACCGACGATCGAATCTCGGGCAAGTACCATACCGCTAGACAAAGGGAATTGTATACGGGATTGATTGAGTCCTTGACATCGTGGTTCATCCGATGAGATCATCGTGGAACATGTGGGAGCCAACATGGGTATCCAGATCCCGCTGTTGGTTATTGACCGGAGAACGTCTCGGTCATGACTACATGTCTCCCGAACCCGTAGGGTCTACACACTTAAGGTTCGATGACGCTAGGGTTATAAAGGAAGTTTGTATGTGGTTACCGAATGTTGTTCGGAGTCCCGGATGAGATCCCGGACGTCACGAGGAGTTCCCGAATGGTCCGGAGGTAAAGATTTATATATGGGAAGTCCTGTTTCGGCCATCGGGACAAGTTTCGGGGTCATCGGTATTGTACCGGGACCACCGGAAGGGTCCCGGGGGCCCACCGGGTGGGGCCACCTGCCCCGGGGGGCCACATGGGCTGTAGGGGGTGCGCCTTGGCCTACATGGGCCAAGGGCACCAGCCCCTAGAGGCCCATGCGCCAAGATATAGGAAGAAGGGGAGAGTCCTAAAGGGGGAAGGCACCTCCGAGGTGCCTTGGGGAGGATGGACTCCTCCCCCCCTCTTAGCCGCACCCCTTCCTTGGAGGAGGGGGCAAGGCTGCGCCTCCCCCCTCTCCCCTGCCCCTATATATAGTGGAGGGGAGGGAGGGTATCCATACCTGAGCCCCTGGCGCCTCCCTCCCTCCCGTGACACCTCCTCCTCTCCCGTAGGTGCTTGGCGAAGCCCTGCAGGATTGCCACGCTCCTCCATCACCAGCACGCCGTTGTGCTGCTGCTGGATGGAGTCTTCCTCAACCTCTCCCTCTCTCCTTGCTGGATCAAGGCGTGGGAGACATCGTCGATCTGTACGTGTGTTGAACGCGGAGGTGTTGTCCGTTCGGCACTAGATCATCGGTGATTTGAATCACGACGAGTACGACTCCATCAACCCCGTTCACTTGAACGCTTCCGCTTAGCGATCTACAAGGGTATGTAGATGCACTCTCCTTCCCCTCGTTGCTAGTCTCTCCATAGATAGATCTTGGTGACACGTAGGAAAATTTTGAATTTCTGCTACGTTCCCCAACACTATCAACATACAAACTAACCCTAGGGTGTGATCCACGCGCGCAATCATATGATGGGCACCAAAGGACAGCAACATAATCACAAGCAAATTAAATCAATCATAGCAATTCATCAACCATCGATAGGAAAACAAAAATCTACTCAGACATCATAGGATGGCAACACATCATTGGCTAATAATATGAAGCATAAAGCACCATGTTCAAGTAGAGGGTATAGCGGGTTGCGGGAGAGTGGACCGCTGTAGATAGAGGGGAGGGGAGGTGATGGAGATGTTGGTGAAGATGGCGGAGGTGTTGGTGTAGATCGCGGTGATGATGATGGCCCCCGGTGGCACTCCGGTGCCACCGGAAGCGAGGGGGAGAGAGCCCCCCTCCTTCTTCTTCTTCTTCCTTGACCTCCTCCCTAGATGGGAGAAGGGTTTCCCCTCTGGTCCATGCCCTCCATGGCATGGGAGGGGCAAGAGCCCCTCCGAGATTGGATATGTCTCTCTGCCTCTCTCTGATTCTGCGTTCTCAGATTCTTCCCTTTCACCGTTTCTTATATTCCCGGAGATCCGTAACTCCGATTGGGATGAAATTTTAACACGATCTCTATCCGGAAATTAGCTTTCTTGCAGCGAAAGAAGGGCATCAACCGCCTTACGGGGTGTCCACGAGGGTCAGGGGCGCGCCTGACACCCTGGGGCGCGCCCCCTACCTCGTGCCCCCCTCGGACACCGTCTCACGTGGATTCTTCTTCCCAAAAATCATATATATTCCAAAAAAATCTCCGTCAAGTTTTATTCCGTTTGGACTCCGTTTGATATGGATATTCTGCGAAACAAAAAACATGCAACAAACAGGAACTGGCACTGGGCACTGGATCAATATGTTAGTCCCAAAAATAGTATAAAAAGTTGCCAAAAAGTATATGAAAGTTGAATAATATTGGCATGGAACAATCAAAAATTATAGATATGACGGAGACGTATCAGCATCGAAACAAAGTACTACGCGCATGCTCCTATGGGGATAGATTGGTTGGAAAAGACCATCGCTCGTCCCCGACCGCCACTCATAAGGAAGACAATCAATAAACACCTCATGCTCCGACTTCGTTACATAACGGTTCACCATACGTGCATGCTACGGGACTTGCAAACCTCAACACAAGTATTTCTCAATTTCACAATTACTCGACTAGCATGACTCTAATATCACCACCTTTATATCGCAAAACTATTGCAAGGAATCAAACATATCATATTCAGTGATCTACAAGTTTATGTAGGATTTTATGACTAACCATGTGAATGACCAGTTCCTGTCATCTCTCTAAATAGATATAAGTGAAGCAAGAGAGTTTAATTCTTTCTACAAAATATATGCCCACGCTCTAACAAATATAAGTGAAGCAAAAGAGCATTCTACAAATGGCGGTTTTCTAAGTGAAGAGAAACAGGCAATCCAAACTTCAAATGATATAAGTGAAGCACATGAAGCATTCTATCAAGCCATACTCAAAAGATATAAGTGAAGTGTAATGAGCATTCTATAAATCAACCAAGGACTATCTCATACCAGCATGGTGCACAAAAATAAAAATAAAAACCTAAATGCAAAAGACGCTCCAGGACTTGCACATATCGCATGAACGAAACGAATCCGAAAACATACCGATATTTGTTGAAGAAAGAGGGGATGCCTCCCCAGCATCCCCAAGCTTAGACGCTTGAGTCTCCTTGAATATTTACTTGGGGTGCCTCGGGCATCCCCAAGCTTGAGCTCTTGCCTCTCTTCCTTCTTCTCACATCGAGACCTTCTCGATCATCGAACACTTCATCCACACAAAACTTCAACAGAAAACTCGGTAAGATCCGTTAGTATAACAAAGCAAATCACTACTCTAGGTACTGTTGCAAACCAATTAATATTTTGTTTTTGCATTGTTTCTACTGTAATATAACTTTTTCATGGCTTAATCCACTGATATAAATTGATAGTTTCATCAAAACAAGCAAACTATGCATCAAAAACAGAATCTGTCTAAAACAGGACAGTCTGTAGCAATCTGAACATTCACCATACTTCTGATACTTGAAAAATTCTACCAAAATTAGTAAAAATAAACAATTTGTATAGGAAGACAGTGCAAAAATAATCAGAACCATTTGACGTTCCAGATAAAAATGTAAAATCGCGCACTACAGCCAAAGTTTTTGTCCTGCACCGTACAAACCATCAAGCAAATGTAAACATCCTAAAGGCAAACCTTGGCACACTATTTTTATAATACAATGGGATTGTACAAGGGGATAATTATGTTTGTTGAAAAGTTTCTGTAATCAAGATTCACAAAGTTGCCGTGAGCATGAACAAAGTTCAAGGAGCTCTCCCACTTCAACAGTGCTTGTCTTTCTCACTTTCACTTTCCTTTTTGAAAAGTTTTGGGTTCCCCTCTTTATTTTTGTTGTTTTCAAACTATATGAAAGCACTCAACAGAAATAAATGACTCTCTAAAACTTCTGGGTTGTCTCCCTGGCAGCACTTTCTTTAAAGCCATTAAGCTAGGCATATAGTGTTCAAGTAGTGAATCCACCCGGATCTCAAGGTATATCAAAGCCAATTTTAATTAACAATGATTTGTAATTTAGTAGTGATCACAAAGCAACATATATCAAGCAATTACAAAGTCTAACTCTCTTCCTATGCATCGGCATGTCATAAAAGAACAATTCATGCACACCTAGTAAAGGCCAATGCATAGTATAAACAGTTTCTTGCAATTTTATCATGTTGGAAACATAGAGAGGTGGAGATATAGTTCCTCTCTCATAATAATTGCAAGTAGGAGCAGCAAGCACATGCATATTATATTTATCGAAATCATCATGTGCAATGGTAAAAGGCAACCCATCAATATAATCCTTAATAAGTGCAAACTTTTCCGATATAGTATAATCGGGAGAATTCAAAAAGATAATAGGACTATCATGCGTGGGTGCAATAGCAACAATTTCATGTTTAACATAAGGATCTATAGCAAGTTCATCTCCATAAGCATAATTCATATTGGCATCTTGGCCATAAGCATAGCAAGCATCATCAAAAAGGGATATTTCAAAAGAATCATAGGGATCATAACAGTCATCATAGCAATCATCCTTCGGTAAGCACGAAGGGGAATTAAAAAATGTATGAGTTGAAGAGTTACTCTCATTAGAAGGTGGGCACGGGTGATCAATAGGCTCTTCCTCCTTTTGTTCTTCGCTCTCCTCCTCATCTTTTTCATCCAATGGGCTCACAGTGTTATCAACTTCTTCTTCCATAGATTCCTGCAAAATATTAGTCTCTTCTTGGACAGCGGAGACTTTCTTAATAAGTGCATTAATTTCATAATTGTATTCATAATTATCATAGCAATATTTGAGGATAGCTAAACTTTTAGATCTATAACAAGCATCATCAATATCATCAAACTCTTTAAACATAGATTCAATTTCATAAGCACCCATAAAAGCAACAAATTCTTCTATTTGTTCCACATCATAGTAATCATATATACCTCTAGCATAAGAAGACAAGGTTTCATTATCATTAAATTTGCATGAAAAGGGGAGGTGTGGAGAATTCATCCTAGAGCAACAAGTATAATCATATTCCGAGCATAGTTGTCTAGCATACCACTTCAATATATAAATTTGATCCCATAATAGTTTCCCTTTTTGTGTCAAGTGATAATCCCTAAAGTATTCATGTTGATCCAATGTTACTCCCATTACCAAATTGAATGAAGTTTTCTCAGGATTATCAAAGTGGTAGATAATATTTTTCACATATTGAGCATCGAGGGTTTTAGGAGGTTCCCCATCTCCATGAGCAGAAAGTACACCTAATTTTTTTTGTATTTCGTGTTCCATATCCATAACTAAAGATAAATAACAACTAAGAACATCAAATAAAAATTACTTAGTGATAAAGCAAACAAGCACACACGAGAATATTCACCCCACGCTATTGCTCCCCGGCAACGGCGCCAGAAAAAAGTCTTGATAACCCACAAGTATAGGGGATCACAACAGTTTTCGATAAGTAAGAGTGTCGAACCCAACGAGGAGCTAAAGGTAGAACAAATATTTCCTCAAGTTCTATCGACCACCGATACAACTCTACGCACGCTTGACGTTTGCTTTACCTAGAACAAGTATGAAACTAGAAGTACTTTGTAGGTGTTGTTGGATAGGTTTGCAAGATAATAAAGAGTACGTAAATAAAAAGTAGGGGCTGTTTAGAGAAAGAAACAATAAAGTAAATATAGCGAGTGTGGAAAAGTGGTGGTAGGAGTTGCGAAATTGCCCCTAAGCAATTGACTACTTTACTAGACCGATAGCAAGTATTATGTGGGAGAGGCCACTGCTAGCATGTCATCCCTTACTGGGAATTCTATGCACTTATGATTGGAACTATTAGCAAGCATCCGCAACTACTAACATTCATTAAGGTAAAACTCAATTTCTATGCTAGGTTGAAGCTTCTGTCACTCTTGCCCTCCAATACATAGTCCTATCAACATACAAACTAACCCTAGGGTGTGATCCACGCGCGCAATCATATGATGGGCACCAAAGGACAGCAACATAACCACAAGCAAATTAAATCAATCATAGCAATTCATCAACCACCAATAGGACAACGAAAATCTACTCAGACATCATAGGATGGCAACACATCATTGGATAATAATATGAAGCATAAAGCACCATGTTCAAGTAGAGGGTACATCGGATTGCGGGAGAGTGGACCGCTGTAGATAGGGGGGGGGGAAGGTGATGGAGATGTTGGTGAAGATGGCGGAGGTGTTGGTGTAGATCACGGTGATGATGATGGCCCCCGGTGGCACTCCGGTGCCACCGAAAGCGAGGGGGAGAGAGCCCCCCTCCTTCTTCTTCTTCTTCCTTGACCTCCTCCCTAGATGGGAGAAGGGTTTCCCCTCTGGTCCATGGCCTCCATGGCACGGGAGGGGCGAGAGCCCCTCCGAGATTGGATCTGTCTCTCTGCCTCTCTCTGTTTCTACGTTCTCAGATTCTTCCCTTTCACCGTTTCTTATATTCCCGGAGATCCGTAACTCCGATTGGGCTGAAATTTTAACACGGTCTCTATCCAGAAATTAGCTTTCTTGCGGCGAAAGAAGGTCATCAACCGCCTTACGGGGTGGCCACGAGGGTCAGGGGCGCGCCTGACACCCTGGGGCGTGCCCCCTACCTCGTGCCCCCCTAGGACACCGTCTCGCGTGGATTCTTCTTCCCAAAAATCATATATATTCCAAAAAAAATCTCCGTCAAGTTTTATTCTGTTTGGACTCCGTTTGATATGGATATTCTGCGAAACAAAAAACATGCAACAAACAGGAACTGGCACTGGGCACTGGCCTCAATATGTTAGTCCCAAAAATAGTATAAAAAGTTGCCAAAAAGTATATGAAAGTTGAATAATATTGGCATGGAACAATCAAAAATTATAGATACGACGGAGACGTATCATCATCCCCAAGCTTAATTCCTGCTTGTCCTCGAGTAGGTAAATGATAAAAAAGATAATTTTTGATGTGGAATGCTACCTAGCATAATTTTGATCATATGTATAATCATGGCATGAATATTAAGACACGAGTGATCCAAAGCAATAATCTATCCTTTGACATAAAGACAATAATACTTCAAGCATACCAACCAAGCAATTATGTCTTATTGAAATAACATAGCCAAAGAAAGCTCATCCCTACAAAATCATATAGTCTGGCTATGCTCCATCTTCACCACACAAAGCATTCACATCATGCACAACCCCGATGACAAGCCAAGCAATTGTTTCATACTTTTGACGTTCTCAAACCTTTTCAACTTTCACGCAATACATGAGCGTGAGCCATGGACATAGCACTATAGGTGGAATAGAATATGATGGTGGAGAAGACAAAAAGGAGAATATAGTCTCACATCAACTAGGCGTATCAACGGGCTATGGAGATGCCCATCAATAGATATCAATGTGAGTGAGTAGGGATTGCCATGCAACGGATGCACTAGAGCTATAAGTATATGAAAGCTCAAACTGAAACTAAGTGGGTGTGCATCCAACTTGCTTGCTCATGAAGACCTAGGGCATATGAGGAAGCCCATCGTTGGAATATACAAACCAAGTTCTATAATGAAAATTCCCACTAGTATATGAAAGTGATAACTCAAGAGACTCTCTATATGAAGAACATGGTGCTACTTTGAAGCACAAGTGTGGAAAAAGGATAGTAGCATTGTCCCTTTTATTTTTTATTTTATTTTTTTATTTGGCCTTTCTTTTTTTATTTGGCCTTTATTTTTTTATTTGGCCTTTTTTGGGGACAATGCTCTATTAATGATGATCATCACACTTTTATTTACTTACAACTCAATATTACAACTCGATACTAGAACAAATATATGACTCTATATGAATGCCTCCGGCGGTGTACCGGGATGTGCAATGATCTAGCGTAGCAATGACATCAAAAAACGGACAAGCCATGAAAACATCATGCTAGCTATCTTACGATCATGCAAAGCCATATGACAATGATGCTCAAGTCATGTATATGATGATGATGGAAGTTGCATGTCAATATATCTCGGAATGGCTATGGAAATGCCATAATAGGTAGGTATGGTGGCTGTTTTGAGCAAGGTATATGGTGGGTTTATGGTACCGGCGAAAGTTGCGCGATACTAGAGAGGCTAGCAATGGTGGAAGGGTGAGAGTGCGTATAATCCATGGACTCAACATTAGTCATAAAGAACTCACATACTTATTGCAAAAATCTATTAGTCATCGAAACAAAGTACTACGTGCATGCTCCTAGGGGGATAGATTGGTAGGAAAAGACCATCGCTCCTCCCCGACCGCCACTCATAAGGAAGACAATCAATAAACACCTCATGCTCCAACTTCGTTACATAATGGTTCACCATACGTGAATGCTACGGGAATCACAAACCTCAACACAAGTATTTCTACAATATGTTAGTCCCAAAAATAGTATAAAAAGTTGCCAAAAAGTATATGAAAGTTGAATAATATTGGCATGTAACAATCAAAAATTATAGATACGACGGAGACGTATCATAAGTGCATCTAGTGCCACCCCTGGTTGGTTTTGGAGTATTGACGACAAACCTGGTTGAGGGACTAATGTGTTTGTGAGAATTGCAGGATAACACAGGTAGAAGTCCCTCATTGATTCGGTTTTCGTACCAGAGATGACCCCTAAAAATGTATGAAGACATTAAAGTCAAAGGTGGTATGTGAAGACATTCACATTGAAGACTATGACAAGAGAAGACATCGGGTGAAGACTATGGAGCGCGAAGACTTAGTTGTTTCGTCGTTCTTTTTCTTCTTTGTTGAGTCATAGGAACCACCGTACTGTTAAGTGGGGTCCAAGTGAACCAGTCAGAATGACTGAAGTGATGCTTAACCAAAATCCTATGTCTTCGAGTGAAGATTATGAGAGCAAATCTTGTCCAGAGTTGGATAAGTCAGCTTTGCTTGTAGCCCAATTAAAGTTGCCGTGTGTGTTTGAAATCTGACCGTTGGAACACGTGTCAGTTCCTTAGTGACCCACGGTCATTTCGGACAAATCAGGTCGGGTTGCCTAGTGGCTATAAATAGCCCACCCCCTACAACCATAAATAGTTGGCTGCTCAGAGTTAGTGTACGCCTTTTGTCGTTTGAGAGCAACCCACCTTGAAGCCTTTGAGAGAGAATTCCTTGCGAGGATAAAGCCCTAACCACCCAGAGCCAAAGAGTGTTAGGCATCACTGAAGTCTTCCTGTCTGTGTGATCTGAAGACTTATTACACTTGAGGACTGTGAATCCTCCAGCCGGTTAGGCGTCGCGTTCTATGCATCCAAGAGTCATTGTGGATCGCCGGTGAACGAAGTCTGTGAAGGTTTGGAAGTCTACCTTAAAGACTTACCAGAGTAATTGGGCGAGGACTGGGTGTACTTAGCTCAAGGGGAATAAGGTGAAGACATGGTCTTCTGAGTTGAATCTCAGCCTCCCTAACCAGACGTATAGTTGTCACAGCAACTGGAACTGGTCCAACAAATCATTGTCTTCAACGAGCCACTGGTTCTATCCTTCCCATCCCTTTATTTGCAGATTGGTCCTTGTGAAGTCATTGCCTGTTAGCATTATCTATTTGTCTTCACTGTGTGACTGCTTGTTCTGATTGGCTTCATACTATCTTCCATCCTGATCTATACTGACTAGCTGCTATTAGTCTTTGTGCTTTCATTTCATTGAATACTTGACTATGGCTTGCTTAGTGTAGTCTACCTTCCGCTGCATGGTAATAGGTTTATTTCTATCGTTTGTCTTCGAAACTTCCATGTTTTGAAGACTTTCATAAAAATCGCCTATTCACCCCCCCCCCCTCTAGTCGATCACTAGCACTTTCATATATCATATAAGTTTCCGACCTACAATTCTATTTTACTATTTATTTTATTTTGCAATCTTTACTTTTCAATCTATACAACAAAAATACCGAAAATATTTATCTTATTATCTTTATCAGATCTCACTTTTGCAAGTGGCCATGAAGGGATTGACAACCCCTTTATCACATTGGTTACAAGGTTCTTGATTGTTTGTGCATGTACTAGGCAACTTGCGTGTAATCTCCTACTGGATTGATACCTTGGTTCTCAAAAACTTGGGGAAATACTTACACTACTTTGCTGCATCACCCTTTCCTCTTCAAGGGAAAACCAACACATGCTCAAGAGGTAGCAGCCTGCCGCACCAGGCGTGTCACGGAAATGAGGAGCTCTTTGAGGATGATGCGGCGTGAGCCGATCCACATCAGGGGGAAGCACGGTTGGTGTCGTCGTAAGCAGCAACACGAGGTGGGGAGGCCATGGCTGGGCGGTGGGCGAGCAAGCGGAAGCGCTGGAGGGCTAGAGGGAAGTTAGACGAGCACTCAAAGCTATGGTGACCTGAGCAGCCACTGTGAGGGCAGCGCACCGGGTCTCTACAGGAGTGGACAAGGTGGTCGCGGGCAAGGCAGCGAAAGTAGAGAGGCTTGGAGCGGATGGAGGGTGGGAAGGCAAGGGGGACGAAGAAATATGCCGCTTCTCGCAGAGCTATCGCCGGTCCGGTCGAGACTGCGAGCAGGCTTGGCCGCCATTTTTTGGGGGGAAAGGAGGATGTTGCGGTAGGAGAGCGAGGGGACGGCAGCAGCGGCGATGGAACTGTGGTTGGGAACCGGGAGCACGGGTGGTGAGGCGAGCGGCGCGGGCGGCGAGCTGATGAGAGGCCTGGGCGGTGTAGCTAAGTAGGGCGTACTCGTAGGGGGCGTGGTTCATCGCCATGGAGCCATGGACAGCTTGAGCATAGGGTGTGGGTGCATGCATCGAGTCCATGCAAGGCAGAACAGCAGGTAGGTTTGCCATTAATGCCGGGGAAGAGGGAGGACGGAGAGGCTCGTCAGCAGGTTGCATGCAGGGGGTGAGTGGTCACGTGAGAGGCAAGGGCGAGGGGCGCATGGAAGGGCGGGGAGGCGATTGGACAGGACGGGGAAGCTGCATGCAAGACCGCGGGTGTGCTCACCGTGGCTAGAGACGGAGGGGGAGTAAACAATTGGACCAGCGATAGACTGTGTGGAGGAAGGGGAACAGTAGGGGCGTGCCCAGGATTGAGCAAAGGCGAGCGCCACGCTCGACGTGGGGGGGCATGGGCATATTTCGTGGCGGCCAAGTCCCCCGAGAGGGTGGATTCAAAATTTGAAAACCTGGCAGCTTTTGCCACTTGAAGAGAGGTCGAGAGCACAAGGCCAACGCCCGGGCAAGAGATAGGCGAATAGGAGACGATCTCGTTTCTAACATCCTCCGACGAGACAAGCATAAGGAACATGTTATCCTGGTAAAACATGACAACAAAGCGTGGACTAACTGAGAACACGTGGTCTAAAGCACATTTAACTAGGCGTGCACTAGGCTTCGCTACTGCTGAAAAGAAGCTAATCCAAAGAAGAGAGTGTCTTTGAGGATCGGGTAGTGAAGCTGGGAGAGGAACTAAGTCTAGTTTGAACTTGATGCGGATGAAGGATCGAAACTTAGACCCATGACGTAATTGAGTAACCTTAACTGAAGATCGAAACAAACCTAACTTGGCTCGAGGCTGAGGATGGCTAACCCCACCAGGCGAGGGCCCAACAGTCGGCCGACAGGCTGCCGGTGCCGGCGATGGGATGGAGAAGCGGATGTCGATACCCGGCCGCCGCAGGTCGTCGAAGGAGACAGCGAGGTCAGCGATCTCACGGTTGGCGACGAGACACTCGAACTCGTCGTCAGCAGTGGCCATGGAGAGGAAGTGCGTGGGATCATCCCCGAATAAGCAGCCGAGGATGAGATCACAGAGCTGTGCCGAGACCGGCAACGGAAACTAGAGCACGAAGACCATCAATCGACAGGCCGGAGTAGCTCCCGCGTCCGGCACAGAGACGAAAGACTTTAGTCTGGCCCAGGCGGCATTAGCAAACTTGAGGCCATCGCTGTGATGCAGGAGAAGCAGGTCGGACAGTGGTTTGCAAGAGCTGACCAGGCCGTTAGCCGCCGGAAGGCAAGACACTGACGAGGGTAGCGAAAAGTGGAAAGAGAAGAGTCGCCGGTGGATAGGAAGGAGACGCAACAGCCGAGCAGCAATGGATTCGTCGAAAACTGAGGAGAGAAAGGTTTGATTGTGGAGAAGGCGGACATTGAACAAGAGAGCGTCGCCACTGAGGAAAGCGTGCAAGAGAGAGCCTGCGAGCAGGTCATCGAACCAAAGCTTGTTGGAGGAGATGCAAAGGCAGACGCCGCAAGATCTCGGCGAGGCGAGGGTGTCGGGGCAGCAGTCCAGAGAGGCGAGCATGTTAGAGTCCCCAACACCCAGGAAGAGGCGCAAGGCGGCTTGTACGAGCAGAGTGTATCGAGGTTTGGTGGGAGCGAAGGCGAGGGGAGGGGAGATGGTCAGGGCGTCTG